>NW_006399816.1:11716182-11768732 GCF_000299155.1 Elephantulus edwardii
ATCTTTCCCATTTCCTTTAACCACCCCTCCCTCTACCGATCAAATTGTGCAACCTTATGATTAACGATGACCCCTCTACCCCACCACACCCCACCCCACTCCTGCCCATCCTCACCACTCTGCTCCCATTCTCCCCCCCTTGGACCCTCATACATATTCTTTAATAATGGAATTACACAGTATTTGTCCTTATGGGACTGTGTTAGTTCACTTAGCATAATACTCTCCAATCCCTCCCAAGTTAGGTAGTGATTTACAAAATCATTGCTCCTATGTGCTGCTAGTATTCCATCATGTGAATGTACCAAAATTTCTCAATCCTTTCGATTGTGGTTAGATATTTGGGCTGTTTTCATGTTCTTGCAATGGTGAGTAATGCTGCTATGAACATTGGTGTACAAGTCTCCATTTGTGCCTCAGTTATTCTCTCAGGGTATATTCCAAGCAGTGGAATAACTGGGTCATATGGAATTTTTTTGTTCAGCTTTTTGAGGAAATGACAAAAATGTCTTCCAGAGTGTTTACCAATTTTACAATCTCACCAACAATGTGTAAGAGTTCCTATCTCACCACATCCTCTCCAACATTTATTACTTGCTATCCTGTTAAACATTGCCACTGCTCCCAGAGTAAGATGGTATCTCATTGTGGTTTTGATTTGCATCTCTCTTGTTGTCAATGATTTTGAGCATTTCTTCATGTCTGTTAGCTATGTGAATATCTTCCTCTGTGAAAAGTCTTTCCATATGTCTTTTGTGCATTTTGTAATTGGGTTACCAGTCTTTTTCTTGTAGAGGCCCTGTTGGATTCTGTAAACTCTTGATATGAGACCCTTGTCTGAAATGGTATTGCCAAATGTTTTTCCCCAGTCAGTAGTTTTCTTTTCACTGTGTTGGAAAATGCTTTTGATGCACACAGGTATTTAATCTTTAGAAGGTCCCATTCATCAATTTTTTTAAGGTGGTCAAATAGCATCTTTTTTATTATTATTATTAATTTCAATGAACATTTACAGAGATTGTGGATTTCCATTCATTCATTGTTGCACTTTTCTCCCCGCCCACCCCACCCCTAACTCCAGTTCGCTCTTCTTTAAAAGCAAAAGAAAAACTCCTTCAATTGCTCTTCAGATTGTGCATTTCTGTCTATATATGGCAGTCTCTTTATACCATAGACTAGGCCCTCTAAGCTTGATCACACTTTGTCTCTTATGAACTTTATGGTTTGGGGCTTTATTCCGATGGTCTCTGATCCACTTTGAGTTGATTTTTGTGTATAGTGTGAGATGTGGATCCTGTTTTAGCTTTCTGCAGGTAGCAGTCCAGTTCTGCCAGCACAATTTGTTGAAGAGGTTATAATTTCCCTATTTGGTAGGTTTGATTTCCTTGTTGAATATCAGTTGACCATAGATAGATAGCTCCATTTCCGGGTTCTCAATTCTGTTCCACTGGTCTATGTGCCTGTCATTGTACCAGTGCCATGCTGTTTTGGTTACTACTACTGTGTAGTAGGTTTTGAGGTCAGCGAGTGCTATGCCTCCCACTTTATTTTCTTTCTCAGAAATGATTTGCTTATTCGGGGCCTCTTCCCTCTCCAAATAAACTTGACAATTTCTCTTTTGATCTTCTTGAAAAATGAATTTGGCATCTGATTGTGACTGAATTGAATATGTAGATTGCTTTTGGTAAGATTGTCATTTTCACAATATTGGGTCTTCCTATCCATGAAGAGGGTACATTTTTTCATTTCTTTAGATCTTTTATTGTGTCTCACAGGAATGTTCTATAGTTTCCTTTGTATAGGTCTTTTGTATCTCTAGTTAAGTTTACTCCCAAGTATCTCAGTTTGTGGTTGGCTTTGTAAATGGTATTGCTTTCTTGGTTTCCTTCTCTGAGTTCTCATTGCTGCTGTAGAGGAATCCCACTAAATTTTGGATACTGATTTTATATCTTGCCACTCTACTACATTTGTCTACTACTTCTAACAGGTTTTTTTTTAATTTTTATTTCTTTAATCCTTGAGGTTTTCTGTGTACATTATCATATCATCTGCATATAGCAATAGTTTAACCATCTCTTTGCCAATCTGGATGCCTTTTATTTCCTTCTCTTGTGGTATTGCCCTAGCAAGCACTTCCAGTACAATATAGAATAGAAGTGGTGACAGTGGGCATCCTTGTCTGTTCCCTGTTTGCAAAGAAAATGCCTTTAGTCTTTCTCCATTGAGTGGTCAGCAGTGGTAGCTGGCACTATCTTGTTTGTGGGGTCTGGAGTCCAGGTAGCTGAAGTCTGTGTGATGTTAGTCCTCTGAAGTTAATGTTTCTATGTGTATTTGTTTTTCTTTTCTCTTTGTAACAGAAAGAGACCAACAGTTATAACTTAGATGGCTACACAGACGCTTTTAAGATCCTAGTCGCTATTCACCAAAGTATGGTGTGGAATATTGTCTGGATTGTTGTTGATTGCTGTTGAGTCGCACACGACTCATATCGACTCCATGAATAAAAGACCTGAGGCCTTTCTATAACTATCATTTCTCCAAGTTCATAGAGTTTCCAGAGTTATGTGCTTTAAGAAGTGGATGCCACTCCTCCTTCCCAACCTGTCTTAAAACTAGGAGCTCCACCAAACACTGTCCCATGGGTAGCCATTATGCCAGTTTAGACCCCAGTGGTGCAAGGTTCAGTATCACAGCAAACCCAGATTACCTCAGCACAGCAAATTGATAGAAGAGTGCTGTATGACTTAGAAGAATGTTTCTCCAAAATGTAGTAGCAAAGGATTAAAATATAATCCTTTGGACCCAACTTATTAAATATAATGACCCTCCAGGAGGTTTTATTAACTCTAAATAAGAGGCTTTAATAAAAAAAAAATAAATAAAAAATTAAAAAACCCACACAACGGAACAACCAAACATTCCACAATGACCCTCAACCAAAACAAGAGAGCCCATCTTACAGTCTGGATAGCCACACTTTAAGGAGAACAATGCATGTGTGTTTATCAACAGGGTCATGATTGTCAGTATAATCTAACTATACGGCAACAGATGTTAATGAAGGATTAGAAGCAGCTCTAAGTTGATTAATGGGGAGTCTCCTCAGGAGTGTGGCCTGTATAAATATATGTTTTGACTATCCAGTTAAAAGCCAGAAAGCTTTTTATGTGATCTATAAATGACTATCTGGCATGTGGTTTCTAGGCCTGAAGCAGTGGCTGGCTGTACCTGCCAGTTTTGGCCTCATCAGTCTCCTGCTCTTCCAAAATGACCTTTGGGCATGCCAGCTTCTGCAGCTAGTAGCCTCCAAAGTCAGTAGCCTGAGACACTGCCTGACTGTCAATGACTTGGATACATTAGCCTCCCCAGACACCTCTCTTGTTATCTGATCTACAGACCTGAGACTTGCCAGTCTCTATAGGCATTTGAGCCATTTCTTTAAATCAATCTTTCTCTTTCTCTCTTTAGCTTCTCTAAAGAATCCAGCCCAAGACAGACTATAAACAAATACAGATAAAATGTAATTTCAAGTAGTGATGAATAGATGAAGATAGGCAAAGATAAGGGAACAAAACAGGGAAAGATATTTTAAATAGATTTGTTAGAGAAGGCTTCTTTCCAGAGTTGACATTTGAACAAAGACCAGAGTGAATCAAGAGAGTGAATCATGGAGCTACCTGGGAAAAGGGCGAAGACCATTAAAAAGGAATTATAGTTATATATAACATGAATAAATCTGATAATCAGAACATTGAAAGAAGCCAGACTCCACAAATAGAAAAGCTAATCCATGGTATTAAAAGTAAAAGGGTGCTGATATTTGGTGAAGAAAACCAGAGCATTGCTTGGTGTGAGACATCAAGAAGATTTTTGGGCACTTTTAATATTTTGTTTGTTGATACGGGTACATTTTCAGAGGCATGCTCATTTAGTGACAATTCTTTATATTATGTACTTAAAATTATCCGTTACAGCATGTATGTACTCTTAAAAAACACACACACAACAAAACCTTATATGAAAAAATGGGAATATATTTTATATTTTCTTCTCATATATAAGGGCTAAACTCTGGATTCTGTAGAGTATTTCATGAACTTAATTCTATATCAGTTACACATTGATTTTTAGGACTTTATGTTCCAACATATGAGAAGTAACACTTCTTTTTCCTCACCTCACAGTTTTGTTTTGCAGTTTTCTTAGTTGTTCTGGGCAAAGCATGGACGTCTGGTGGCATAGTCCTTAGGGTGCTCACAGCTTAAGCAAAGGCAGCACCTCTTTGGCAGTTAGAATCCACCAGTGGGAAGCAGACAGGCAATCTTCTACTGTGCAATTTACAGCCTCTGAAAATTTGCTGGGGATCAGCTATGAGTCAGTTAAGTTTGAGTTGTTTTGAGTGTGGGCTTAGCATTATTCTTCCATATGAATATAAAAATAATTTTATCTGACTTTATTGTTAATCTTGACAGTATTTTAATCAGACTTCTATTAATACACATTAACTTTGGGAAAATCAACACATCTACCATGAGACTATATTTAAATTTTAGGCTAATAAATACTTTTTATTAATTCAATAGCAGAAAGGAATTCTATTGCATTATAAAAAGTAACTCACACACTATTTCAGTAGAAGGCTTACTTAATAAAAACTAATTAAGTTAATTAGTTGTATAGGATTACACTGAAATGTAAAATAACCTGACATTTATCTTTCGTATTCTTATTCTTAAATTAGGCTTTTTTGGTATTAGCTTTCTTTTATGTCTCCTCAAGTAACCTAAATGTCATTTGAAAAACAAAGGTTTGACTAAAGGTCAAATGTTTTTAGATTTACTATTTCTCATAATAATGAAAAACTCACATTAATAGCATCCTTATGAATCTTTTTAATTAATACTTTGCCCCCAGAAATATGAATCTAAGATTGAGCTCTACTCCTCAGCATTGATCTACAAGCCTAACACTAAAGGCCTTTTAACTTTGTTGTTATGTGCTGTCGAGTGCTTTTGATTCTTAGAGACCTTATGTTCTATCCTGTGCCAATCTCACTGTCTCCAACACATCTACCCTCCATTACCCCAGTCACTGAATCAATCCATCTCATCAAAGGTCTTCCTCTCTTGCGCTGTCCCTCCACCCTTCCAAACATGACATCCCTCTCCAAGGACTGATCCCACCTTGCAACATGCAACATGTCCAAAGTATGTCAGACAAAGCTTCAGAATCCTTGCCTTCAAGGAGCAGCCTGGTTTCACCCTTTTAGGACTAACCTGATTGTTCTCCTAGCCATCCATGGTATATTCAATATTCTTATCCAGCACCACAGCTCAAAAGGCATGAATTGCCCTTCAATCATCCCTAGTCATTATCCAGCTTTCTGATGCACAGCAAGTAACTGCAAAGACTATGGTCTGTATCAGGCACACCTTAGTCTCCAGACTGACATCTTCATTCTTCCATACTTTGGAGAAGTCCCTGACAGCAGACTTTCCCAATGCAATTTGTCTTTTAGTTTCCTGGCTGCTGGTACCAAGAGTGTTGATTGTGGAGCCAAGCACACTAAAGCTGTTAATAATCTCAATCTCTTCACCATCTATCATGATGCTGCCAATCTGCCCAGTGGTGAGAATTTTTGTTTTCTTGATGTTGAACTTCAATCCATATTGAAGGCTGCAGTCCTTGAACTTCTGCATATAGCGCTTCAGGTCTTCTTCACTTTCAACAGCAGGGTTGTGTTATCTGCATAATGCAGATTGTTAATGAGTCTTCCTCCAATCTTGATGCTACATTCCTCCTCATAGAGCCCAGCCTCCCAGATAATCTGGTCTGCATATTGGTTGAAAAGGTATGGAGATAGAACACATCCCTGGCATATTCCCTTCCCAATTTTGAACCATGCAATGTTTCCTTGCTCTGTTCTGATGATTGCTTCCAAGTATAGATTTCGCATAAGCACAATCAAGTGTTCTGGAATTCTCATTCTTCTCAGAGTCAGCCATAGTTCGTTGTGATCCACACAGTCAAATGCCTTTGCATAGTCAATTAAACACCGATAGACATTCCTCTGATACTCCTTGCTTTCAGCCAAGATCCATCTAACATTAGCTATAATACCCCTAGTACCACGGCCGCTTCTAAACCCAGCCTGCACTTCAGGTAATTCTCTGTTGATGTGCTGTTCTAATAGTTTTTGGAAGATCTTCAGCAGAATCTTGCTTACATGTGATATCAATGGCATTGTTTGATAAGTTTCACACTCTGCCGAGTCACCTTTCTTTGGAATGGGAACAAATATAGATCTCTTCTAGTCAGTAGGCCAGGTGGTTGTCTTCCAGATTTCTTGACACAACTTGGTGAGAACATCTAGGTTGGAGTCTGTTTGTTGAAATATCAATTGGTATATCAATTTCTGGGGCCATTTTTAGAAACCAAGTTAAATTATATTTAATATAAATGATCATATATATTCCACAATATCCCAGGGACATAAGAACAAGAGGAAGAAGCAATTTTTAGCCCTATTTTAAATACTTTGTTCTCAATCTCAACTTTCACTTAATTGGAGTAAGGATATGCACACACAGGAGATGGCTGGTTGAAATGTTAATATCCAAGAAAGATAAAGAGGGCACGCATGTTTGGGATGGCCCCTGCTTGGAATAATAAGGTCCAAATAGGTAAACTGGGTTCCCACATGCAGGAAGTGGTTTATCACATGGTAACAGTCTTCAGGAGGGTAAAGGAAACAGGGTAAAGGCCAGAGTAGGGTGTAAGAATATGGGTGGAGTGAATAGCATCTACTTAAAGTGCATGGCTGTGCCCTTATATGGGGTCTTAGGGCATGTGCTTGGCCAAATAAGTGAACACACTAATGATAAAAGTTCTTTAACTGTGATTATGATATATACAGCCATAAGTCACAGTCAACCAAAATTAAGCAACATTACAAACAATGAATGTGCCTTTCAATTTCCCAAACCACACTAATTAATTAATATGATAAACACTTGGGTAGCATTCTCACCGTGATTCTCTTCATATCTAGCTGTCGCAGCTGCATCATATTCTGAAGGATAGTGTGTTTGTACCATGACTCTTGAGCTATTGGATTGCCATCAAAAGTGATGTCTGAGAGGGAAGTGGAGTCAGCAAGGCAGGCAACACTATCAAAACTGCAGAAAAGACAAAAACAACTGTATTATTTTAACACTTTCAAATATCATTTTCACTTTTATTTAATAGTCATTAATTTTTACAACAGCTTTAGATTAGCAAGAAAATGAGAAGCCAATACAGAATTCCCATATACTTTGCAACTAGTTTTCCCTATTGTTAATATCTTGCATTCATGTGTTATATTTGAAAAGAGATGAAAACCCTCAGCAAGATGGATTCATACAGTGACTGTGTCAATGGGCTCAAAGTGCGTTGGGGGGAGAAGGATGGTGCAAGATTGGACAGAGTTCAGATGCGTCATTCATAGTGTTGCTATGAATCACATGTGATTCAAAGGCACCTAACAACAATAACAACAACAGTTTTCACTAAATGTCCATTTTCTATTCCAAGATTCTATCAAGAATATTCCATTACATTTAGTTGTTGTCTCCTTGGGATTCTCTAGCTTGTTAGACTTTCTGACATTTTCCTTGTTTTTGATGACCCTGAGAATTCTGAGGAAATTCATAAGGATGTCCCTCTACTGGGATTTGTCATGTATTATTCTCACGGGCAGGCTGGGGTTAATGAGGACACATACTGTAAACATAGCCTATGACTGTTGACCTTGATTATCACCATCTGACTGAGGTAATATGCGTCTTTTTTATTTCAAAGTAAAGTTGCTCACCTCACTCCTTGCCTCTATGTCCATTTGAATTCTTTGGAGGGAAGTTACTATAAGCAGCCCATATTTAAGCAGTAAGAAATTATGCTCCTCCTCTTACAAGGCAGAATATATACATAAATTTGGATTTTTTCCCCTCCCTAAAATATTTGTCCTTCTTCTCTCATTTGTTAATTTGTTCAATCACTTATTTATATCAAAATGAATTCATTAATATATACTTTATTCTTTGGGTCATAACCAATACTACCCTGTTTTGTTATTTAAGTTGTTCCAAATTTTTGTGGAGTGAAATAAGTCAATCACAAAAGTAAAAAAGAAAGGTATGAATCCACTATTATAAAATGTTTAAAGAAATTATTTACATATAGACTAAAATGCTATGTGATGGCTACCAGAGTTTGGAAGAGGAGTAGAAAAAAATCAGTAAGTAGATAAGATGCATAATGAGATAGCTTAAGGGAAAAACAATATTAAAATATGAATACTTAAATTAACATAATAAATTTGTTGTTGTTGTTCCAGCTATGACCATTGGAAGCTCTTGCAGTTGGTTCTTACATACTTGTAACTTATCCCTCTCATTTTTTTGTTTACTAATTTTTTAGTTTCTTTTACTATAGGATGATCCTGATACATATATTTCTCTATTTTCTGCCAGTTTTAAAGTCAGAATAGTATTAAAATGCTAGATTACAGGGCAAAGTAGTATATGCAGAATACATATACATATACACATGTCTATAAACATTTCTCTATGCATCATCTGTGTTGCTATTGGGCTAAGCATGAGTTCATATTAATATCTCTAGCTTTACTTCATTACTTATTTGTAAATTCCCACTTCAGTAGTAGACCTGGCTCCCAGCATCTGCTGTCCAGTAAGCTAACTATGCACATAGTGTACATGTATAGTGGCATCAGAATTGTTAACTTGTACTCCCATAGGAAATAACCTTCTCAATGAGAATACACTGAATATGTATAATTTAATTTGAATTTTAGTCTGAGAGACTTATTTTAAAAATTACTTGGGTCAGTGCCTTATTACTCTTCTTTCAGTGATGTTGTTTCATACAATTGAAATACAGTTAGATTCTCTAATCACAGTCTGAAATCCCTCTTGGGATCCTCCAACCTCCTAAGTAAATTAGTAAACATGTGTGCATTAAAAGTTTACCCTTTGTGCTGAAAAGTTCTAGCAATTTTAACAAAGGCACCATGTCATGTTTTCATCACAAAAATATATACAGAATCATTTCACTGCTCTATAAAGTCCCTGTATTTTACCTGTTCAGTCCTCCTGCACTTGACAACCGTTGGTTACTGTTATGATTTTGGTTGTCATGAATAAAGTTGCTATAAAGACTCATGTATAGGTTTGTGAATGAACATGGCTGGGTTGGGTGGGTTTTTTTTTATTCAACTGGCTAAATATGTAAGAGCATAATTGCCAGATCATAGAATAAGACTTAGCTCTACAGAAATCTACCAATGTGTCTTCCAAAGCAATTGTACCATTTGTATTCCTACCAACTCCACATCAGCATTTACTATTGTCAGGTTGTTTTGTTTGTTAGTTTTTAAAAAATTCATTCTAATAGGCATATCACTAATGTTTTTGTTGTTGTTATGTAATGTTGGATCAGAATGGGCTCACCGCTAGCAGGTGTTGAGAGGTAAGAAATCACATGGGAGTAACTGACAGATTCAAACTGCCTGCAGTGCAACTTCTTATGACTAAGTCACCTGAGCTCCCTTTGTCATTGATAAACCATTTGAAAAGATAACAAATCAAAACTCTATTTTTTAATTTCTGAATTAAAAGTGTTCTTGTAGCACAGTAAGGAACTCTGGTGGCAGAGTGTGCTGCACTACAAACTGAAGTCAGTGGTTCAAATCCATCAGGTGTTCCAGGGAAGAAAGATGGACAGTGTCCTCCTGAGAATATTTATTTATGACCTTGGAATCCAGATGGAGGGTCATTCTGATTTGGAACAGATTCACTGAAAGTAGCTAAGAGGCATAAGAAGCTCTAGTGTTGCATGGTGAATCCAAAGGTAAGCAGTTCAAACCCACCAGCCTTTATACTGACAAAAGATGTGCAGTGTTTTTCTACAAAAATATATAGCCTCAGAAATGTAGGGGGCAGTTACCATGAGAGAGAAATGAGTCAATGACAGTGGTTTTGGTTATTGTAGGAATATTTTTAAAAGATAACATTCAAGAATCATTGTGACCTATTATCTATCACTAATCAGGCAGATAGATTCAAAAGTAGAACTAATATGTGCAGAAGCACAGTGAAGTTGTAGAACTTTGTTTGCGACAGAAGAAAACAGTATAGCGTTAAGCAAAACAAAATAGAGGACAGTCCAAGGGAAAGCATTGCCAGTAGCAGCAGCCACTCCCAAATCAGAGGCTCGTGTTGACACCCAGACTGAAGTTTTAAAGCTTTTGATAGTTTTCTAAAACAACAAAATAATGTATATTTGATCTAGAAGATTCCTCACCAAATTTAATTCCCATCTGCAAAAGATTTGACCAATAAACATGCCAGACATTCCCAGAAAAGCACTGACAAAGTCCATATTATTTTAAAGACATTAACAATTCTCTTGAAATACAAAAACAGCTAATGAAGGGTTACAAACAATTTAACCAAAGAAAAGTAAAATCAGATTATTTAACCAAAATAAAAACCCAACAACCCCTGAACCACAAACTGGAATTAGAACAATAAGTAGAGTAGAATAGTGGCTTTTAAAAATCTACTCTCACTCATTTTTGCTCATCTCTTCAGAATAGCAAGAATGGAAAAGGTTTGGTCCAACGGCTGACATTTAATTTATAATTTGACTTTCACCTTTTTCCAGATTACTTATATGTTTGTTCTACCTCTGCTATCCTCCTCCCAATGCCACATCTGCTTCCTATCTGTTAGCTAACCTACAGAGGAACAATCTGTCCCTATTGACCAAATTCACATCTCAAAAGAAAATATTTTAGACTATTTTATGCTTACCTAATACAAAACAGAGAAAGACATAAAAAATTCCTATATATGCATATATATCATACAGCACATAACTAAAAAACCCCAAATTTGCCAAATTCCTCTAATCAGAATGTTTTCTCCCAAAAGTAAATTGTTGTTCTTGGGTACCATTGAGCTAGGTGCTTCAGTTTTCACTCTTTAATAATAATAAGGCACAATGTATTCTGAAATAATCTAAATACAAATCTTGATTAGTGAAAACTTGACTAAGTAAATTATTACTATATGTCTACCAGGATGGAATGAAATTGAACAGTAGAATAAGCCATCGAGTTTACTAACAGGGATTGAAATGTATATAACTAATAGACAAACAAAAATGAGAAAAATCTGTAAAGAAACTGTTATTAAGTACAATTAGTAAGGCATAGTTTAACAAATAGTATATAACCCAGGCGTTTGCAGTTCCGACAGAAGGTGAATTATGCTTGTGGGCTAAGAATTATGTTGAAAACAACCAAACATGATGCATAAAATATATTTTTTAAAAGTTTTTATTTTATACGGGTTTAATTACAAAGTTTTCCTCAATACATTTTTAAAAAAATCTTTTCACATATATTTATGACTTGCTAAAAAAGAAAGAATGAGAGGGGGAAAGTACAGATGGGAATCCAGTGAAGTAATTAAAACATTGAAAATGACCATTTTCACAGAAGATAATTTGCTGAATTCAATAAACTTGAGCTTTGGTTGATGTGGTCTTTATGTTGGGGAACAGAAAATAAAGTCTAGGGATCACCCAGGTCGGGGAGCTGACCTAGAGACCCTCTTAATATATCAAGGAGCCAAAGGCCTATACTGTCAATATAAAGGTAAAATGTTACCAACATTTCTAACTTTTGTAATAAAAATGTTGCAGATACAGAAGAATTTAATGAAATGAAATATGAGCAGGAGCTATGGTGATGAAGGAAGAAGTTCAAGCTGCTTTGACGGAAACAGCAAAAAATAAGGCCCCAGGAATAGAAGGTATACCAATTGAAGTATTTCAGATAACAGATGCTGCCCTGGATGAGCTCACCAAGTTGTGCCAAGAAATCTGGAGAACAACCATTTGGCCAACTGACTGGAAGAGCAGTTCTGTATTTGTTCCCACTCCCAAGAAGGGTGACCCAACTGAGTGTGGAAACTACAGAACAATATCATTGATTTCACAAGCAAGCAAGATTCTACTGAAGATTATCCAAAAATGACTAGAACAGCACATCAGCAGAGAACTTCCGGAAGTCCAGGCTGGATTTAAAAGGGGTCGTGGTACTAGGGATATTGTTGCTGATGTTAGATGTATCTTGGCTGAAAGTAAGGAATACCAGAAGAATGTCTATCTGTGTTTCATTGATTATGCAAAGGCGTTTGACTGTGTGGATCATAACAAACTGTGGCTGACTCTGAGAAGAATGGGAATCCCAGAACATTTAATTGTGCTAATGCAAAACCTATACTTGGACCAAGAGGCAGTAGTCAGAACAGAGTAGGGTAACACTGCATGGTTCAAAATTGGGAAGGGTGTACGCCAGGGATGCATCCTGTCTCCATACCTTTTCAACCAATATGCAGACCAGATTATCCGGGAGGCTGGGCTCTATGAGAAGAAGTATGGCATCAGGATTGGTGGAAGATCTATTAACAATCTGCGTTATGCAGATGACACAACCCTGCTTGCTGAAAGCGAGGAGGACCTCATGCATTTGCTGCGATGGGTCAAGGACTGCAGCCTTCAGTATGAACTGAGGCTCAATGTCAAGAAGACAAAGATTCTCACCACTGGACCAATTGGCAGCGTCAGGGTGTATGGTGAAGAGATTGAGATTGTTCACAGCTTCAGTTTGCTCGGCTCCACAGTCAACACTCTTGGCACCAACAGCCAGGAAATAAAAAAGCATATCGCGATGGGAAAGTCTGCTGTTAATGACCTCTCTAAAGTACTCAAGAGCAACGGTGTCTCTCTGGAGACTAAGGTGTGCCTGATACAGGCCATGGTCTTTGCAATCACTTGTTATGCATTAGAGAGTTGGACAATGACAAGGGAGGACAGAAGGAGAATTGATGCCTTTGAGCTGTAGTGCTGGAGAAGAGTATTGAATGTACCATGGAATGCCAGGAAAACAAACAGATTCATCCTGGAGAGGATTAAACCAAGCAACTCCTTGGAGGCAAGGATTCTGAGGCTTTGTCTGACATACTTTGGACATGTTGCCAGGAGGGACGGGTCTTGTTAAAATATAACAATTGTTTATTTATTACACAAATGTTCCCTTTTATGCAGGCAACAGGGATAACTGGCTTTTATTCTACAAAGTGGCATTAGCTGGATGGTTCATGGGGTGCTGGAGGCTTACAAGATCTTTCAAGAAGATGTTAGCTGCTGGTTGGTCCCTTAACCATGGAACCTGATTTCTCTCCATCACTGTTTGGCCTTCCTCATAATACAATGCTTGGTTTCCAAAAGTGAGTTGACTAAAATATACATTTTATGTAAGAGATGGCATTTTTATGATTGCTGTTTCTGTGCATCATCAAGTCAGAATCAACTCATAGCTGACCCTCCAGTGGGTCTTCCGAGGCAGTTAATGAACAAGAGATTGCCTATTATCCTCCTGCGAAGCAGCTGATGGATCCAAACCACAAGCCTTTGGGATTACAGCATAGCTTCTTACCTACCAGTAGGCCACCAGAACTCCCTATGAAATCTTGGAAATCACTTAGTGTACTGCTGCTATTATACATTATGTTAAGTAAACAACAAAGGTCTGTCCAAAGTCAAGGAATAAAAACTAACTCTATAACTCTGGAGACTAAGGTGAACCTGATACAGTCCCCATGGTCTTTGTAGTCACTTGCTATGTGTCAGAGAGTTGGACAGTGACTAGAGATGATAGAAGGAGAATCGATGCCTTTGAGTTGTGGTGCTGAAGAAGAGTATTGAATATACCATGGACTGCTAAGAAGACGAACAGGTTCTTCCTAGAGAGGGTTAAAATAGGCTGCTCCTTGGAGGCAAGGATTCTGAAGCTCATCTGACATACTTTGGACATGTTGCAAGGAGGGACCAATCCTTAGAAGGGGACGTCATGCTTGGGAGGGTGGAGGGACAGCACAGAAGAAGACCCTCTATGAGGTGGATTGATTCAGTGACTGGGGTAATTGGCGTAGGTGTGTCAGAGACAGTGAGATTGGTACAGGACTGAGCAGGGTTTAGGTCTGTTGTACATAGGGTCGCTATGAATTGCAGGCGACTCGATGGCACATAACATCTCTCTATAAAGGAATAGGAAAGGTTTAGAGTCGAGAATACAACTTACTACAGATAGAAGATGACATTAAAGTTCCTAACTAGACCATAGTGATTGTAGGAAATATTAAGAAAAGAAAATTAATGTATAGAATGACATCAGTCTAAGGAAAACCTAGAAAATATTTAAGGCAACAGTAAACCCTTTGGACTCTTGAGCAACATAATATCATCAGCTATACTGGACAAAACCCACAAAACTTACTCTTTTTTTGTATAAGTGCATCATCAGATTTTAAACTGAACTTTTATTATCTCTCTTTCGCCTGCTCCCCAAATATGTATCTTAACTTGAAATATGAAAACACACTAGACGGACCATGTTTACTTGACTGAAAAGTTAGATCAGCAAGCAAAGCTACAGTCTCCAGAAGCACAGAAATAGAAACATGAGTAGCAAGAAATGAAATAAAGCCAGAAAAACAATAGAGAGACTCAACAAGACTAGAAGTCAGTTCATTGATAGGATTAATAAAATAGACACGCCTTTGGAAAATTTTATAAAGGAAAAGCAGAAGGTACAAATAACTTGAATAAAAAATGAAAGAGTTGCCATCAGAATAGAACTAGCAGAAATAACATGAATAAAAACATGGATAATGCAGACCTATATTCTGACAAACTTGAAAACCTAAAGGAAATGGATAAAAAGTCCAAACTATTTCAGAAAATAAAAAATATGGGATATGCTTGAACTTATTCTATGAAGCAAGCATAACCCTGACACCATGGTCAGGCAAAGACATCACTGGGAAAAAAAGTTATAGACAAGAATCCTTCATGACTATAGATGCAAATATTCTCAACAAAATCCTAGCGAATAGAATGAAATATCAAATTTTTAAAAATAATTCATTCATCATGATCAAGTGCGGTTCATACCAGGTATGCAAGAAGGTCCAACATAAGAACAGCATCTGTATAAAACTGAAAAATCACATCAGTAAAACTAGGGGGGGAGGGGAGAAAAACCCACATAATCATATTTCCTGATAAAAATAAAAGAGGAAAAGAAGGCAAAGTTCTCAATACTGTTTCTAGCATACATACAAGACAAAGCCTATCTTGCTCTCCTTGTAAACAGGAACCAGATAAGGATGTCTTTTATCACCACTCCTATTCAATACTGTATTGGAAGTCCTACTCAGAGTAATAAGAGGAGAAAAGGAAATAAAATATATCCAAATCGGAAAAAAAAGAAATAAATCTCTCTCTCTTTTTTCCCCCAGGTGATATAATCCTATATACAGAAAATCTGAAAGACTCAGCAAGAAATTACTGGATCTAATTTACAATTAAGCACAGTGGCAAAATATAAGATCAACATGCAAAACCCAGAAATATTCCTTTAGACTAACAATGAGAACTGTGAGAAGGAAGTAAGAAAAATAATACCATTTACAATAATCATCCCTAAGATGTAAGATAGAGGAACAAATCTAATGAGACACACAAAATCCCTATACAAAGGAAATGACAAAATACTTAGTAGAGAGATCTAGCTTGCTGTTGCTATATACCATCAAATTGTAACTGACTGATAGCTGACCCTCTAGCAGGTTTTCAAAGGCAGTTAATTGCATAGGAGGACACTGCTCATCTTTCTCCAGTGGAGCAACTGGTGAATTCAAACCACATGCTATTGGGTTGGCAGCACAACTTCCTTACCACTAAACCATGCTGCCAACTCAAAGCCTACCATTTAAATCCACCAAATGCTCCCTGGGAAAAAGATGGCACTCTCTTCCCATGTAATCCACAGCCTACGAAAATTTACTGGAGGGTCAGCTATGAGTCTCTTTCAACTTTGAAGAATTTCACAATTACAAAAGCAAATACGACCAAAAGAAACTCAAAAGACTTATATAAATGGAAACTCATACAATGCTTATGGATTGTAAGATTTAACACTGTGAAAATGGCTACACATATAAAGCAATACCAATCCAGATCCCATTATCATTCTTCAATAAAATAGAAACATTGATCATCAACCTTATATTAAAAAAAAAAGGAAAGAGATGCTGCAAAAAAAGCTCTACTGAACAATGAAGGGGAAACCTCAAGAACCAAAATAGACTTACATTTCTTGATCTTAAAACCTACTATATAGCCACAGTAATCAAAACATCTTGGCATTGGTACATTGGTAAAAACACAAAACCAATAGAACAGACTTGAGAACCCTTAATTAATCCAACTATGCATTAGAAAGCTGGACGAAGACTAGGGATAATAGAAGGAGAATTGATGTACTTGAGCTGTGGTGCTAGAGAAGAATGTTGATTATATCATGGACTGCTAGGAGAACAAACAAGTTCATCCTAGAGAGGGTAAGACCAGGCTGCTCCTTGAAGGCAAGGATTCTAAAGCTCCGTCTGACATACTTTGGACATGTTGCAAGATGGGATCAGTCCTTGGAGAGGAACTTCATGCTTGGGAGGGTAGAGAGACAGTGCAAGAGAGGAAGACCCTCGATGAGATGGATTGACTCAGTAACTGGGTAATGGGGGTAGGTGTGTTGGAGACAGTGAGATTGGCACAGGATAGAGTAGGTTTTAGGGCTGTTGGACGTAAGGTCGCTATGAATCACAGGCAACTCAACGACACATAACAATAACAACTACCTATGGACAACTGAGTTCTGGTAGCCTAGTAGTAAGAAACAGAACTGCAATCCCAAAAGCATGCAGTTCAAACTCACCAGCTGCTCCACAGGAGAAGGATGAGCAATTGCCTCCTGTGTGAGTAACTGCCTCTGAAAACTCACTGGAGGGTCAGCTACAGGTCTATTCTGACTCAATAGTACACAACAATAACAACATGGACAACTAATCTTTGACAAAGAGATAAAATTTCATTAGGTGGGACAAATCAGCTTTTTTAAATAAATGGTGCTGGCAAGACTACCTATTTGCAGAAAATGGACATACAACTCATACCTCACATTATATATAAAAACAAACTCAGAAGAGATTAAGGATCTTGGTATAAAACCTAAAACTCTAAGGGTCATCAAAAGAAAAATCAGAACACATTTAGAAGTTATAATCTATGGCATAAATAGACTATAAATGATGAGCAGTCAATAGTCCATAAGCAAGATGAATGGGACCTCCTAAAAATTAAATCTTCATATGCATCAAAAAACTTCTTCAAAACAGTAAAAAGAGAACCTAGAGATTGGGGGGAAATACTTGGCAATGACATAACTGACCAGGAAATGATCTTTTTATTTTTTTTAAATTTTTTTTTTACAGAGGTTTTGGATTTCCATTCATTCATTGCCGCAATTTTCTCCCTTCCCACCCCTTTTCATGGATACCTCTTAACATCTCAACAAGAAAAAGATGCATAAACCAAGGTCAAAATGATGGTATTAGCCTAAAAGTTGCCTTTTTTTAGCCATTATGTTTAAGCCCAGTCTGGTCTCCAGCTAAGTTAACTGCAAACATATGGTCTTGCAAATTATCAACTAGGATAAGAGCAAGACTATTTCCCACACTGAGTAGCAAGATTTGTAGCAGCAAGACTTGAGACAAGGAAAACTTGAGTGAGACTGGAGCAATACCCTGTTGAGAGTGGGACACTGTTGGTGAGACCCTGATGATGGTGGTGGAGAGATTGTGGCACTGTTGTGGAGAAACTGTGGCAAGGTGTAACCAGAGGGGTCCGAAGATAAAGGCCATAGTTAAAGGTTATGTTCTTGTCTTTGAGGATGAAAGAAAAAGCTGCTTGCTGAACTGAAATTAGAGCCTAGACTAATTGAGGAATCATGCCTTGAGAGTGTTGGACTAAAACCTGGACTTGTATTGGGTGATATTCTTTGCCTTTTCCACTCTCTTACTTCCCTAATAAACCCCATTCTTAGACCACAACTGTGAATAAAGAGTGAATAAATGCACCGCTTGCTGCTGTTGTGACTCTAGAGGCAAGATGGAGCTGGGCTATCGGCTCAATATCTGCTTTCTGCTCTGGGGAAGTGAGGGGGTGTGCTATTCTCACTCCTTCTGGCCCTTTCAGAAAGACACTCACGGCCCTGTGTCCCTATATCCTGTTTTCAGCATCTTAGACAACACTTAATCAAAGAAGATATTCAGATGGACAACAAAAACATGAAAAAATGTTCAACATTATTAGCAATTAGAGAGATGGCAAGTTAAAATAACAATGAGATATTATCTCATGCCAGCAACAATAGCAAAGTTCAATAAGGAAACAAAAAATGCTAATGAAGGTAAGGAAAGATTTGAACTCTATACTGGTAGTCTGAATGTAAAATGGTACAACAACTATGGAAAACAGTTTGCCACTTCCTTAGAAAGATGGGATAGAACTTGATCCAGCAGTCCCACTATTTGGCATACATGCTACAAAAAATAAGGGCTTACATAAGAAAAGATGACACATGTAAAACCATAGTCAGTGCAGCATTATTTATAACAGCAACAAATTTAAAAAACAAACATACAAACATCTATCAAAAGATGGATGGCAAAAGAAACTATGGTATAGTCACATCATGAAGTACTATGCAACACTAAATATAAAAAAAAAAGAATCCCCAAAACCCTGGGTTTTTTCAAGCGATAAACAACTCCAACTATATAAGCTGAGTTGCATAACTTTAAAAGTGTCTAACTTCTTATTACTATCTGTTAGCTATATGCAATCTTTGAGAAAGGGATAATTAACAGAATAATATGCTGTATTGTAACTAATTCCTAATATGAAAATAAAAAAGTTAAGTAATACTGTATATAAAAGGCACCAGGATTATTGTCAAAGTGCTCTGGTGGCATATTCATTAGCTATGCTAACTATAAGGCTGGCGGGGCAGGGGTCTCCATCAGTTTGAAGTCACTATTGGCTTCACAAGAGCAAGATGGGCAGTATCTTCCATTAAGAGTTAAAACTTTAGAACTTTGATGAAAGGTCCATCTGATTCAGAACTGATTCGTATGGTAGTGAGTTTGAGGATTATTGTTAAAGATAAAGATAAATTTATTGAACGTTTGTACTTTTGGAAATGAAATTCCATTAGGATATATACAAGGAACTCTAGTGGTGTAGCAGAGAGCTCTGAGGGCCTAATGGATAAGGAGTTGAGCTATTAGCCCAAAGGCAGACAGTTTGAATCCATCAGCTGCTCCAAGCAAGAATGATAAACAATATTCTTCTGTGCCATTTAAAGCCTCAGGAAATCTGTGGGAAGACCAGGCTATGAGTCCCAACTTGATGGCAATTAATTTGAGTTTGAATGTTGTAGTTGGGGAAATCTAGTGGTATAATCTTGTACGGAGTTGATTCTGACTCAAAGGGATTTTTTGTGACGTTTTGAAGAATGTTATTTTTGTAAGTAGACTGCCAGCCCTTTCTTTTTTTCTTTTTCTTTTTTTTTTCAGTCCTTTCTTTTGAGGTATTCTGAGTGGACTTGAATAGTCAACATTCTCAAGTATATCGACCATTTGTACCATTCAGGAACTCTGTGCTAATATTATACATAGTAAAAAAAGAAATTTAATAAATCGGCAATTTTAAGGGAAACAAAACCCCTAAAATAGAATATAATAATAATAAAAAATGGAGGAGCAACTTGTGAGGAGAAACATTTTGTTTTGTTTTTTAACTATATATATTTTTCAGCTTAAAGACAAGACAGTACACTAAACTTTCATTAACAGCTCCCTCCACTCATCAAAGTGTGGACCAAGAATTCTGAAGCTATTTTCTGTATATTCAAGACTAGACAAACAAGTATTATGTACACTGTGAGTCAATGCTAAAGAGGGTTATTATAAAGACAAAAAGAGAAAGGGAAATAGTGGTGTTGGATTATAATTAGAAGCTATAAAGCATCAAGTAACAGTTTGTAATGGTTTTAATCTATTAGATAAGAAAAGATCTGTGCCACTAAATCAATCTCTCTCTCTCTCTCTCTCTCTCTCTCTCTCTCTCTCTCACACACACACACACACATATTTCCTAATGTTATGTATGCAGCTAGAGTAGAAGCAAAGGTTATGTCAGAGCAACACTGAGCACAATTAGCATGTTGAGCAAATAATTTGAGAAGATGGACTTTATGAAGACTAACGTGGCATCAAGATTGCAGGTGGATGCATCAACAGCCTGCATCATACAGATGACACAACCTTGCCTGCTCAAATACGAGGAAGATTTGAGGAGCTTGCTGCAGATGGTCAAGGACTACAGCCTTCAATATGGATTACATGTAAAAATCAAGAAGACAAAACCCCTCACAACGGACTGACAAACAACATCATGGTAGATAAAGAAAAGATTGAAATTGTCTAAGATTTCCTCCTACTTGGATCCACAGTCAATACCCTTGCTACCAGCAGTCAGGAAATCAGAAGACATATAACATTGAGAATATCTGCCATTGGGGATCTCTGCAAAGTCCTGAAGAGTAATGATGTCAGCTTAAAGAGTAATGTGCAATTGATTCAAGTCATGATTTTCCCAATAACCTGTTATGCATGTGAGAGAGAGACAATGAATAAGGACGACAAAAGAAGAATCAATGACTTTGAGTTGTGGTATTAGAGAAAACTAGTGATTATTCCTTGAATTGCCAAAAGAATAAACCCAATACCTCTTCTTGATTTAAGACACTCAGCAAAATTGGAACATAAGGGAATTTCCTCAATATACTGAATACTATATACACAAAACCAAGAGTCAACATCACTCTCAATGGAGAAAGACTAAAAGCATTTTCCTTGAGAGCAGGGACCAGACTAGGATGACCACTGTTACCACTTCTATTTAATATTTTATTGGAAGTGCTTGCTAGGGCAATATGACAAAAGAAGGAAACAAAACACATCCAGATAGGCAAAGAGATGGTTAAACTATCGCTCTATGCAGATAATATGATCTCTGTGAGTCATCTACAACTCGACGGTACCTAACAACAAGAACAACAACAACATAGAGAGAGCTACATTGGCCTAGGGGACAGAAAGGTATGCTACCAAGCCGAAGGTGGGTGATTTTAATCTGTGGCCCTTGGGCCGGGTTCAAATTGTTTTCCTGTCAAACATTCTTCTAGGTGGTATAGCATTGGTCTGTGCATTGCTGTACAGATGTAACTCGTGGTTGCTGTGATGCTGAACACTGTGACAGTGATGTGCCAAACATGGTAATGGTTCCCCATGGTGGACAGTGTTGGCTGGAGCTTCCTGACTAAAACAAGCCTGGAAGCAGGAGCGGCATCCACTTCCAAAATGGCTTGCTTCCAGAAACTCTATGTACGAACAGTGCTCAGGCCATTCATTCATATGGTTGCTATGAGTTGTCTACAACTCGATGGGACCTAACAACAACAACAACACAGAAAACCCCAAGGACTCAACAACAACAAAAAATAACCTGTTAGAGCCAGTAAGCCAATTTAGTAGAGTGGCAAGATATAAGAGCAATATAAAAAAATCAGAGTGATTCCTCAACAAAGAGAACTTAGAGAAGGAAACCAAGAAAGCAATACAATTTACAATAGCCAACCACAACTGAGATACTTGGGAGTAAACCTAAATAGAGATACAAAAGACCTATTCAGAGAAAACTACAGAACATTTCTGCAAACACAATAAAAGACCTAAAGAAATGGGAAAATGATACATGGATATGATTCATGGATACAAAGAACCAATAATGTGAAAATGACATGTTCAATGCAATCCCAATACAAATACCAAATTCATTTTTCAAGGAGATCAAAAGGGAAATTGTCAAGTTTATTTGGAGAGGGAAGAGATCCGAATAAGCAAAGCACTTCTGAAAAACAAAAATGAAGTGGCAGGCATAGCACTCCCTGACCTCAAAACCTACTACGCAATGGTAGTAACCAAAACAGCATGATACTGGTACAATGACAGGCACTAGACCAATGGAACAGAATTGAGAACCCACAAATAGACCCATCTATCTATGGTCAACTGATACTCAACAAGGAAATCAAACCTACCAAATGAGGAAATGAGTCCTCTGTAAGTCCTCTGTTCTCTGTTTGAGCTCCCTGTGCTGTTATCTGGAAAGATACCCCATGCAGAAAGCCAGGGTGAAATGTGGAGTTCACTTATTTCTCTGTTCTCAAGAATCACAGCCCTTCGCTGCATGTTGTTCAATGCCTGCTTCATGTATTTCACTCCATTTTATACTTGTTTACATTGGGAAAGTAACTGTGATAGCTGTCAGTTTATTATGGCCAAAACTGGAGGTCTCTTCTGCCAGATTTTCACATTGTTGTGGTTGTATATGTCCTTTTTGCCACTAAATTATCTAGTACTTAAAGGATATGAATCCCTTTTAAATAAACAGTACAGAATTTGTATATCCAAGAATCAGAGTTTTCATTTAATCCTGACTTGTACATTGTATGGCAGGGTTAAAAGTTTTCCTGATATTTTAGATGAACTCTTTAGAAAGAGACTAAAATTTATGTTCTTAATATTATTTATAATTCACACCATTGCCAAGTAATTTCTCTAGAAAGCTCCATACTTTGTCTTTATTACTTTATTTCCATATAGAAATGCCTTGAAAATACTATGATTTGTGATCCAGTAGAAAAAAGTTGTGCTGCATTCCCAAAGGCACACAGTTTAAATTCCTTAACAGTTCAGAGGGAGAACAATAGGCAATCCCCTCCTATGCAATTCACTGCCTCTGAAAAACCACTGGAGGAACAGATCAGTTGGTTCCAACTCGATGGCCTAGCAACAGTCTTTATTGAGGGAGCTCTGGTGGCTTATTGGTAAGGAGTTGCACTGCCAACTCAAGGAATGTAATTCAAATCCAACCGCTGCTCAGGAGAAAGTTGGGCGATCTCTTCATATACAGTTTATACCCTCTGAAAGCCCTCTGGAACGTCAGCTATGAATCAATTCTGACTTGACAACACATAACAACAACTGCAACAATCTATTCTGACATGAACCTGGTGGCACAGTGGTTAAGTTTTCAGCTGCTAACTAAAAGGTTGGTAGTTTGAATCTACCAGCCTCTCTGTTGGAGAAAGATGTGTAAGTCTACTTCTGTAAAATCTTACTGTTGCTAAGATCAAGGACTGCAGCCTTAAATATGGATTGAAGCTCAACATCAAGAAAGCAAAGATTCTCACCACTGGACTGACTGGCAGCATCACTGATAGATGATGAAGAGATTGAGATTGTTAAGAGCTCTAGTTTACTTGGCTCTAAAATCAACAGTCTTGGTATCAGAGGCCAGGAAATCAAAAGACAAATTGCATTGGGAAAGTCTGCTGTCAGGGACCTCTCCAGAATACTGAAGAGCAACGATGTCATTCTGGAGACTAAGGTGTGCCCAATCCAGGTCACAGTCTTCGCAATTACTTGCTATGCATCAAAAAACTGGACAGTGACTAGGGATGATCAAAAGAGAATTGATGCCTTTGAGCTGTGGTGCTGGAGAACAAACAGGTTCATCCTAGAAGTGAAACCAGGCTGCTCCTTGGAGCCAAAGATTCTGAGGCTTTGTCTGACATACTTTGGGCATCTTGCAAGGGGAGATCAGTCCTTGGAGAGGGACATCATGCTTGGGAGGGTAGAGGGGAAGCACAAGAGAGGAAGACCCTCAATGATATGGATTGAGTCAGTAACTGTAGTAATGAGAGTAGGTGTGTCAGAGACAATAAGGTTAGCACAGGATAGAGCAGAGTTCAGGGCTGTTGTACAGGGTGACTATGAGTCACAAGCAACTCAATGGCACATAACAACAATATATCATTGAGCCAGAACCAATTCATAGCTGATTCTCCAGTGGATTTTTCAGAGGCTGTAAATCACATGGGAGGAAATTGCGTATCTTTCTCCTGTGGAACAGTTGGTAGATCTGAAGTTTGAGTCTTTGGGTTGACAGCACAACTCTTTGCCACTAAGCCATCACAGCTCACTCCTGTAAAGATTATAGCCTTATAAACTCCATGGGTCTGTTCTACTCCATTTTTTTGGTCTGGCTATGAATTGGAATCAATACTAACACATCAATGGGTAATCTTTACTAAAGAGGTTAAAGGAAGAATGGATTAAACCAGAAAATGCTGATTAGTGAAAGCTATTACAGTTAAGCATACAATTTTGTTATTAGTCAAAAATAAAAAGAGAACACTAAATAAATTTAAATATGATTAAATTATTTGGAAACTTCTTCACATGCATGTATACTGAGGCTAATTATTTCTATACTTCTTTGATTGCCTTTGCTTTTTCTTGTTTTGAACAGAGTAAGACGAATAGTTGTACCCTAGAGGGTTACTTGCAGCTTTTAAGGTATCAGTTATTACTCACCAAAGTAGTTATAGAACATTTTCTTTGTGGACTATGTTATGCCAGTTACCTTGATGTTCCTACATACTATGATCCTGAAGCCATGGGACTAGCAGCTCATTCCTTTTGGGTGTTTGGTTATGATTAAGAAGTTTAGATAACTTTGTTTCTTTGTCTATATGCATGGGAATATTTACAAAATATACAGATAATCATGTAGAAATATCACCTGACAAGCTTATGTGTGGACATGAGTATAGTCCCTTTTACGTGTGCATATGTGTTCCTCTTCCCATTTTTCCTGTAAACACTCTTCTTGCTTAAGGATTATTACGTAAAACTCTTATGCACCTCTCTGTCTTCTCTTTTCTTTCATGGTATCATACAGATCACCCTTTTCACTCCAAGCTTATTATTTAGCTGTTGTGTATTTCCTGGCTTTTGCTTCCCCTTCTGGTTACTGGCAACTATCAAAGAGTGTTTCTGTATTTAAACTTTTCCTTTACTTTTTAAATAGTGTATTTTCAAATATAATATTTGTCCTTTGGTAACTGATTTATGTCATGCATTATTAAGTCCTTGAGATTCATCTCCAGATACATTATTTCAGAAATTGTTCAATATTCCATTGTGCATAAGTATCAGGATTTGTTTATTCATTTATCCACTGATGGTCACTGAGGTTGTTTCTATCTCCTGGTTGTGGTAAATAATGCTACACTAAACATAGTGTGTGCACACCTGTTATGTACCAACTCTTCTTTTTTAGGCTATATACCTAATAGTGGCATCCTTAGATCAAACACTATTTCTATTTCCAACTTTTTAGGGAAGCACTATACTATTTTTCATGGTGGTTCCATCATTTTACACTATCATTATCAGTATCTAAGAGTCCCAAGACATCGGTTTTTAAAATAGAACTGCCTACTTATGGATTGAGAGGCATCCCAGGGGTGTAGTACATCCATGTTTGGCTGCTGACTAGTTGGCAGTTCAAATGCACCAGCCATTCCACAGGAGGAAAATAAAGACTCTCTGATCCTGTCAAGATTTATATCAGAAACCTAACACAGGGTCAGACTGAGTTGGAATCAGCTCAGCAGCAGAGTGTTTGGTTTGGAGTTTACTTATTGCTTCAGAGAAATCGAGCATGGTATATTTTTCCAATTCTCTGGGTCTCTTTGTTCCTTGCAGGAATGTATGATTAGGCACTATAGGCATTACATGTGTGACAATTAACAATCCGGAATGAGAAGTGCATTACAGAGTGAACTGGGGTGGGGGTGGTGGGAATCAGAGGAAAATATTTGTCAACCAATAAATTAAAATCCAATTTTTCTGTAAACTTTCATTAAAATGACAATTGTAAAAAAAAAATAAGAGAAATTGACTATGTCAGCTGTAGGCTATCATGTAAGAGATCATAGTTGTTTTTTTATTTAGGAATTTCTTAAGAAGGATTACATAAATCTGTAATAAAAACTCTTCTAGTTCATTTGAACTTGTTTTTCAGGGTTGCTGTTTTGAAATTTAGAGGTATTGGTTTATGATTTTCCAAAATAATCCATTTTAGATATTATCTCTTTCTTATCACCTGGATGCATAGTGCCCATCTAGAAGTTTAGTGGAAAGCTTATTTATCATTTATACTATGTGCTGCCTTCTGGTGGGGGCCTGTATAACTGTGTGAATCTAAGGAAATGGACTTCCTGCCATCAGCAGAGACCCCTTAGGACATATGTGTCCCATTAGGGTCACTTTGAGTCATAGTTAACTTGATGGTACCTAACAACAATTATATACAAATCCATATGACCTCACAAATTTTTTTAAGTTTGAGATGCCTTCCAATACTGAAAAACAAACAAACAAGGCTTTAACAACAACAACAAAGAAATTAAAGCAGAAATAATTAGGTTTTAAAAAGTTTAGGAGATTGAGACCTTTATTTTCTTCTAAGCTGGGAATATGCAGATTCTGAGACTATTTTAGGGATATCCAAGATATAGGGGTTTTTTTTGTTTTTTTGAGGTTTTTTTTAAATTTTTATTTGTATTATTTTTGTGTGAGTGTACCGTCAAATCAGATCTGACTGGTACAGGAGGAGATTGTCCCTCCTTCCCCGGCAGAGCATCTGGTGGATTCGAACCGTGTGCCTCTGGGATTGTAGTTGCAGCTCCTTGCCACTAGGCCACCAGAGCTCCCCTGATATAGGGTTTTTTTAACCTCAGTAGTAGTAATGAATCCTCCTCCTTCACATCTCTTGCTATTTCATGAAAACATCTGTATCTCTTTCATTTAGAAAATTCCAAATTTTCCCCCTTGATTTTTGAACATTAATTATGTATATTCATCTGTTAAACACCAAACACATCATTATAGGGAATGGCCAAGGATAAAAATATGGTTCTTATCTTTGAGTATATAATTTATTGACAGAGAACATACAAAGTCATGAGTGCTAAGAAACTGAAAAAAAAACCAATCAGCTTAGACAACAGCCAACAGCCACAGAATCAGTCTGTCATCTCACCAGCTCTGGTATAAAGAGCACTGCTTTTTTGAGAACTCTGGCAGAAAAATTCTGCAGAGCTGTAATGTTCAGAATTTGTCCCTGAACCAGCATCAGCACCACTGGAGAGTTTATTTGAAATCTAAAATCTCAAACATTATCTCTAGGCTGACTTACTGAATCAGATTTGTCATTTTTTAAAGTATCTCCAAGTGGTTGAAATGTACATTACTTCTGGAGAAGCAACGTTGTGAGGAGCAATATTTTGATAATTTAGGTCAGATGCCCAGTTTGAAATGATCCCTCTGGCCAAAGCTGCACTGAGTACACCAGAGACTCAAGTCTGGGTCCTATGCCTCGTCTTCTAGGGCAGTGGGGGTGGGGTCCGTTCTAATGAACTGATTGGGCGGATAGGATTAGGAGAAAGAAAGTCTGTTAGCAGGGGAAAGGAAACTGGGCAGGGGCTAATAACAATAGATGTTCAGTGTATTTATTTCTTTTTTCTTATCTTTGCTTATACTAGTATTTGGACTAGCTGTTCACTAGCCCTTTCACACTGGATACTTTTACTCCATCCTCTTCCTTCCTGCATGTGTCTGTGGGTGAGCTGAGTGCTCACAATGCCATCTGTTTGCCTGACCTAAATACCAGTTTTTCACTTCTTCCACAGCACGGGGTGATTATTTCCCTCTTCAGAGAGTCATGTTTCTCAAAAACATATTAACACATTTAAAACAAGCACAAGTATAGACTTGCATAAATCTGTTTTCAATTTTTTGCACTTTATTAATAGAGTTCGGACATTTAACACATTGTCTTTCATTCTACCACTAAGGCACTAATTCCTTTTGTTAAGCCCCTTAATGGTGCACAGGGAGCTCTGGTGGGGCAGTCCTTAGGGAGCTGCACAACTACCCTAATGGCTCAGAGCCTCTCTGGTGGTTGTAATCCACCAATGGCTCAGCAGGAAAAAGGTGAGCATTCTCTTCCTGTTAAGATTTACAGCCTTGGAAACCCATTGGAGGGTCAGCTATGAGTTGGTTCTGACTCCATGGCCATGAGTTTGAGTGAGAAGGTGTAAACTAAGTGATAATTTACATTTGTTATTATTAGGAGGTCATAATAGTTGGTTGTTCTTGTTTTTTAAAAAATTATTTTAAAGTAGCTTATTTACAAAGTTCATGTACATTGTTTTTTGCACCGGATCTTTCCCATTTCATTCACCCCCAGATCGAACCAAGAACAATGGATAGAAGTAAGAGAAGTTAGAGTTTAGGTCTGTCAAGATGACTATAATTTGAGAGAAGGAACAATGGAGAGGGGAGAGGTATGGAGAGAAAGAAGTCCAGAAATTTGCATACAGGTCACTTTGTTTTGGCTGAATATTAGGAAGTTTATACATAGGCTGTGACAGTGTCACTCACAAAATACAACAATGTGAGGGCTATGAGAGGAAAGGGCTGCTGGAGCTGGGGGATGTTGGGGCTCCAGTCAGAGGGAAAGAACCTTTCGAAACACTCTTCTAAACTTTCAAAAGGACTTCCAATTGACATACAGAAAGGCTATACGTTAGATGTAGGGCTCCTATATGTCAAAAAATAATGTGAATATTTTCATATTTCTGCATGGTCAAAATTTACCGACACACAAACAAAAATGGCACCTGGGTTAAGACTGTCTCTGAAAAAATTAAAGATTTTAGCTCCTAGGGATATATGATTTTGTTTCAAAGGATAATAAAACTTGGAGCCATTTGTCTATATTCTAATATATAATAGACCAAGGACCTTTTCCAGAGAAGATTTCTGTTAAGATGACACAGTTTCTCTCTTTCTAGGGAAGATAGGTACAGATGTGCAATCATCTCAGCCTAAATTTTAATATTCATAATTCTAGAGTTCCTTTCATGTGTTATAGATGACACTGATGTGAAGATAATATCTGCCCTAATAAAAGTGGCCAGTAGGAGGAAAATGGGGCATAAGGAACCAATACAAAATAGTTTTCCAGGCAATTAAATGGCCTGTCTTTGATTGGAAAATGGTGTTTAATGTTAGAATAAAATAAGTCAAAACAATAAATATTATCACTTTAATACTAGAATAAGGGTCACTCTAGATAAGCTTTTCAGAAAGTCTTAGAATTAGTCTCAACAACATCTATTTCATCCTTCAGTGTATTAATTTGTCAGAACGTAATTGAATATTCTTTAAGACAATATAACAGAAATGGTCAACAGTATCACAATCTTTACACTCAGAATGCAGTAAAAAAATTATAAGCAGCAAGAACATGTCAAAGCAAAAACAAAAAGTTACCAAATGTCCCAAAACTGATACAGATGCTGAAAGTGGTAGTTAAGAACTTTAAAATAGTTACTATAAATATGAAAATATGGCAGATCTTTTTGTTCAAATGAAAACAAAACCAAACCCCTATCTTCTGCTACATCAAAAAACTTCAATTGTTTTTGGTGAAACATTCTTCTAGGTCATGTAACCCTGGTATGTCCACTTGCTGTACAGAGGTAACTCGTGCTGTGAAGCCAAACACTGGTGAGTAAAACGCGATAATGGTTACCCATGGTGGGCAGTGTTTGGTGAAGCTCCCTGATTACAAGCTTGGAAGCAGGAGTGGCATCCACTTCCACAATAGCTTGCCTCAAGAAACCCTATGAACCTGGGGAAAGGACGAAAGTTATACAGGAGGTGTGCAGGACTTTGGTTCATAGGGTCGCTATGAGTCGTCTGTGACTCGATGGCACTTAACAACACAACAACAACATCTCTGCTACAGGATAATTTTGGATTTAAAGTAAATACCAACTTTTCTCCAAAAAAAACCTTTGAATCTACTTAAATATTAAAAAGAGTCACTAGTGAAATATTAAACCATTGAAACAGAAAGATCATGAGATAAGTATTTCCAATAATGAAAATTTGACTTCTTAAATTTAAATACTTTTTAAGACGTTTATATGCTAGGGCACAGACATAAGGAAATGCAAAAGAAACCCTTTGTCAACCAAACAAATTAACCCTTGAGAGAGTTCATATGAATTATCTTTGCCTATTGAAAAACACGCTTTAAACTTTGGCTTTATTTATTCATTAATTAAAACAGTAATACTTGAGAGTTCACTGTGTGTCAGATGTTATACATACTGAAATAAGGGAAACATGTCCTAAATAGACATAAAAAAACCAGACATTTATAACAATCTAAAAGGCACTGCAGAGATAATAGAAAGAGGAAATAATTCTTCATGTTTGTGGTTTGAATTGAATCACAAAGGACGAATTGAGTGATTTCCAGGCCAAGTATACATTTGAGGTTTTCATATCATTTATTTTTAAGTTGTGTGTTTTGCGGGATGGTGGTAATCCCCTTGAAATTAATGAACTGGTTGTTCAGTTCTTTCATTATTAGTTTAGTACTTCTTTATTTATCTTTGATTTAAATATTTATGCATATTATATTTGTAATTTTTATTATAAATGACTTGAAAGTCCTTTCTGGAAGCATTTTCTGTAATACACATAAAATGCATACATAGCGCTAGAGGAAGTTAGATATGCTTTGCCTCCAGAAAGTCTATGAATGTGGAAAAATGATTAAAGTTATACAAGTGTTCAGATTTTTTGTTCATAGGGTTGCTATGAGTTATCTACAACTCAATGGTACTTAACAACAACAAGAGAACTCTGTTGGCCTAGTGGATAGAAAGTTATGCTACCAAGCTGAAGGTGGGTGATTTTAATCTGTGGTCCTCAGGCCCGGTTTTGTTTTCAAACAATTTCGTCTAAGTGGCATAGCACTAGTCTGTCCATTTGCTGTAAGAGAGATAACTCATGGTAGCTGTGATCCTAATCACTGTGATACTGATGTGTCAAATGCGATAATAGTTACCCACAGTGGACAGTGTTTGGTGCAGCTTCCCAATTAAAACAAGCTTGGAAGCAGGAGTGGCATCCACTTCTGAAATAGCTTACCTCCAGAAACTCTATGACCTGGGAGACACAATTAAAGTGATACATGTGCTCAGGTCTTTTGTTCATTGCTATGAGTTGTTTACAACTTAACGGCAGTTAACAACAACAACAAATAAATTTTAGATTTAGTCTTCCTCATACTCTAAGGTTTTTCCTGATATACTTGCATTTACTGAACCAAAGAAAAAAAAAATCTTAAAATGCTAGTGCCATTCATTTCGGAACCTGGACACAATCAGACAATATAATATTTAATCATGAATTATTTTGATACTCAAAGCCCTTCTCCTTACTAAAATGCACCAAAAATATCTTTTGCAACTTCCAGAACCTTCACATTAGCAAAATCCAAAGGCCTTTTAGCACATCAATGGTTTTAAAAATGTAAATTGGCTGCCATGAATAGCTATCAGCCTCTCAACTATGTATGTGTGAGCCCACAGAGACCAGGAGTGAAAACAACCTGCTTCAAGGTCTTAGTTTTAGTCCAAGAATCCCATTTTTTAGAAAAACTCACACATACACACACAGAGACAAATTTTCTCTACACTAGTGAAATATTTACAGTTAGAATTAGAGTCCAGAGAAATTTCCATGTGAGTTTGAAATCATACATTTAAGCTAATAGAGAAGGTAGAGAAATCCTTCAACTGGCTAATAATGTCAACTGAAGACAGGCAGTCTTTCAATTGAAAAAAAAATAGAATTCTGAAAAGACTAATTTAAATAACATTTTATAAAAGGGGAATTAGAGAACAGATACGGTATTGCTCTCCATTGTGTTATTTTTTCAAAAATCTATGGCATTATTTGTATATTTTTTAAACAACATAATTTATATAGGCTTTACACAACTACAGATACATGTAGTAAGAATTATGGTAATATAAGAGCAAAAGACCCCTTGCCGTGCCATTGTTCCCACAATGCCGTGACTCGGATCTGAACCGAGGTTGCTGGGGCCACAACGCAGAGTACTAACCACTATACGATCACGGCGAGCTACCACAATTGAGTGTGGAAACTACAGAACAGTGTCATTGATTTCACATGCAAGCAAGATTCTCCTGAAGATTATAAAAAACGATTAGAACAGCACATCAGCAGAGAATTGCCGGAAGTCCAGGCTGGGTTTAGAAGGGGTCGTGGTACTAGGGATATTGTTGCTGATGTTAGATGGATCTTGGCTGAAAGCAGAGAATACCAGAAGAATGTCTATCTGTGTTTCATTGATTATGCAAAGGCATTTGACTGTGTGGATCATAACAAACTGTGGCTGACTCTGAGAAGAATGGGAATCCCAGAACATTTAATTGTGCTAATGTGAAACCTATACTTGGACCAAGAGGCAGTAGTCAGAACAGAGCAGGGTAACACTGCATGGTTCAAAATTGGGAAGGGTGTGCGCCAGGATGCATCCTGTCTCCATACCTTTTCAACATGTATGCAGAGCAGATTATCCGAGAGGCTGGGCTCTATGAGGAGAACTGTGGCATCAGGATTGGTGGAAGATCTATTAACAATCTGCGTTATGCAGACGACACAACCCTGCTTGCTGAAACTGAGGAGGACCTCATGCACTTGCTGCGAAGGGTCAAGGACTGCAGCCTTCAGTATGGACTGAGGCTCAATGTCAAGAAGACAAAGATTCTCACCACTGGACCAATTGGCAGCATCAGGATGGATGGCGAAGAGATTGAGAGTGTTCACAGCTTCAGTTTGCTCGGCTCCACGGTCAACACTCTTGGCACCAGCAGTCAGGAAATCAAAAAGCGTATTGCGATGGGAAAGTCTGCTGTTAGGGACCTCTCTAAAGTACTCAGGAGCAACGGTGTCTCTCTGGAGACTAAGGTGCGCCTGTTACAGGCCATGGTCTTTGCAATCGCTTGTTATGCATCAGAGAGTTGGACAATGACTAGGGAGGACAGAAGGAGAGTTGATGCTTTTGGGCTGTGGTGCTGGAGAAGAGTACTGAATGTACCATGGACTGCCAGGAAAACAAACAGATTCATCTTGGAGAGGATTAAACCAGGCTACTCCTTGGAGGCAAGGATTCTGGGGCTTCGTCTGACATACTTTGGACATGTTGCCAGGAGGGACTGGTCCTTGGAAAGGGACATCATGCTTGGGAGGGTGGAGGGACAGCGCAGGAGGGGAAGGCCCTCTATGAGGTGGATTGATTCGGTGACTGGGGTAATCGGGATGGGTGTGTCAGAGGCAGTGCGGTTGGCGCAGGATAGAGCAAGGTTTAGGGCTGTTGTGCATAGGGTCGCTATGAGTCGGAAACGACTCGACGGCACATAACAACAACAACAACAAAAGAATCCTGCTCTCAATGTTATTGAGTTGGAATTGAGTCACAGCTGACCCTCCAGTGGGTTTTCAGTAGGCTGTCAATTGCATAGGAGACTGACCATCCTTCTCCTGTAGAACTGCTGTTAAATTCAAACCACCAGAGAAGCAAGCCTTTGGGTTAGCAGAACACCTCTGTACAGACTCCACTACCAGAGCTTCCTATACTATAATAAGGTATATAATAATAAAAAAGTAACCGATATATCCTTTTCCTTTTATTTCCCCCCTCTACCTTTACCTCTTTTAAAGGTAATGCAAAAATAAAAAGAACAACAAATATGATAGTTGTTGTTGTGTGCTGTCGAGTTGGAATCGACTCACAGCTGACCCTCCAGAGGTCTTTCACAGGATGTACATCGCACAGGAGGAGCCATCATTCTCTCACAGAACAGCTGGGGAATTTTAACTGCATGCTTTTGGATTAGTTAGTTCATCGCCTTATTACTAGGCTATCAAATTTCCCTAAACATTATAAAAAAATCCCCAATTACACCATTGCCTTATGCATTGCTTCCTTCCCTTTATTTTTCACTTCTCTGGTGCCATGGAATTTTTGGTCAAAATGGCTTTTCTAGCCATTGGCTTTGACATTACTGGGCAGGCAGTAGACAGAGTAGAACTGATCATTATGGGATTGATCAGTGTTTCCCATGTCACCAGGTTTAAAATGAGCAGGTTTAGCAGGCCGGTGGGAACCTCATAAGCAGAAAGAAAGAAGCAAAGAATGCATGTGTGTCCTTTAGGGCCAGAGGCTCCTGCACCAGTCAGGCTGAGATCTATATGAGTACAGAAGGTGTCTCAGCAGAGAACCACTTGAGAGAAAGTTGTCTCTCCCACAAAGTCAGAGCTAGGGGTCTTCACCCAAGCTTACTGGAAGAGTAATTAGTAGAACGGAGAAAATACTAAATTGCCAAAGATTTCATTTTATATGAATCCACAATCAACTCTGATCAATCCCATAATGATCAGTTATACTCTGTCTACTGCCCACCCAGTGGTAGCCAAGAAATCAAAAGAAATGTGGGGAATTGTAATCTCAAAGGCCTTTCTAAAATTCTAGAGAGCAAGGATGCCAGTTTAAAGTCTAAGGTCCCATAATCTTTTCAATAGCTTTCTTTCTGAAAGTTGGACAACGAATAAGGATGACAAAAGAAGAGTTGAATTGTGGTGAAGAAGAAGAGTATTGAGCACCCTACAGACTGCCAAAAGAAAAAATAAATTTGTTTTGAAGGAAGTGTAACCAAAATGTTCTTTAAAGGAAAAGATAATGAAACTTTGCCTCACTTGCTTTGTGTATATTTTAAGGAGAAATCACTATTTGGAAAAAGACATCATGCTAGAAAAGGTGGAGGGTCAGCAAAAGAGGAAGATGCCCAACAGTATGGACTGAAATGGTGACTACCATACTGGGATTGGGCAGAGATTGTAAGGTTGGCTCAGGATGGGACAAGGTTCAGATCTGTTGTTCACAGGATTGTTATGACTCCTAGTCAACTTGATGGCACCTAAACAATCAGGACATCAGGAGATATATCACATTGGGCAAGTCGGCTGTAAGGAATCTATCCAAATTACCAAAGAGCAATGGTGGCAGGCTGAAGACTAGTGTGCCTGATTTTGGCCATGGTCTTTTCAATTACTTGCTATGTATCAGCAGGCTGAACAATAAATAATAGAAAGAATTGATACCTTTGAACTACAGTTTTGGAGAAGAGTACTGAATATTCCAAGGACTCCCAAAGGATGGACAAATATGTCTTAGAAGTGCAGCCAGTGTGCTTGCTCACTGGAGGCAAAGATACTTTGGGCATGTTGCTAGGAGAGGGTATTCCTTGGAAAGGGACATCATGCTTGCAAAGGTGGAGGGTCAGTGAAATAGAGGAAGACCCTCAGCCAGACGGATTGACAAAGTGACTACTGCAATGGACTCAAGTATGTCAGAGATGATGAGGATGACACAGATCTATTGTTCAAAGAGTTACCATAAGTCATACTCAGCTCAATAACACCTAACAATAAAAACAATGGAACTTTTTAACACTGACCTAAGCTGTGGAGCTAAGGCCCAAAAGGCTTGCAAGCATACTGGAGAAGCTGTCCTGACTGAGAAACTGTATCCTGTTGCCAATCTGAGCTGTTAACTTCCCTAGCAAATCCCATAACCATGAGTTTGAGTCTGTGAGATCTGTATGACCACTGCAAGGATTTTGGACACCATAGTAGCAGGAGAAAAATGGGCAATTTCCTCCCATGCTAGTAACTGCTTCGGAAAACTGGCCAGGAGGTCAGCTATGGGTCAATTTTGACTGAAATAATAATTTTGACACAATAGAAGTACAGCATAGATTGGTGTTGGAATTAGTATAAGTAGATACTAGAGTGTGGGGGTTAAGACAGACCTTAGAAGATTGGTTTGGTATTGCAAATGTTGCTGATAGAGACAGTACCCCTTTGTGAAGTTAGATACAGCTGTTCTCATTCTGCCTAAATTCTTTCTAAAACTTCCCTTCATCTATAAATTCTGATTCTTCAATAAATTATAAAGCTGCAAAGACAATCCTTACAAGCGTTTAAAGGTTTAATAGTTTTTAATAGTGTTTAAAGTTTTCTAAGACTTCAAGCAATAAGCATGAAAATGAGAATCATCTCCAACTATGAAATGCTTTAAAGTTAAAATTTTCTGCCTAAGTTAACACCATTAAGCTGCATATTCAGCTTTCCACAATTACATAAAAACACTAACACTGCTTCAACTGCAGACTCACTAGGTTTTCAGACATTCCCCCTGAATGAAGTGTTTTACTTCTATTTGTAAGGTTTAAGTACTTTTCCCTCAGTGATAAACTCTATATTCAATTTAGTAAATTTTTAGAAGATGTAGACCAAGTATATTCTGTCTACCTTAAATATTAAATCTGAGTAAAAAAAATATGGAAAAATATGTACTAAATACTATAAAGGAAGAATAAACAAATAAAGATGTTTATTTGTAATGTTCATTTCTCTACAAAAATATTAATAAGGTAATCTTACAAACTCCTAGTTCTACTATGTGAGCAGCAGTTACTTTAATGAAAGTTTATAGAGACTTAGGGTTTCCAGTCATTCACAGTTGCACTTTTCTCCCTGCCCACCTCCTTCTCCCCGATTCACTTTTCTCCTTGTTGAGTAAAAGAAAAACTCTTTCATTGCTATGCAATCCCTCCCCCAAGTCCACTGCACTGGAGCAACAGTTATTTTTATGTAATCCCTTTATCTTAAAAGAAAACCTCCAGTGTAATAAATGATTCTGCTATTTCACAAGACCACATGTTCTTAATATCTGATTTCTATTAAACAGTCCATAATTTCCAAGTCATAGTATTTTTCATTGCTTCTTAAGCATCTGAAAGTTGACAATGAATAAGGAAAGCCAAAAATGAACTGATGCCTCTGAACTGTGGTGCTGGCAAGAGTAATGAACGACTATATGATGGACTGCCCAAAGAACAAACAGGACTGTGTTCAAGGAAGTGAAACAGAAGTTCTGTAGAGGCAAGAATGATGAAACTCTCTCACATACATGGGGAATGCTATCAGGAAGGGCCAGCCCTTGGAGAAAGACATGATGTTGAAAAAGGTAGAGGGTCAGTAAAACAGAAGACCCTATTGAGATGGATTGACACAGAGACTTCAACAAGGGGCTTAAGAATGGCAGAGGTCATGAAAATGGCACAGGATGGGGCCAGGTTCAGATCTGTTGTTCACAGGGTTGCCATGAGTCAATCTAGTTTACTAGAGAGCTCCTAATGAAAATAACAACACTGTGTATGATAAGATAACAATAAACACACTTGAAGCCAAACTAAAAATGAAAACTGAAAAAGAGCTGATGCTTTTCAATTGCGATGTTAGTGAAGAATACTGAATATCAGGTTGAGTGTCAAAAGAAGAAACAAATCTGTTTTAGAAGAAGTATAGCCAGCGTGCTCCTTAAAAACAAGTATAGTAAGATTCTGTTTCATATAATTTGGGCACGTTATCAGAAGGGGCCAGTTTGTTGAAAATTGCTTGGAAAAGTAGAGAGACAGTTAAGAAGATCCCCTATCCCTGTCAGTAAGATGGACTGACAGACCAGTACAATGATTCCACCAATAGTCTCAGCACAGTGAGACTGTGAGGACAGCACAGGAATGGGTAGGGTGTCTTTCTGAATCACTGTGATTTAGAGAGAACTAAACTGTATCGAACAGAAACAGCAACAATCCTAAGGACACAAGTGAATTAGAACCACCACTAGAGTTCCAGAATTATTTTTTATTATTACTTCTTAAGCTACTTGGCCATCTTCTCAAAGAGCAAGGGATTCAAGGTCTGACACCCAGTAGGTAGGTGTCTATGTTAAGTGAAAATAAATCATGATTTAATAGTTCAGAGCAGTGAATTTATGATCCTTTTTCTCTTTTTTACAGCTTAAAATCCAAGACACTAACAAAAAATAAACTATAGGAACAGAGAAAGTGGTAAACATTTAATTTTATTTTCTTCTGGAGAGAAGAGCTCTAATTTATCTGATGATGCATTGTGTGAACCTTGGAAAAAATTCTAGTGCTAGAAATGACTTTTGTACCATGATGCCTTCCGACCTAGAATGGCCTATATGTCATGTAGCTGTGAGTGTGTTGACAGGACTCACCAGGTAAAGCATGCGGGGTAATGGTGTAATACTATTAATGGATAAACAACTTTGTACATAGAACAAGCTGTTTGGCATTTTGACCCAGTACTAAGAATGCTGTTATAATAGCATAGCTTTTGGATGTCCTTAAAGGGCAGAACTTCCTTTTAGATAATGGAAATTACAATAATGAACTTCACAGAAGGATGAATATTAACAATTGTGTGATTTCCTTTAAGGAAGAAGAAATCATGCCATTGTTTGTTCCCTCCTGCATCTGTTCTGTAGTCTCTATACATATTATCTAAATGTAGAGCCTGGGATATGTGTGATGCTGGTGTTTTCTATGTGCTATATTCTTTCATTCCTTACTTTATGTAATGTAAAATCAATAAATTAACCTGTCATAAAAAAGGTAAATTAGAGAAATAAAAATTTTAAGAATATTTAATACCTTTGATATCCAGTAATAAATATTATCCATTAAACAAGAATAAACACTATTCTTTTAATATCCCACTATTCTTGGGATAATAAATACAGTCAAACTACTTGGAAGTTTGTAGCATTAGAGCTAAGAAAAAGAAAAGAAATAGAAGAACTGAAGAATGAAAGATATTATCTATCTATCTCTGAAGAATGAATTAGATGAAACTAATCATCTTAACCTACTAATCACAGACTAATAATTTCAGTATGATCATTGTAAAATGCTTTGGTGGGCCCCTCAGGCGAGTCTCCATGACCTGGAGGAGGGTCAAGGGATAGAGGTGGGGAAAAAGCAATGCTGCAAATCAGGATTCCATTGAACTCTTCATATCAACTTTGCCCATGATGTATCACTATCTAGAATGTCCATCTACCCTTGACATTATTAAAATTCATTCTTCACTGAGAGCTCAGCTCTAGTACCATCTTCCCCAGTGAAGACTTTCTTGACCTTCCTTCCCCAGATTATGCTCTCCTAATATCCCTGCATATCACTACCACTAAAGTAACATAACATAAATTAGATATTTGTACTTCTTTCTTCATTAGACTATGAATGTGAGGAATATTTAAACAGAAGTACTAGGTTCTGTTCAAATACATAGATATAAATGTTATTAATTTTTCTCAATATGTCTTATAGCACTACTGCTGGAATTGATACATTGTTCTAATATATACAGGAAAATATATAAAAAGGGGGTTTGACTATTAAGCCCATTATAATGATTAGCTTATTATTAAATGTATGTATATAATTATCCTGCGTTGGAGCTCTCTAAATACCACAGGGTGCCATGGCAGTTTGAAACTTACTGAAAATCCACAAGGCACCCCAGAGTTTATGCAAATCGACCACTAAGAATGCAACAATTTTGTCAAAACCTAGGAATGCATAGGTTTAAACAACATATAACAATCTAAGAAGGTGTAGGTTTTGACAATAATGTACTGTCAATATATTTTGTACCTGAAAATGGAAGTATAATTGGACGCTTTCATTTGCCAATGCCTTTAGAGCACATAAAGTGCACTCCTGAGGGAATCTTGAAAGGTACTGACTTTTAATTCTACACTTCTGTTTTTACTTGTTTTGACATATATTCCTGCTAGACCACTGACCTATGTAACATGGAAATTCCACTATGCCAAGGGCCACACCAAGACACGGGGCCCTGAAAGGATGTCACTGTTATCACAAGTTATCTAATAGTTCAGAAATTTAAGATATTTGTGTCTTGAAACAAGCTCACAAAATGTTTTCAAGACTTGAAACCACTAACTTTTCTTCCAAGAGAATAAGGTATAAATCATGGAATAAAGAATGGAAGTCATAAATAAAGTGAATAACCCATAGACGGGAGCCAGAAGACATATACTGAAGCAGAGGAATAAGAACAGCTACGGAAGAAATTGAAAAATATGGAAGAAAGAATTGACACCATAGAGAAAAAAGTAGAAGAAATTTTAAAAAATCACAAGGTCACACAATTTTATGGGTGGTGAGAGGGGATAAAGGAAATGGGAAAGATCCAGTGGGGATCTGAAAAGATGGTATAATAGGGGGCATAATTCAATGGGGATTAATTTTATAAAACACAATATGAATAATCCTATGAAACACAATGTGAATAATTGCATTAAACACAATGTGAATGAAACAAAGTAGACAAATGTATACAATGTATATAAAAATGTATACAAATTTGATATAAACCAATATAAAAGAATATTTTTTTAAAAAGAATAAAAAAACTCAGCACAAACAGAGCAGGTACAAATAACACAATAATGGGACAGAAATGCGTGAAAATGCAATCCAGATTATCAAGACTGAAATATCAGATGTTTCCAATATACTGGAGGGACAAAAAGGCAGAACAGAAGAGATGGAACAAACACTGAGCTGGAAAACAAGAACTTCAATGGGGACATAGTAAATGAAAAAAACTGACAGGAGATGAAAGGAAAATGAAGAAAACATTAGAATCACATGAGATAACATCAAAAGGAACAACATACAAATATGATAAAAGCAGTTCAACAAAACAAAGATTCGACCACAATGGAGAACCAATTAGATTAAGTTCTAATTTCTCAGGAGAAACTATGTGAACAAGAAGACGATGGGATAGTATATATAGAAGGCAGGAAAAAAACTTTAAAAAACAAACCAATCACCAGCCACGAAGCTTATAACCAGCAAAGCTTACCATCAAACATGAAGGAGAAATTAGGCCATTTGCAGAAAAAGCCAGAACTTAAGGAATATGTGAAAACAAGGTCAATTCTACAAGAAATTCTAAGGGAAGTCCTTCGTTGAAAGAGAGAAAAAGAAAGTGGACTAACCATAGTAACCAGAAACAACAGAAAAAGAAACACAACAAAATGACAGTGATAAAAACTGGCCTGCCAAAAATCACACTTAATGTAATTTGCTTAACTGCACCAATTAAAAGAAAAAGAGTAGCAAAATGGATTTTTAAAAAATCCTATCAATATGTTGCCAACAAGAGACATATATAAGAAATAAGGGAAAAGTAAGACTAAAATAAAAGGAAAATATATCAAGCAAATGGCATCTACTAAAAAGCAGGAGTGGCCATATTGATCCCTGATAAAATAGACTTCAGGATGAAAACCACCATAAAAGACAAGGAGGAGCCATATAAGTTAAAAAGCACAATAAAATAAAGAACACGAAACCTTGGTCAACATCTATGCACCAAATTCTAGTCTAGCAAAATGACCTCAAAATTTACTACACAGCAGTAGTAACCAAAATAGCACAGTACTAGTACAAAAACAGGCACAAAGACCAATGAAATAGAATTGAGAACCCAGAAATAAACCCATCTATCTAGGGTCAACTGATATTCAATAAGAAAATCAAATCTACCAAATGGAGAAATGACAACTTTTTCAACAAATAGTGCTGGCAAAACTGGACTGCTACCCACAGAAAGCTGAAACAGGATCCACATCTCATAGCATACATAAAAATCAGCTCAAGGTGGACCAGAGACCTGGGAGTAAAGCCCAAAACCATAAAATTCATAAGAGACAGACTAGGATCAAGCTTAGACAGCCTAGTCTATGGTATAAAGAAACTGCCAAATCTAGCCAGAAATGTATAACCTGGAGAGGATAAAATTGATGAATGGGGCCTTTTAAAGATTAAATACCTGTGCACATCAAAAATTTTTTCTAATAGAGTGAAAAGAAAACTTACTGATTGGGGAGAAACCCATTTGACAATACCATCTCAGACAAGGGTCTCATATCAAAAGTTTACAGAATCCTACAGGGCCTTTACAAGAAAAAGAATGGTCACAATACAATGGGCAAAAGACATAGAAATATTTTTCACAGAGGAAGATATTTGGATGGACAGCAGACACACAAAGAAATGTTCAAAAGCACTGGCAATAAGAGAGATGCAAATCAAAACCACAATGAGATACCCCAGTAGAAGTGGCAAAGTTTATCAGGACTGCAAAGTAATAAATATTGGAGAGGATGTGGTGAGGTAGGGAAATATACATTGTAGGTGAGATTGTAAAATGGTACAACCACTCTGGAAGGCAATTTGGCACTTCCTCAAAAAAGTGAGCATAGAAATTCCCTATGATCCAGCAATTCCACTGCTTGGAATATAGTCCAAGAAAATGAAGACTGAGGCACAAATGAGATTTAAACACCAATGTTCACAGCAGTGTTATTCATCATTGCAAGAACATGGAAACAGGCCAAATGTCCAACCATAATCAAATGGATTGAGAAATTATAGTACCGTCACATGATAGAATAGTACGCAGCATGCAGGAGCAATGATTTTGTAAAACACTACCTAACTTGGGAGGGACTGGAAAGCATTATGTTAACTGAACTAATGTTCCATAAGGACAAATACTATATAATACCATTACCGTAAAAAAAGTTAACTAGTAAAATATGTATGAGCATCTACCAGGGGGAGGTAGGGAGCAGAGGGATGAGGATAGGTGGGGGGTAATCATAGGGTCACACAGTTTGATGGATGGAGGGTAGGGGTGGGTTAAGGAAATGGGAAAGATCTGGCATGGAAAACTATGTATACAAACTTTGTAAGTAAGCCAATATAAAATAAAAATTTTATATTAATAAAAACAATAACCATTAACAGACCAAAAAAGAATTAGTACTACAATAGTGGTAAGAGACACTCTCTGACTACACTCACTAAAATATAGGTCAACTTAAAAGAAACTAAACAAAGAAGTAGAAGTTCTAAACAAGAGAATCATCCAACTCAACCTTGTGTACATATTCAGAGTACTGTACCCAATTAAAACTCAATTTATTTCTTCTCCATTGAACATTTTATATTCTCCAGAACTGATATTAGGACACAAAGCAAGTCTCAACAAATTAAAAAACAACAACACAACACTGAAATAATATAGTCTCCTTTCAGACCACAATGCCATGAAACTAGAAATTAACAATAAGACTATAAAGTTTATAAACCTAACCACATGGAACCTAAATTAATCTTCTGAGTTATTTAGAAGAAATTAAAAAAATGAAATTAAAAAGTTCCTTGAAACAAATGAAAATGAAAATACAACATACCAAAACCTTTAGGATACAGTTAAGGCAGTCACTACGGGGTAGTTCACAGTAAAAGGCAAACATTTAAAAAAAAGAGAAGAAGCAAAATTAATGACCTAATTCAACACCTCCATCAAATAAGAAAACAATGTAACTTCACAGCCTTTAGAAGAAAGAAAATTTTAAGAGTTGAAATCAATGAGCTAGAAAACAGAAAATTGAAACCATCAATGACACCAGGAGCTGGTTCTTCGAAAAAGTCAATAAACTAGGCAAAGCATTTACAAATTTAATAAAAGATAGAAAAGACACAATAACTCGAATAAGAAATTACGGAGGTGATATCACAACAGAATCAGCTGAAACTAAATCAATAATAATAGAATATTATGAAAAGCTATACTCTGATAAATTTGAAAAGCTAGAGGAAATGGACAAATTCCTTGAAACTTACATTCCACCCAGACATTTCCTTCTTTTATGATTGGTCTATTCAAGTGTTTTACTTCTGTCCATGAGTAGGTCATAAAAAGACTTCCCCACAAAAAAAGCCCTGGTCCTGCATACATGAATTCTACCAAACATTCAGAGAACTATCACCAATTCTAGTTAAATCACCAACTGTACCTAAATTATTTTAAAAAAAATACAGACGAAATACTTCCGAAGTCATTCTATGAAGCAAGCAAAAATCGGCAAAGATAATAACAATAAAGAAAACCACCAATATCTCTAAAACTAGATCAGTATCTTTCATGAATATAGATGCAAAAATCCTTAGTAAAATCTTGACCAATAGAATTCAACAGTACATAAAATAAACAATTCATCATGACCAAGTGAGATTCATAAGAAGTAGGTAAAGATGGCTCAATATAAGAAAAATAGCACAGCCACTATAATTTATCACATTAACAAAAGAAATAACAAGAACCACATGATCCTATCAATTGATGCAAGGAAAGTATTTGTCAAAATTCAACACCGCTTCCTGATTAAAACACTAAAAAAAAAAAATAGGAATAGAAGGAAATTTTCTGAACATAGTAAAAAGTTTATACATAAAATCAAGAACTACCATCATTCTCAATAAAGAAGGACAGGGACCATATAAGGATGCCCCCTGTCAGCACTCCTATTCAATATTGTATTGAAAGTACTTGCTAGGGCAATAGTACAACAGAAGGAAGTAAGAGACCATCCAGATTGGTGAAGAGAGGGTGAAACTGTTGGTATATTGAGATGATATTATAAGTGTACACAGAAAATCCCAAGGACTCAACAAAAAAGCTGTTAGACCTAACAGACTAGGTTAGTAGAGTGGCAGGATATAAGACAAATACAAAAAATAATCAGTGGGATTCCTCTATAGTTACAAAGAAAACATATAAGAAAACTAAGAAAGCAATACCACTTATAATAGCCAATCAGAAATTGAAAAACTTGAGAATAAATCTAATAAAAACACAAAGTACTTTTATTTAAAAAAAAAACTATAAAACACTACAATAAGAAAAAATAAGAGACCTAAATAAATGGAAAATATTCCCTGTTCATGGATAGGAAGGGTTAATCGAGTGAAAATGACAATACTAACAAAGGAAATATACATGTTCAACACAATCTCAATATAGGTACCAAATTCATTTTTCAAAGAGATAGAAAAGGTAATTGTCAAGCTCATTTGGAGAGAAAAGAGACCTTGAATAAGCACTTCTGAAAAACAAAAATGAAGTGGAGGCACAACACTCACTGGTCTCAAATACTTACTACATAGAAATTACTTACAGCCATAAAAATCTTAACAGCATGGTACTAGTACAACGACAGACACAGACCCGTGGAACAGAATTGAGAGCTCAGAAATTAACCCATCTACCTACAGGCAACTGATGTTTGACAAGGAAACTGAACCTATCAAATGGGAGAGTGACAACATCTTCAACAAATGGTGCTTGAAAAACTGGATTTCTACCTGCAGAAAGCTGAAGTAGGATCCACATCTCACATCATGCACAAAAATAAACTCAAGGTGGAGTAGATACCTAAGGGTAAAGCTCCAAATCATAAAGATAATAAAAGACAATGTGAGACCAAATTTAGAAGCCCTAGCCTATGGTATAAATAGGTTGGCAAATACAACCAGAATTACACTGCTAGGAGAGGATATTCTAAAGATTAAGTCCTTGTGTACATCAAAAAATCTTTTACAATAAGGTGGGGGGAAATACCTGCTGACTGGGAAAAATTTTTGGCAATGACATCTCAGACGGGTCTCATAAGGAAAGTTTAGAGTACTATAGGGCCTCCACAAAAATAAGACTGATCACACAATTACAAAATAGGCAAGAGACAGAAAAAGATTTTTCACAGAAGAAGAAATTGGGATGGCCAACAGACACATTAAAAAATGTTCAAAATCACTGGGAATCTGAGAAATGGAAACCTAATCACAATGAGATACCATCTTTCCCAGTAGCCATGGCAAAGCTTAACAAAACAGCAAGCAATAAATGCTGGAGAGGGTGTGAAAAGATTGGCACTCTCATACACTGCTGGTAGGATTGTAAAATGGTACAACCACTCTGGAAGGCAGTTTGGCATTTTCTCCAAAAGCTGAACATAGAAATACCATATGATCCAGCTATTCCACTGTTGGGGATATATCCCGAGGAAAATGGAATTGAGATGCAAGTGGAAATTTATACATTGATGTTCTTAACAGCATTATTCACAATAGCAAAAACATGGCAACAGCCCAAATGTCCATGAACAAAAGAACAGATTAAGAAATTGTGGTACATTCACAAGATGGAATACTATGCAGTACGAAGGAGAAACTATTTTGAAAAATACTATATAATATAGGAAATGCTAGAGAGCATTATGCTGAGTGAATTAATTCAGTCTCATAAGGACAAATACTACATACAACCATTATTATAAAGATAACTGGTAATACATGGAAAAGTCCAAAAGGGGGGATGGGTGTAAGGTAAGGGTGTTGAGAGTGGGGAGGGTGGAAAATCATGTTTGGTGGGCAGAAAGAGACCTTGAAAGAACTAGGATAAATCTTGTAGAGAACTGAAAAGATGGGGTGACAATGGGCACAGATCAATGGTAACTAATTTTATAAAACACAGTGTACGGGAATGATTGTATAGAACAAAATGTGAATGAAGGAATATGTGAAACACAAGGTACATGAATGAAACACAATGTATAAAAATTTTATATGCAAACCAATACAAAGCAAAAAAGTAAAAGAATGAAACTCCTCCATAATCTGAGGGTTGCCTGTGTATCCTAATTTACATATCCCTCTAAATTAATTTTTAAAAGCATCATCTGATGGATTAACAAACTGTGGTACATTCACATGATGGAATATTATGTAGCATGCAGGAACAATGATTTTGAAAAGCATTGTATAACTTGGGATGAACTGGAAAGCATTATGCTAAGTGAACTAAGTCCCCTAAGGACAAATACTGTATAAGATAATTATTGTAGAAATACAAAGATAACTAGTAAATTGTGTATGAGGATCCAAGGGGGAGGGGTAGGAGGAGAGGGGCGAGGATGGGCGGAGGGTAATCATAGGGTCACATAATTTGATGGTTAGAGGGAGAAGTGGGTAAAGGAAAGGAGAAAGATCTGGTGTGAAAAACAATGTATATTAATTTTGTAAGCAAACCAGTATTAAAGAAAAATTTTATTTAAAAACAAAATAAAGAAAAATAACATAAAAAAAAAGAAGCAGCATCTGAGAGCGGGACAATGAATAAAGATGAAAGACAAATAATTGCTGTGTCTTTGTGCTGTGGTGCTGGAGAAGATGGATCCATTCCAACTCGATTGTACACAACAAGAAGAAGGTATGGGACCAGAGATCGAAGACCAAAGGAACAAACAAAGATGTCTTGGAGAAGTACGGCCAGAATGCTCCTTGGAGGAAAAGATGACAAAGCTTCGTCTCACATACATTCAGCATGTTGTTAGTTCAGACTGTTCCTCGGAAAGTGCTATCCTGCTTGGAAAGGTGGAGGGTCATCAAAAGAGATGAAGAACCTCAATGAAATGGATTAACAGTGACCGCAGCAATGCACTCAAGTATGTCAGAAAGGATGAAGATGCTGTAGGCTAGGACTGAGTTCAGATCTGTTGTTCGTAGGGTTGCTATGAGCTGTACTCAACTTGACGGAACCTAACATAACAACAACTAAGTTATTCCCCACAAAAAAGATGAAAAAGAAAGTAAGTAATGACATTCAACATAAAATTTAGTACTTAAATATTATTAATAATTACAAATAGACCTGGGCCAAAATTCTTAAAGAAAATTTAGTTTCTCCTTCATATCATTCATTGAAAAGAATTACTAGAACAATGCCTTCCAACATAAACTGAGAAGAATATGAAGACTTTCAGAAAATGTTAACTTTTTTCTTTCCACAAACAGAGTGGGTGATAATAAAGAAATATCAAAGGTATTTTAATGGAAACTATGATTCTGTAGAAAGCTCACTATCTGGAGATAATCTCTCTTTTAGAGATATTCTATTGGGAGATGGGGTCTGATAGAAGAGAAGAAAAACCAAAAAAATATATAAAGACTAAACTGGTTTTAATAATCAGACTACAGGCCTAGAATTCAGTAAGAGATATACTATAAATGGGTTTGGTATACTTAATTCTTATTTTATAAAAGCAGATTTAAAGAGTAATCTTAAAATGAAAGTAAGAATTTCAAAGTAATTACAATGCCTCTTTAAAACTAGTGGATTAAAGAGGCAGGAGGAATGAAATAAGGAGGTGGAATAAGGCTCTTTTGTATTAAGAAGTCTATTTCTCAGCTTCAGTTCTGAAATCTTCCACACTGACACTGAATGGGACATCATCACAGTATAAAGGATGAAAAGCCTCAAACTTTTGGAAAACAAAATGTATACACCCATATATGCTAACATATCACTTCCTAGAAGTATTCATTCTAACAAGGAATATGAAATTAGAGGACAGTTACGGCCTAATTAGCAAGTGGCACAGTGATACATATAGCCTTTTGTATGAAAATGACTTAGTAGCTATATAAATTTTAGATGATAATTTATGAAAGACATTTTAATCCAACAGCCTAATGCAGTGAATGTCAAACAAAGGACAGCAAAATATATGCTTAAATTCCCATTGTTACACATTATACAAAAAAAATCTCTAAAGTATAATGAAATAAAAAACATATGCTATAATAATGTAATACATTAGATACACTAATAAACATTAGTGCTGTTTGCCACAAACAATTATCATAAGACTATCCAATCATTTTCCAATTAAAAATTTTACATGTCAATAAATGCTCCAAATATTTTATAATCTCAGTTTAAATCTTTAGATTTCACACAATCAAGGCATTAATAAATTACAAGTTGAGAGTTTCCACTTACCTACATATATTGTTAAAGCTGAGAAACAAACGTTGAAGGCTGGGCAAATTATCCACATCTCTCTATAAGGAAACAGAAAGCAAAAATATAACAGCTGAAAGAGGGGGGGAAGTACAAATGTCTTCCTGTTCTGCTGTTGAAATATTTAGGCATGTTATTTACTGAAACCTCGCTCCACCATTGATTTCTTCTGGTCAGTGAGCTTCATTTCTCTCCACTGCAGATTAAATGGGAGGGTTTCAGTACATCTGCAGAACAAGCTGCACCACTCACAAGGTAAAAGGCGCTGGAGAGAAGAAAAAGATGCTGCTGCTTGCCTCTTTCAGCATGCTTTTGGGAAAGAAGCCAAAATGCTACTTCAGCATTTCAACTGTAGCACAGTAGAGTATGCTCTAACATTTGTTCAAAATTACTTTTTAAAGAAAGTATGTTCAAAAGCTTTACATTTAAATTTATGCAATTGTCCTTCCAAATAGCAGTGAGAATTTCAGTCATTTACTTTCCTATTCTCAAAACCTTTGAAATATACTACTCAGTTACAAATGAATCAAGGCAACCAAAATTCCCCCCTCCCAAAAAAACTCAAAGTAGATTACAGTGAATGTCAGTCAAGGGCACTTTAAGGGTCATTTCTAATTACAGCCAGTACCAAGAAGTCTTTATATTTGGAAATTTATCCTGGTGGGTTTTGGTTTGTTTTTGTTTTGTTGTTGGTGGTTTGGGTTTTTTTAGGTACAGTACCCCAAAGTGATTGGAAGCAGGAGTGGCATCTACTTCCTAAACAAAATGCCTCCGGAAACTCTATGAACTTCGATAAATGTAGATAGTAGTAGAGGGGCTTCAGGCCTTTTGTTCATACGATCGCTATGAGTTGTTCTCAACTCAGAGGCAATCAACAACAACAACCACCACCCCAAAGTGAACCACTGCTGCCCTTAGCAAATACTGAAATATTTAAGCTCAAATTATTTAAAAAATACATATATACATACTAACAAAGTTACCTAATACTAGTAAGTATGGCATATTATATTAGAGCAACAAGAAGTTTAGTCTACAACCTCATAATTGACCTGAGAAAAAATGACTAGTTAGTAATTAAAGTCACGGGATTGGGGATTTCCCAGGAGTAAATACTGTCCCAGAGGCTGAGACAAGACATGATCTCAGATTCTGGGTCTATCCTTCAAAATACATTGCTACTTCTCATGAAAAATGTGTTTCACTCTTAAGAATAGAATGTAATTTAAAGGAATCCCCAAGTATGTAAGTATGTACATTTTGCATATTATTGTGGCCAATATTTAAACCTAAATCAAAACTTGTTATTTCCATTTCCACATATGCTTATCTTTCTTCCTCTCTCTATTCTTGCTCTCTTTTATAATTTCCAAGTGCTAGTAAGAACTTAGGCATGTATATTAAGATGATATACAAGTATTAATTAAATGTATATCTGTTTTTAAAGCAACTTATACAAAGAAATAAGGAAGTGACAGAATCATGACAAAGCATTTTCTTACTAGTTTGGGGCAGAAGTGCAAGAGAAATTCATCTACTTTAAGATATTCTTCTACCACCCCTAATGTACTTTTCTCCAACAATTTCTCCATGCTTTAAAACCTAAAAGAGTACAAAATTAAAACACAAGCCCATGATCAAATACATTCTTATGTATGCCATTCATTTGACATTATCATTGTCGGATTCAGCACTAAAAATCCACCCAACACAAGTAGATTAGTGATATGTAGAACTTTTCAACCATAGTCAAGGAACACCGTTACATATTCTTTGTCAGAACTGACTCATAGCTGACCCTCCAGGGGGTTTTCAGAGGTTGTAAATAACATGGGAGGAAATTGTCCATCTTTCTCCCATGGAGCAGCTGGTGATTCAAACTGCCTGCCTTTGGATTGGCAGCACAACTCCTTACCTATGAGGCCACCAGGTAAAGAAATAAGGCTGCAGAAAACAAATTCCACACTCTTACCCCAATAGGAATACTTTTTATAAGAAACACAAACAGCAACTATACACATGGACTTCACCTCATGATCTACACAGGTATCAGATTGACTTCATTTGTGGGAATAATTGTTGAAGATGTTCAATATAATCTGTGAAAACTAAGTCGGGTGCTGATTGTGGAACAGATTATCAGTTAATCATATGCAAGTTCAAACTAAAGCTAAAGAAAATAAAATCAAATCCACAAAAGCCAAAGAGTGACATTGAGTCTATTCCTCTTAAATTTAAAGACCATCTCAGGAATAGGTTTGAAGTCTTAAATAGTAATGAGCAAAGATCAGATGAGCTGTGGAAGGATATAAAAAATAACACAAATAAAGAATGCAAAAGGTCATTACCAAGATGCAGGAAGAAGAAAAGACCAACATAGATGTCAGAAGAGACTCTGAATATTGCACTAGAGTGCTGAGAAGCCAAGTAAAGGGAAAAAATCAAGAAGGAGTAGAACAGAAGATTTCAAAGGTCAGCACAGGAAGACAAAGCAAATTATTATAATGAAGTGAGCAAAGAACCCGAGTTGGAAAATCAAAAGCAACAAACTCTCCAGGCATTTCTTAAGCTGAAGAAACTGAAGAACAAACTCAACCCTTGAGTTGCAATACTTAAGGATGCTGTAGGCAGAATGCTAAATGAATGACTCAATAAGCATCAAATGATGGAAGGAGCAAATGAAACTGGTTTCGTATATACTTATAGTATAGCGTTATAGTTACAGTATATAGTTATAGTAGTTATAGTATAACTATACCAAAAAGAATTGGCTGACACAGAAGAATTTCATGAAATAGCAAATGATCAAGAAACAACGGTAATGAAAGAGGAAGTTCAAGCTGCTCTGAAAGAGTTGGCAAAAACAAGGTCCCAGGAATTGACAACATACCAATTGACATATTTTAACAAAAAGATGTTGCACTGGATGTGCTCATGAAGTTGTGCCAAGAAATCTAGAGAACAACTACTTGGCCAATTGACTGGAAGAGATCCATATTTATTGCCATTTTTTTAAAAAAAAAAGGTTATCCTAAAGTGTATGGAAATTATTCATTAATATTATATCCAAGCAAGATCCTGATGAAGATTATCCAAAAACAACTGGAAGAGTACATCTGCAGAGAACTACCAGATGTGCAGGCTGGGTTTAGACGAGGTCATGGTACTAGGAATATTATAGCTAATGTTAGATGGATCTTAGCTGTAAACAGTATTAGAGGAATATCTACTATATGTGTGTCACTGACTATGCAAAGGCATTTGACTGTGTGGATCAAAACAAATTAAGGGAAACATTGAGGAAAATGGGAATCCCAGCACACTTGACAGTGCTCATGTGTAATTTATACATGGACCAGGAGGCAGTCATCAGAACAGAGCAGGGAAATACAGTATGGCTCAATATCAGGAAAGATGTACACCAGGGATGCATCCTATTTCCATATTTTTTTCAGTCTACACACAGGCTCTATATATCATGTGAGAGGCTCTAGATATCATATGAAGAGGAATACGGCATCAGGATTGGAGCAAGACTCATCAACAACCTGCATTGTGGAGATAGTACAACCTTGCGTGCTGAAAGTGAGAAGGACCTGAAGGTGTATGTTGCAGAAGGCCAAGGACTGCAGCCTTCAATATGGATTGAAGCTCAACATCAAGAAAACAAAGATTCTCACCACTGGGCTGCATTATCACAGATGGAGAAAAGATTGAGATTGTTAACAGCTTCAGTTTTCTTGGCTTCCACAATCAACACTCTTAGTACCAGTAGCCAGAATATGAAAAGAAAAATTGTTGCTGTTGTTCTTATGTGCCGTCAAGTCGCTTGCAACTCATAGCGACCCTATGTACAAGAGCTCTAAACTCTGCTCTGTCCTGTACCAATCACACTGTCTCTGCCACTCCCAACCCGATTATCCCAGTCACTGAATCAATCCACCTCATAGAGGGCCTTCC
>NW_006399816.1:11770174-11771783 GCF_000299155.1 Elephantulus edwardii
GTTTGAATTTGTTCTTCAGTTCCTTGGGAAATCTGCTGTCAGAAACCATTTCAGAGTACTGAAAAGCAATGATGTCAGTCTGGAGACTAAGGTGCACCAGATTCAGTCCCTGTCTTCACAATTACTTGCTTCGAATCAGAGAGCTGGCAATGACTAATGATAATAGAAGAGTATATGCCTCTGAGTTGTGATGCTAGAGAAGGGAATTGAACATATTATGCACTCCTAGGAGAACAAACAGAGTGAAATCAGGCTGTTCCTTGGAGGCAAAGATTTTTAAGCTTCCTCTCATATACTTTGGGAATGTTGCCAGGAGAGACCAATTTTTGGAAAGGACATCATGCTTGGAAGGGTGAAGGGTCACCACAAGAGATGAAGACCCTGGATGAAATTAATTGACTCAGTGACTGGGGTTATGTGGTAGGCATATCAGAAACAATTAGATAAACTCAAGAGAGAGTGGGATTCAGAGTTGTTCATAGGGTTGCTTTAAGTTACAAACGAGACTAGCTGGCACATAACAACAACAATCCCTATGAGAGCTCTGGTGGTCTAGTGGTAAGAAACTTTATTCAAATCCACAAGCTGCTCCCTTGGAGGAAGATGGGCAATCCCTTGAAATAAACTGTCTCTGAAAATCTGACAAAGGATTGGTTCCAACTCAAATGTACACAACAACAACCTCATGTGTGGGGTGGCTGTAGTGTTGCTATGTGCCGTCGAGTTGCTTGCGACTCATAGCGACCCTACGTACAACAGCTCTAAACTCTGCTCTGGCCTGTGTCAATCACACCGTCTCCGATACACCCATCCTGATTACCCCAGTCACTGAATCAATCCACCTCCAAGTCAGAAAGATGGGAAGTTTCCTCCAGTGTGATCTACAGCGGCTACAAACCCACTGGAGGGTAAGCTATACTAGTTCTAACTCAATGGGACATAACAATGTTATTAATATTAGGCTATGAAATAGGGAAAGGATTTTGACAGTTAATTTATTTGATTATTTTGCTTTATGTTTGTTTTTATTTATGAAACAAAATTTTAACTTAGGTATCAGGTTTTTAAAACTATTATCCTGTTCATGCCTGGTAAAGTCAGAAAAAATATTTAACAACTTATTATCAGTTTCAGTCAGATGCTAGAAAGAGAACTGATGCCTTTTAGCTGTGGTGCTGGAGAAGAGTGTTGAATATACCATGGACTGCTAGGAGAACAAACAGGTTTGTCCTGGAAAAGGTGAAGCCGGAACGCTCCTTGGAGTCAAGAGGGACATCATGTTTGGCAGAGTGGATGGGCAGCGCAGGAGAGGAAGACCCTTGATGAGATGGATCAATTCTGTGACGGAGTGGTGGGAATGAGTGCGTTTGAGATGGCTAGGTTGGCACAGAATAGAACAGAGTTTAGAGCTCTTGTACATAGGGTCACTATGAGTCGCAAGCGACTCGATGGCACATAACAACAACAATTATCAGTTTAATTACATATAGCTTTATAACACCTTCATTGGACATTCATTTCTAGAACTTTTGCAAATTAATTAATCACAATTATTTTTGTTGTTCCAAATTTCAATATCTGAAAAATAGTATAAATTATTTTTTATCAT
>NW_006399816.1:11772488-11777714 GCF_000299155.1 Elephantulus edwardii
GAGAGGGACATCATGCTTGGGAGGGTGGAGGGACAGAGCAGGAGAGGAAGGCCCTCTATGAAGTGGATTGATTCAGTGACTGGGGTAATTGGGAAGGGTGTGTCAGAGGCAGTGCGGTTGGCACAGGATAGAGCAGGGTTTAGGGCTGTTGTGCATAGGGTCGGTTTAGGGCTGTTGTGCATAGGGTTGCTATGAGTCCCAAAGGACTCGAGGGCACATAACAACAACAACAACAACAACATGAAACTCTAGCATGATTTCAGACGAAAAGAAAACATCATATTCAGCATATCAGTTATGTATATATGAATTATTTACCAGGATGGGGGAGGAATGTATTTAACTCTATAAGAAGAAACAGTAAACCAAAGAAAGAAAAGGCATAAAATCTAGGAAATGGAATCAACATTAGGTAGAAGCAAAGATAAAACCATGGATAACAAATAATGGGCCTAAGAACAATCAAGACACAGTATCTAAAAGCCTATAAAAAGGACTATCTTAAAGGGTGGAAAAATTCAACTGATGCCTCTACCCATACCAAAGAGGAATTTTAGAGTTTTATAGGAGAAAATTAGATAGATCCATCAAATAATGAAAAGATACCATTACAAGCTTCAAGGACAATGAAAGTCAATACCATGTTCTAAAATTCACTTTGAAAACTTACTTGCTTTGTAGGGTACACAAATTCTAATATATTACATTATAAATTTATTTCTCTTAACAAGGCTTTTTCATGGAAAGACAACTTTACACCAGACCCAAGGAAACCTCAAGAATACCCCCTATGATTTCAAAAACATGGTTAAGCCTGTGTCAGTGCAGTGTGCTTTAATCTGCCAGTAAGTAATAATCTGAGTTTTGCTTCATCATATCAATGGGTTGTTTAGCTGGCATTTAGCGGCAGCTGGTGTTTGAAAGATATTTACTTGTATTTTATTGACTATACACAGGCATTGGGCATTGAAGAACACTGAAGGACACTGGAAAGAATGAGAATTCTAAATCATTAAATTTTGGTTCATGTGAAACCTGTACCAAGAAGTTGTTATTTGAACTAAAAAGAGAATTCTGCATGGTTTAAAAGTTTTCAAAAATTGTATATCGAGGTTATATTTTTTTTTCTCCTTATCAGTTTCATCTGTATACTTGGCAAATAATTCAAGAGGTTGTATATACTACATAAGGAGAAGTGTGGCATCAGGATTACAGGCAGTCTCATCAGCAGCCTGCACTATGCTGATGATAAAACTTGTTTGCATAAAGTGAAAAAAAGACTTAAAGCATCTACTAAAAAAGAACAAAGATTTTCATTTTCAAGATGGATTATATCTCAAAATCAAGAAGAGGTATCATGTTAGATGGAGAAATGACTGATGATGTTGAGAATTTAATTTTAAACATAACAGCAACAGTCAAGAAATCAAAAGATTTATTGCACTGGACAAATCTGCTGCGAAGGATCTCTTTAAAGAACAGAAGAATAACTATATTAGTTTAAAGACTAAAGTGTGTCTGGTTCAAGCCATAGTACTTTCAATTTCTGCATATGCAAGAAAGTGGACAAGAAATAAGGAAGATCAAAGAAGCTTTGAATTGTGATGCTGATGAAGATTATTGAAAATATGCTATGAGCTGTCAAAAGAATAAACAAATGGCTCTTTGAAAGGTGAAACCAGGTTGCTCCTTAGAAGCAAAAATCGTGAAACTCCTGCTAACATAGTTTAGGCATGTTGTCAAGAGGGGCCAAAGACATCACGCTAGGAAAGGTGGAGGATCAGAGAACAAAAGGAAGACACTCAACAAGAGAGAGGATTGATACAGAGATTATAACAATGAATTGTAACAATGGCTTGACAGTGAAATTGAGCATAGCAGAGATTATGAAGATGGTGTAGGATAGGACAGGTTATGATCTATTGTTCATAGGGTTGCCATGAGTTAGAGTCAACTCAATGGCATATCATAACAATACTGCTATACCATAAATATTACAAGTGAATGGTTTTAACAAATACAAATTTATCCTCTTAAACTTTGTTGCTGTTTTGTGCCATGGAGTTGGAACCTTCTCATAGCTGACCCTCCAGTGGGTTTTCAGAGGCAGTAAATCACACAAGGAAGAAATTGGCCATCCTTCTCCCATGGGGCAGCTTGTGCCTTTGGGATTTCAGAGTAGCTTCTTTCTACTAGGCCATCAGAGATCCCTTCTGGAAGTCTGTTGGTGGTGTAGTTAGTATCATCAAGTTGGAACTGATTCATAGCTGACCCTCCAGTGGATTTTATTTAGACAGTAATTTGTACAAGAGGAGATTGCCCATTTTTCTCCTGTGGAGTAGCTGGTAGATTCATATTCTGTGCCTTCAGGTTAATAGCACAGCTCCGTACTACCAGAGCTCCCTAAGGAAGCTAAAAGTCCAAGTAAAAAAAAAGACATCATGCCAAGCAAAGTAGAGGACCAGGAAAAGAAAGGAAGACCCTTAATGAAATGGACTGACACAGTGACTAACAATGGACTTGAGGATGGCACAGGGAGGGAAAGGTTTCAATCTGTTATTCTTAGGATCACTGTGAGTCATAGTCAATTCAAATAACTGTAACAACACTGTTTGGCAATCTACTTCTCAAAAAAGAAAAGATATCATTATTTTTGAATGCTGGAAACAGGAAATGGAGATTAAGGAAAACATAAGGAAATTAAATCTTTGTCTTTTTTGAGGAAAAAGCATGTTTATTTTATTATTTAGCAATAAATAATTCTCAACAAATCTGTTCTAGGGGCAACTATTTCGCAGGTAGAGTACACATTCTTAATTAATTACATTTAACAAAACATAATTCTCAGAATTTTATTCTAAATAATTTTTTATGTAAAATTCAAAACTATTTTTATATTTTTAAATTTTTTTTCATAACAAACAAAATAAGAGACAACAAATTTACTGAGGATTAGAATGATTTTTTAGAAGAATAAAGACTTGCCACTTGAAAAACATGCTTGATTTATTCTCCATATTTTTAAACTTCACAAAAGGACCAAATGATTCAGCAATCTGACCCTGTGCAGAACATCTATTACAGAAGCTAATTTTAGAACAGGCTCCTATAGAGGAATAAGGAAGAAAAAAGCTGCAGGGGTGTTGGCATGCATACAGAAGGACAAAAGTGACTTCAAACATTTAGCATCTACTCTCCTTGTATTTTCTGTCATTAAAATAAACAGCTGAAGAAAAATATAATATGGGGTAATTATTTTTTTACTATTGAGAACTGAAAATAGATTTATTTACGAAGCACTGAACCATTTTTTTTTTAGCAAAGGAGAAAAAATACTCATTTTATTAAAACAATATGTTAAATAAATTCTAAAATAACTACTTGGCTAAAATCATCACTTTGTGACACAGATACGTATCATTTGAAGAATTACATGCACAGGCCTTCCTATCAACTACACTAATTGTGCACTTAATTGTCAATTCAAACAGTTCATTTTTTTAATTTCTGTTATGCAACAGCATTAAAATGTATGGGGGGGTTGTTGTGTGTGTGTATTTTTTTGTGTGCCTGTTTAGTACCCATTACAAAGCAAAATATATCCATTAACCTGACTGCACCCTACCCTTCAAGTTTCATTTTCTGCTGTTGTCACTGTTATCAGGTGTCACTGAATTGAGTAAAATTCATCGCGACCCTAATAAGAACAACAGCCCTGAACCCTGTGCTATCCTGTGCCATCTTCTCAACTCTGATACTTGAGACCAATGCTGCAGTCAGTGTCACCCTTCTCATTGGGGGACTTCCTCTTTTTCGTTGACCCTCTACCTTTCCAAGCATTATATTTGTTTCCAAGAAAGAGCCTCTCCTAGGAACATGCTCAAAGTATGAAACATGAAGATTCACCTTCCTTGCCTCCAGGGAGCACTCTGGTTGCACTTTTTCCAAGACATAACTGTTTATTCTTTTGGCAGTCCATGGATATTTTGCACTCTTCTCCCAAAATTAACACCTACTCACTATTATAATCTTTATCTTCCTTCCCATGCATACCCGTCCTCCTAAAAAAAAGAGCTAAAACCCAACTTCATTCACAAGCTTTGATAATCCGATTAAGGAGAGCTCTAGTCTGCACAAGAGAGCTAACCTTAACAGGTTGTTCTTAAGGAAAAGTTAAAAAGGGCCTAAGTACATAATCATTGGCTTTCCCTCACTTGAATTTGTTATTCAAATTTACAAGACTCATATGAGCTTAGAAAATCTCACAAAAATGTAGTTCCATTAAAGAAAAGCTTGGAAGTACTCTAGAAGTCCTAATCCACAACATAAACAGTCTTCCAAGTATCCTGAAAAATCTACAACCAGGAGAAGATAAAATAGATGAATGGGACCTTCTAAGAATCAAATCCGAATGCACATCCAAAAACTTCTCCAACAGGGTAAAAAGGGAAGCCACAGACTGGGAAAAAGTATTTAGTAATGACATGTCAGATAAGGGACTTATATCTAGAATTTATAAAATATTTGAGCACTACAACAAGATAAAGGCAAATAATCCAATTGAAAAATGGGCACAGGATATTAACAGACACTTCACCAAAGAAGACATTCAGATGGTCAACAAACACATGAAGATATGTTCAAAATCCCTAGCTCTAAGAGAGATGCAAATCAAAACAACTATGAGATATAATCTCACCTCAGTAAGAATAGCAAAATTTAACAAGACAGCAAGCAACAAATGCTGGTGAGGATGTGGAGAAATTGGAACCCTTATTCACTATTGGTGGAAGTGTAAAATGGTGCAACCACTGTGGAAGGCGGTATGGCACTTTCTCAAAAAGTTGCAAATAGAGATACCTACTACCATTTGACCCAGCAATTCCTCTACTGGGAATATACCCTAAAGAGATCATAACTGACATCCAAGCAGATATATGCACACCCATGTTTATCATGGCTTTGTTCACAAATAGCAAGGAGTTGGAAACAACCTAAGTGCCAATCAACAAACGAATGGATAGAGAAGCTGTGGTATATTCACACAATGGAATACTACGCTGCTTTGAAAACAAGGAAATCATGCAATATTATTCAAAATGGGTGACCCTGGAGAACATTATGCTGAATGAAGTATCTCAGTCACAAAAGGACAAATACTGCATGGTGCCACTGTTGTAAAACAGGACTGACATTGGGGTCGGGGGAGACTGAGAAAGATGTCAT
>NW_006399816.1:11777842-11781097 GCF_000299155.1 Elephantulus edwardii
ATTGCAACGATACAGAGAAGATTGGCATGGCCCCTGCGCAAGGATGGCACGCAAATTCATGAAGCGAAAAAAAAGAAAATATATAGTTCCAGGAATTCATGTCCCTAAAATTCCTCCTAAGATTCCCCTAAAGGAATTCTGGTGACCAAGTGGATTAAGGAGAGGCAGTCAACCCAAAGGCACATGGTTTGAATCCACCAGCTACTTCACTGGAGAAAGTTCGGCAACCTCCCCCCCACCCGTTGATCTGAAAACCCACTAGAGGATCAACTATGAGCTGCTTTTCTGAATTAACAGCAATGTGTTCATACGTTATTTGTTTGGTGGTTTCTTGTTGGGTTTTTGTTTGTTTATTTTTTCAGTTTAGTTCTCCTGGCAAAAGTACTTGGAAAGATTCAACTTGGCTACACAATATTTGGATAAATCCAAACTATTAGCCTCTGAGAGAAAAAAAATCACTGTGAACAAAAGTCAGTTGAGGTTTCTGGACACAAATGTAGAATTGCCAAGAGTAAGAAAATAAAATTACTGGAAAAATATAAAAATATGAATGTTTAAAATCACTTGAGAGATAAAACAAGTTACAGTATGAAAAATAAGTTCAGTTAAATAAAAAAATAAAGATAACAATAAATTAAAACAAAAAGTAAATATGGGCATGTGGGGGGAATATGCAAACATTCTAGGAAAAAAACACATTTATTAAAATCTCAATGGATGAGCTGAATATCATATTAGAAATAACTGAGCACAGTAACTTAACTAGAAAATAGAATTTTAAAAGTAAAAAGACTGTACAGATGCAGTCGAGAAAAATATGAATAAAAATAATAAGAATAAAGGATAGACTACTTAATAGGTATTTGAGTAGAAACAGAAATTAGAAAGATGTAATATTTGAAAATAAAAAGAGAAAATGTTTCTATAATTAATTAATTATTTCATTAATTAATAAAAGGAGCTCTAGTGACCTAGTCTCAAAAACTGTGCTGCAATCCCAAAGGCACACAGTTAGAGGCCACCAGCTGCTCTGTGGGAGAAGGATGTGCAATCCCTTCCTGTAAAAATAACTGCCTCTGAAAACCTGCCAAAGGGTCAGATCAATTCTGTCTCACCAGTACAACAATAACAACAATTAATAAAAGACAAGAATATCCAGAAATATGCTTATTTGTGCTTTATTGACCGTGTAAAGGTATTCAATTTTGTGGATCATAATAAATTATGATTTATTATGAGCCTCAGCTGGAACTCTCCAGCACCCATTCAGAGCTCCATTCTACCACATTCTGCCTCAACTGAGCCCTGCAGCATAATATTTGTATGCCCGACTTGCTGTTAGAAATACACTTATCTGTCAGTTTGTTGTATGGAGAAAATGCTTTGCATGTTGGTAAAAACCTGTGTTGCAATCCTGAAGGCACACTGTTTGAATCCACAAGCTACTCTATGGGAGAAGGATGGGAAATCTCCTCCCATGCGATTTAAGCCTCTGAAAACCTGCTGTAGTTGGTACACAACAACAACAATTTCTTTATAGCTTAGGTGTATATATGCTTGCTTATCATTTGCTCTTACTACGACAGTTCTTGTCTGTCAGCTTGCTGTACTAGAGTAGTTTGCGAGTTGCTATGATGCTAAAAGCTATGCCACCAGTGTGCCAGATACCGGAAGGGTTATCTATGGTGCACAGATTTCAGTAGAGATCCCAGATTAAGAAAGACTAAGAAGTAGGATTGGCCAAGCACTTCTGAAATAGCAAGCCTCTGAATATCATCAATAACAATAACATCTGTGAACAACAGAGGAACATAGACAGATATAGTATTTGAGGTGGAGCCCAGAAAGGAAGTAAACAAAAATGAGAAGAAACATCTACTAAAGAATTAAAATAGCTAGAACATGCAATATACAAAGCATGAATGTAGAAAAACTAGACCTGGTTATAAATGAAACGGAACACATGAACATCAACATTCTGGGCATTAGTGAGATGAGATGGAAACTTTAAATCAGATAATCACATAATATACTATGTTACCTGGAATAAAAAAAAGAAAAGGAATGGTGTTGCTTTCATAGTTAAAAAGACAATTTCCAAGTTCTATCCTGAAGTACTATGTTGTGAGTATGTTATGGATAGTATCCATATGCATACAAAGAAGATCTGTTAATATAACTATTATTGAAATATATGCAGCAACAGTTAAAGGCAAAGATGAGGAAATTTAAGATTTTGACCACATTTTACAGTCCAAAATTGACTAAACATGCATTAATGATAATTGGTAATTAGAGCGCAAAAGTTGGAAACAAAAAAGAAGGAATGATAGAAAGTACAGATGTGGTGACAGAAGTGAGGCTGGAAATCAAACTGAATTTTAAACACATTTATTCACCACAAATAGTTTCTGAAAAATCTAAACAGTGATGTTACACATGGACTTTATTTGATGAACTGCATAAGACACAAACTGACTACATCTATGGAAGGAATCATTGGAGAAGCTCAATATCAGCAGTCAAAATCAGGCCAGGTGCTGACTGTGAAACAGACCACTGATTGTTGTTGTCGTTGATTGCCTTCAAATCAAGCACAACTCTTAGCGAACCCATGAACAAAAGGCCTAAAATCCCTCTATAACCATCGGCATTTATCAAAGTTCACCGAGTTTCTGGAGGCGTGTTATTTAGGAAGTGGATGCCACGCCTGCTTCCAAACATGTCATAATATGCTACTGTTGTTATATGCCATTGAGTCACCTGTGATGACCATTGATTACTCATATGCAAGTTCAGATTGAGGCTGAAGAAAATAAAAATAAGCCCACAAGAACGAAAATATGGTCTTGAGTCTATTCTATCTGAGTTTAAAAATCATCTTAAGAATAGATTTGAATCACTGAATGATAATGATTGAACAGATGATCAATGGGGTGACATAAAGGATATCATCTATGAAAAGAGCTAAAGGTAATTACAAAGGCAGGGAAGAAAGTAAAAACCCAAAATGGATGTTAGAAAAGAGTCTGAAAACTGCACTAGTCTTCAGGGTAGCCAAACAAAGAGAACAGATGCTGAAGTAAAAGTGCTGAACAGAAAAATCTCAAAGGGCACCTTGAGAAAACAAAGCAAAGTATTGTAATGGAATATGCAAAGGGCCAAAATTAGACAATAAAAATGGGAAAACTTCCTTAACATTTCTCAAGTTGAAAGAACTGGAAAACAAAATCAAGCCTCGAGTTGCAATACTGA
>NW_006399816.1:11783543-11788829 GCF_000299155.1 Elephantulus edwardii
CAGGGTTTAGGGCTGTTGTGCATAGGGTCGCTATGAGTCGGAAACAACTCAACGGCACATAACAACAACAACACTGAAATATTTCAGAAAGTATATGATTAAGAGTCAATGATAATGAAGGAAGAAGATCAAGCTGCACTGAAGGCAATGGGTGGAAAAACAAGGCCGAGGAATTGATGGGATACCAAATGACATGTTTCAAGTAGCAGATGTAGCTCTGGTTGTGCTCACCAGTCTAGGCCAGGAAATACAGATGACAGCTACCTGGCCAACTGACTGGAAGAGATCCATATTTGTTCCTATTCCCAAAAAGGTGATCAATAGAATGTAGAAATTATCAAACAATATTATTAATATCACATTCAAGTAAAATATTGCTGCAGATCATCCTAAAATGGCTAGAACAAGTACACTGACAGAGAACTACCAGAAGTTAAAGCTGGGTTTAGGAGAGGCTGAGGCACTAAGGGATATAACTGCTGATTATTATGTGGATTTTGGCTGAAAGCAGAGAATACCAGAAGACTGCATATATGTACTTTATTGGCTATGCAAAGGCATTTGTCTGTGTGGATTGAAACAAACTGAGATAATACTGAGAAAAATGGGAATCTCCAAACACTTGATTGTGCTAATGTAAAACCTCTATGTGGACCAAGAGGCTGCTGTGCAAACAGAGCAAGGGAACATTACATGGTTTAAAAATTAATAAAAATGTGTGAGGTTTATATCCTTTTTCTAGACCTATTCAATCTGTAAGCTGAGCAAATCATTACAGAAATTAGACTCTATGAGAAAGAATATGCCATCTGGATCAGAGGAATACCCATCAACAACCTGCATTATGCAAATGACATACCCTTGCTTGCTGAAAGTGAGGAGGACATGAAGAGCTTGCTGCAGAAGATCAAAGACTACAGTCTTCAATGTTAATCATATCTAAACATCAAGAAAATAAAAACTTTCAGCACTGGGCTGATAGGAAATATCATGATAGATGGAGCAAAGACTGAAGGTGTCAATAACTTCGTCTTATTTAGATACTTTGGTACCAGCAGTCAGGAGGAAATCTATGGGTCAGTTCTGACTTGACAGTACAGAACAACAACAACAACAACAGGAAAATGTTATGATTTGGGGAATCAAAGTCCAGGTTACTATAAATTCCTTATATTATTGTTATAATTTTTCTGAAATTGTGTCAAAATAAAAAAAGGTTAAAGCAGAGGGGTTTGTGCGGGAAGAAGGGTGCAACAATGAATGAATGGAATCCCAAAATCTCTGTAGATGTTCATTGAAATGAAAAATAAACAACCTAAATTTTTAAAAAAAAAAGGTTAAGGCAAAAATGGTATGCCAAGAAAAGCCAAAATGCAGCATTAAATTAAATATATATTAAACTAAGATACATGATTAGTTTCCTAATATAACCAAAGCATGTAGAATAGTGAATGGCCACATGAAGCAGTCAGTAATAAAGAGATTTAATGCATTCTGATAAAAAGGAACAATTAACAAAAAGATTTATCAATTTTAAACTTATATATACTTAGAAACAAAACTTCAAAATACTGACCAGGCTAGGTAAACGTAGTAGTAATACTATTGACTATAAACATAAGTACATACTAATCAATAGAACAATTGACATAAACCTCAAAGAATCAATTACACATGACCCACATTCAATAATCACAGTGAAATTAAGCAATAAAAGAATGACAAAAACCAGAGGAAAAACCATCATTTAAAATTTATTAACTCTGAAAACTCACAGGAAAGTCAACTATGAGTTGATTTTGACTCAATGGTACATAACAACAACAACAAACTTCTAAATAGCTAAGTATCAATGATGTTACAAAAACAAAACTGAGAAAATACTTGGAAGTGGAAAAAACAAGGATGATTTACAAAATGGAAGCAAATAAGGACTCAGGACTTCATTTTACTAACTCTTAAGCTTTATCACATAGAGTTACAGTGATTAAAACAAAGTTATGATGGAACCAAAAGAAAAATCAATTGAACATAATAGACAGCTTGGAAACAGATCCATGGAAATGAGGAATTCTAATTTGCAAAAGAGAAGAAAGAGAGGCAGAAATGATTTATTTTTCCAAATGTGCTGAAACAACTGATAAACCATATGTGGGTAAAACAGTAAAATGGGATTTCAACTCACACCACAGGCAAAAATACTAGTTACAAATGGTGAAGCACCTAAGTATAAAAAACAATTTAAATCTTTTGCTATATAGACAGAAAAATTTATGTACTTGAGCTACAGGGAGCATTTTTTAAACAAATCAACCAACAAAAGAAAAATATAGACAATTATTTTTCCCCTTTCTGTTCCTAAAAAGAAGTGAAATAAAAGATACGCTACAGAATAATAGAAAAACTTTCTAAATAAGGATGAAGCTATTCAAGGAGAAGAAGCATCACTATCCAAAAAGGATAATGTTTCCATAACATAATATACTTACAAATAAGTATAGAGTAACTATTAGAAAGTGAATTTCCAAGTCCATATTGTGTTGTTAAAATGTCTCAAAGCCACTTGTCTTAAGAAACTGTTCTATTTATGCATAAAATGGTATGTTTGAAAATATTATTACTACTACTCTGGTGGACTAGTAGCAAGAGGCTGCACTGCAATCCCAAAGGTACATAGTTCAAGGCCACCAGCTATTCCATAGAAGAAAGGGCAATTTCCTCCTGTGAGATTTACTGCCTCTGAAAACTCCCCAGAGGGTCAGTGATGGGAGACCTGTATACTAATGTTCATAGCAGTGTTATTCACCATAGCAAGAACATGGAAACAACCCAAATGTCCAACCACAACCAAATGGGTTGAAAAATTATGGTACATTCTCATGAAGGAATACTACGGAGCATGCAGAAGCAATGATTTTGTAAATCACTATCTAACTTGGGAGGGACAGAAGACCATTATGCTAAGGGAATAAACTCAGTCTCATAAAGACAAATACTGTATAAGACCATTATAGTATAATATGTATGAGGATCCATGAGGTGAAGAGGGGAAGCAAAAGGGTGAAGGGGGAAGGGTTTGGTTAATCTTAGGGTCACACAATTTGATGGGTAGAGAGAGGAGTGGGTAAAGAAAATGGGAAAGGTCCAGTGTGAAAAACAATGTAAATGAACTTGTGTAAGTAAACCAGTTGTTGTTATGTGCCATTGAGTTGATTGTGACTCATAGTGATCCTATGTACAAGAGCCATCCTGTGCCAACTTCACTGTCTCAAACACACTCATTCCCACCACTCCACTCACAGAGTCAATCCATCTCATCAAGGATCTTCCCCTCCTGAGTCGTCTCTCCACTCTCCCAAACATGATGTCCCTCTTCAAGGACCAGTTCCTCCTTGCAACATGCCCAAAGTATGTCAGACGAACCATCAGAAACCTTGACTCCAAGGAACATTCTGGCTTAACTCTCTTCAGGACAAACCTGTTCTCCTAGCAGTCCATGGTATATCCAACATTCGTCTCCAGCATCACAGCTCAAAGGTATCAATTCTATCATCCCTATTCACTGTCCAACTCTCCAATGCATAACACACAATTGCAAAGACTACAGCCCATATCAGGTGCACCTTGGTCTCCAGCCTGATGTCGTTGCTCTTCAGTACTCTTCAGAGGTCCCTCAGAGCTGACTTTCCCAATGCAATTCGTCTCTTGATTTCCTGGCTGCTGGTACCAAGAGTGTTGACTGTGGAACCAGCTAAACTAAAACTGTTAACTATTTCAATCTCCTCACCATACATACTGACGCTGCCAATAGCCCAGTAGTGAGAATCTTTGTTTTCTTGATGTTGAGCTTCAATCCATATTGACCTTGACCTTCTGCAGCAAGCGCTTCAGGTCCTCCTCAGTTTCAGCAAGCAGGGTTGTGTTATCCACATAACACAGGTTGTTGATGACTCTTCCACCAATCCTGATGCCACATTCCTCCTTGTACAGCTCAGCGTGTCGGATGATCTGTTCTGCATACAGATTGAAAAGGTATGGAGACAAAATACATACCTGAAGGACCCCTTTCTTGACTTTGAACCATGTAGTGTCTCCTTGCTCTATTCTGACGACTGACTCTTGGTCCAAGTATAAGTTTCGCATAAGCACAATCAAATATTCTTGGATTCCCATTCTTCTCAGACTCAGTCATAGCTTGTTGTGATCCACACAGTCAAAAGCCTTTGCACAGTCAATGAAGCACAGATAGACATTCTTCTGGTATTCTCTGCTTTCTGCCAAGCTCCATCTAACATAAGCTATAATATTCCTACTACCACAACCTCTTTCTTTTTTTTTTAGACATTTTTTATTAATTTTAATGAAAATTACAGAGACTAGATTTCCAGTCATTGTTGCACTTTTCTCCCTACCCCCCCCCACCCACCCCCAACTCCCTCCCCCACTCCAGTACACTTTTCTCTTTGAAAAGTAAAAGTCTTTCCTTGTTTTACAATCCTTCCCCCCAGGTCCACTCCACTATACAGCCTTTGTTCTGGACTCCTGTCATGACAATAATACCTAATCACCTATCCCTTTTAAGCAGTTTTCTCCCTCATCTGTTTCAATGCAGTATACATTATTTATCCCATCTTTCTCAGTCTCCCCTCAACCCTGATATCAGTCCCATTTTACAACAACCATGACCTCTTCTAAATGCAGCTTGCACATCTGGCAGTTCTCTGTTGACATATTGTTCCGAATGTTTTTCCATCATTTTCAGCAGAATCTTGCCTGCATATGATATTAATGATATTGTTTGATAATTTCCACACTCTGTTGGGTCACCTTTCTTTGATATGGTAACAAATATCGATCTTTTCCAGTCAGTTGGCCAGTTGGCTGTCCTACAGATTTCCTGGCACAACTTAGTAAGCACATCCAGAGAAGCACCCGTTTGTTGAAATAACTCAATTGGTATGCTCTCAACCCCTGGAGCCTTGTTTTTTGCCCATTCCTTCAGAACAACTTGAACTTCCTCCTTCATCACCATAGGCTCTTGCTCATATGCTATTTCATTAAATTCTTTCTTCTGTGTCAGCCAATTCCTTCTGATACAGCGACTCTGTGTACTTCTTCCATCTTCTTTTGATACTTCCTGAATCATTTAACATTCTACCCAAAGTATCCTTAAGTATTGCCACCTGTGGCTTGAATTTGTTTTTCAACTCCTCCCGCTTAAGACCAATTGGTAGCAACAGGATGGATGGCGAAGAGACTGAGATTGTTCACAGCTTCAGTTTGCTC
>NW_006399816.1:11789260-11792608 GCF_000299155.1 Elephantulus edwardii
GGATTGATTCAGTGACTGGGGTAATCGGGATGGGTGTGTCAGAGGCAATGGGACTGGCACAGGATAGAGCAGGGTTTAGGGCTGTTGTACATAGGGTCGCTATGGGTCACAAATGACTCCACAGCACATAACAACAACAACAACCACCCACTTAAGAAACGCTAAGAGAGTTCAGCCCTTTTGATTTTCTGACTCTAGCTCTCTGCACCTTTCATTATAGTATCTTGCTTTGTCGTCCTGGGCTGCCTTTTGAAATTTTCTGTTCAGCTCTTTGATTTCTTGGTTTCTTCCTTTAGCTTTGGCTTCTCGGCACTCTAATGCAATACTCAAGAGTCTCATCTGACACCCTTCTTGGTCTTTTCTTCTTCTTCAGCCTTTGTAATGGTCTTTTGCATTCTTCATGGACAATTTTCTTGATATCCTCCCAGAGCTCATTTGGTCTACGCTCATTAGTGCTCAAGGCCTCAAACCTGTTTCTGAGATGGTTTTGAAATTCGAGTGAGACAGATTTAAGGTAAAATTTTGGTTCCCGTAGGTAAAGCAGTATAAAATAAAAATTTTAATTAAAAAAAAAGACGATTAAAAAAAAACCCAAAACACTCTAATGTTAATAAAAGCAACTCAAAGAAGATATGTGCAGGGAAATAACATTCATGTACTGTTTGAAAACATGTCTACAGATGCATATGTATATTGGAAAAGGAAATTAGACATGTACAAGGATAAAAAAATCAAATTAAAAAAAAACTGACATCAAATTCAGAATTGTGATTACCTCTGCAAAAGAAAAAGGAAATGTGATGGGGGAAAAATGTGCAAGATGCAATTGAAAAGTTGTATTTATATTGAGGAGTGAAATATTGGTAATATTATTTCCCCTTCTTTCGGGGATTTCTGAAATGTTTAGTAATATATTTTTTTAAAAGGGAAATACATCAAGTAAATGAAAGTGGTATTTGACTGGAAATTTATGAAATTTCCAAGGAAAAAACCTGGCAACTTTTACTGTAACCAGTTAATCAATTGTCATTCACTTTTCTACCTAAAACAACAAACAAAAAAATCAACCGTCATATACACACACGTATGTTCTTAGCAACAGTATTCATAACAGCAAGAAAATGGAAACCAAAATGTCCATCAACAAATAAATGGGTTGGAAAACTATGGTACATTCACAAAATAGGGAATACTATGCAGCACTAAGGAACAATAATTTCTTAAAATATTATGTAACAAGAGAGACTCTAGAGAGAAATATGCTGAGTGTGCTAACTCAATCTCCTAAGGAAAAACACTGCATCCGACTATTATTGTAAAGTTAGAAGGATAACTAAAAAGATGTGTATAATTGTCCAAAAAGGGAGACGGAAAGGGGGAACGGAGAGGAAAATGGGAAATGTGAAAATCACCAGAAAACCAGGGTTTAGAAGGCAGGTTGGATAGAGTTTACAGTATAGGATAGATTCTGTGGAGACATGAAAAGATAGGGTAACAATAGGCATAGATCAGTAGTAATTAATTATGTAAAATTCAGTGTATATGAATGATAGTACGAAAGACAAAGTAAATTAAAGAGTGTAGAAACACAATGTAATTGAATGAAGCACAAACCAAACAAGTTATTGTATGCAAACCAATAAAAAAATGTTAAAAGAAAATCATCCATGTAGAAGAATTCTGCTTAAGGCGACAAACTAGACAATGCATTTGTTTCACTTCCTACAATTCTATAGATATGGGAATAAAAGATGCTAAAACAAATAAATCTTATGGAAGTACTGAAAAAGAGTTATGATTAGCAGATAAAAAATTTTCATGAATTTCAGGAGGAAACAAAATTATGGGATCTTATAAAAAAATAAATCTGAGTAGAGAAAACTGCAACTCACTGCTGATTAAGAGAAGATGCAGCACTGCAATTGGCAGTAATTTATCTGACAGAGGGCCATCTCACTCCAGGCTCGGCGTTGAAAATAAATGTAGGCATGGACTGTGCTTAACTATGGCTAATCAAGTAGGAGTGTAATTAAAGGTCTGTCTATTCAACAGTTATTCCTGGAATACCAACAAACCCACCCTCCTCCCACTTGTGCCATATGTATACACACACACACAAATGTACACACAAACGTGTACAGAACAGCTGGTTGGAACCAACCACCAACTAAACTGTTCTCTTAAAAAATGGATCATTTGTCAAGGGAAGGCAAATAATGTAAGTTTTATCTATGAATATGGTTATCAACTGTAACAACAGAACCAGTATGAAAAGGAATGACAGTTTACAGAGCACAGAAAAAAATAAAACCCTTCCACCCTGAAAAGTAAAGTCTTTCTTACATTGGCAATTATAGCATGAACCTCCATTTTCCTGGCTCCTACCTTAAAGGAACTCTGCCTAGATGTGAGACTCAACAACTTACACATATCGATTGCTCAACTGTTTCATCCTAGGATGACATTTTAAGGCTAAAAAGATCTATTCAACTATCTAAGAGGACCTTTCCACTGTCTAATATAATCTTCATTCAAGGATAGTAAGACATAGACTAAAATAAAAATCAAGTTAAAAAATACAGAAACAATAAATATAATAACTGATCAATAAGGAAAGAAGATGTAATGAAAAAAAATTTTGTATCAAGATTTAAGTCTACTGGATCTCAAAAAAAAAAGGCTGACTTGAAAAAGATGCAATCAAGAGTTGACTGATTAATCGTTTCTTTATCTGCATATGGATACTAACATTTCCTATAATAAATCATGATACTTATTAAACCTTTCTAAGAAATTAATAAAATTTCCTTTTTTCATAAAATGGTTATTGCTGGCTTTGTTATCACCATGATGATTATACATAATATTCCATGGAAAATTGAGTAAGCAGCTGCTTACTCAATTTCCGGTTGTTGTCTTTATGTGCCATCAAGTCTCCCATGACAATAGCCATAAACCCTGCTCTATCCTCTGCCAATCTTATTGGTTTCAGTACACCTACTCCCCATTACTCCAGTCACTGAATCTCTCTGAATCTCACTGAATCTCAGTCCATCTCATCTCTTCCTCTCTGCACTGACCCTCCACCCTCCCAAGCATGATGTCCCTCTCCAAGGACTGGTCCCTTCTTGCAACATGCCCAAATTATGTCAGACAAAGCCTCAGAATTTTTGCCTCTAAGGAGTAGCCCAGTTTAACCCTCTCCAGGATGAAACTGTTCGTTCTCTTAGTTGTTGTTGTTGTTGTTGTTAAGTGTCGTCGAGTCGCTTGCGACTCACAGCGACCCTATGTACAACAGCCCTAAACTCCGCTCTGTCCTGTGCCAATCACACTGTCTCTGACACTCCC
>NW_006399816.1:11795503-11810866 GCF_000299155.1 Elephantulus edwardii
GACACCCATCCACTTCTACCCCCTCCCTTCACATCTATCTCCCTTTGACCAGCCCTCCATCTAATAACATATGTTATTAGATGGAGGGCTGGTTCTCTTAGTATTCCATGATATATTCAATACTATTCTCCAACACCACAGCTCAAAGGCATAGATTCTTCTCTATTATCCCTAGTCACTGTCCAGCTCTCTGATGCATAGCAAGTGATTGCAAAGACCATGGCCTGTATAAGATGCAGCTTAGTCTCCAGACTGACATCATTGCTCTTCAGTACTCTGGAGAGGTCCCTGACAGAAGACTTTCTCTATGCAATAAGTCTTTAAATTTCCTAGCTGCTGGTGCCAAGAATGCTGATCCTGGAGCCAAGCAAACTAAAGTTGTTTATAATCTCAAACTCTTTACCATCTATCACGATGCTGCCAACTAGCCCAGTGGTGAGAATTTTTGTTTTCTTGATATTGAGCTTCAATCCATATTGAAGGCTGCAGTCCTTGACCTCTGCAAATAGCACTTCAGGTCCTCCTCAATTTTAGCAAGCAGGTTTGTGTCATCTGCATAATGCAGATTACTGATGAGTCCTCATAAAATCCTGATGCCACATTTCTCCTCACAGAGCCCATCCTCCTGGTTAATCTGGTCTGCATCTAGATTAAAAAAGATATGGAGATAGGACACCTCTCTGTTGTACACCCTTCCCAATTTTGAACCATGCAGTGTTCCCTTGCTTAGTTTTGATAACTGTCTCCTGGTCCAAGTAAAGGTTTCATATAAGCATGATCAAGTGTTCTGGGATTCCCATTTTTCTCAGTCTTAGTTACAGTTTGTTGTGGTCCACACAGTCAAACACCTTTGCATAGTCAATGAAACACAGATAGACATTCCTCAGGTACTCTCTGCTTTCAGCCAAGATCCATCTAACATTAGCTACAATATCCCTAGTGGCATTGTTTTTTCTAAATCCAGCCTACACTTCTGTCAGTTTTCTGTTGATGTGCTGTTCCAGTCATTTTTGGATAATCTTCAGCAGGATTTTGCTAGTGTGTGATAGTAGTGATATTGTTCGATAATTTCTACATTCTGTCAGATCAGCTTTCTTTGAAATTGGAACCAATTTAGATCTCTTCCAGTCAGTTGGCCAGGGGATTGTCCTCCAGATTTCTTGGCACAAGTTGATGAGCACATCTAGAGCAGCAGCTGTTTGCTGAAATATATCAATTGGTATACCATCAATTCCTGGGGTCTTAGTTTTTGCCAGTTCTTTCAGAGAAGCTTGAACTTCTTCCTTAATCACAAAAGGCTCATGCTCATACATTGTTTCATGAAATTCTTCATTGTGTGACAATTCCTTTTGGTACAATGACTCTGTATACCCTTTCTATCTTCTTTTAATACTTCCTGGATCATTTAATATTCTCCCCAAAGCATCCTTAAGTATTGCCACTCAATGCTTGAGTTTGTTCTTCAGTTACTTGAGCTGAAGAAATGCTGAGCCAAGAAAACTGCTAGACATAGTTGACCAATTCAGCAAAGTGGCAGGATACAAGATCAAAATTTAAAAAAATCAATTGGATTTCTCTACAGTGACAAAGAGAATACAGAACAGAAGCTAAGAAAAACAATACCCTTCACAACAGCTAATCACAAGATTAAATTCTTGGGAGTAAATCTAACCAGAAACACAAAGGATCTATTCAAAGAAAATTACAAAACATATTACAAGAAACAAAGAGACCTGGAAAAATTGAAGAATATACCTTGCTCTTGGAGAGGAAGACTCAATACTGGGAAAATGACAATACTTCCAAAGGCAATTTACACGTTCAATGCAATCCCAATACAAAACCAATTCTATTCTTCAAGGAGATATAAAAAGCAATCTTCAATGTAATTTACAATGGTAAGAGACCCCGAATAAGCAATGCACTCCTTAAAAAGAGGAACAAGGTAGGAGGCATCCCACTCCCTGATTTCAAATTCTATTACTCTGCTGTGGTCGTCAAGACAGCGTGGTACTCATACAATGACAGACACATAGATCAATGGAACCTAATTGAGAACCCAGATATCAGCCCGTCTACCTATGGCCAGCTGATTTTTGACAAGGAGATGAAATCAGTTGAGTGGGGAAACGACAGCCTTTTAAACAAATGGTGTTGGCAAAATTGAAAAACTATCCGCAGAAATCCCAAGCAAGATCCACACCTCATACCATATACAAAAACCAACTCAAAGTAGATAAAGGACTTATGACTAAAACCAAGGACTATAAATTTCATTAGATAAAAGCTTGGAAGAACTCTAGCCCTAATCCAAAAAATGAACGGTCTCTCAAGCATCCTGAAAAACCTACAACCAGGAGAGAATAAAATGTATGAATGAGACCTTCCAAGAATCAAATCCCTATGCACATCCAAAAATTTCTCCAATATGGTAAAAAGGAAAGCCACAGACTGAGAAAAAAAAATACATATGGTAATGACATGTCTGATAAGGAACTTATATCTAGAATTTATAGAATACTCGAACACCATATAAGATAAAGGTAAACAACCCACATCAAAAAATGGGCACAGGATAGGCACAGACATTTCACCAAAAAAGACAATAAGATGGTGAATAAACACGTAAAGAAATGTTCAAAATCCCTGGCTCTAAGAGAGATGAAAATCAGAACAACTAAAAGATATCATCTCACCCCAGCAACAGGAGGAAAATTCAACAGAGCAACAAACAACAAATGCTGGTGAGGTGGTGGAGAAACTGGAACCCTTATTCACTGTTGGTGGGAGTGTAAAATGGTGTAACCACTGTGGAAGGCAGTATGGCGCTTTCTCAAAAAGTCGGCAGTAGAAATATCATTTGACCCAGCAATTCCACTATTGGGAATATACCCTAAAGAAACCAGAACTGCCACCCAAGCAGATATATGTACACCTAAGTTTATTGTGGCTTTTTTTCACAGTAGCAGAGTTGGAAACAACCCAAATGTCCATCAACAAACTGAATGGATAGAGAAGTTGTGATATATTCACACAATGGAATATTATGTAGCATTTAAAAACAAGGAACTAATGAAATATTATAGAAAATGGGTGACCCTAGAGGACATTATGCTGAGTGAAATATCTTAGTCACAAAAGTTCAAATACTGCATAATGCCGCTGTTGTGAAACAGGACTGACATCGGGATTGGGGAAAACTAAGAAAAGAGGGGATAATGTACTCTGCATTGAAACCCAAGAGGGAGAAAACTGTTTAAAAAGAGTATATGATTAGGTATTATTTGCATGACAAGAATCCAAAATAAGAGCTATGTAGTAAAATAGATTGGGAGGGGCGATTGTATAACAATGAAAGAAAAAAAAATTTTTTTCAAAGAGAAAAGCAAACTGGGGGGATGGTTGGGCAGGGAGGAAAATGTGCAACAATGAATGCATAGAAATCCAAGTCCTCTATAATCTTTCATTAAAATCTCAATTTAAAAAAAAAAAGAATGACACAAAGCTTAAAATTTTCCAAGGATCACAACAGCCCAGAATAAAAGGTATATTGCAAAGAGGACTGGGGAGGGGTGAGGAAGGTAATTGTGCACCAATAAACAAATATTTTTAGAAAAAGAAACTGGGGGAGGGGAAAGGGAGGAAGAGAGAGTAAAATGTGCAATGATAAATGAATTAAAATCTAACTTTTCTGTAAAATACAAAGGAAAGAAATGATGAGCAAGTTTGGCCCTTTTGATTTTCTGACTCCAGTTCTTTAGCACATTTCATTATAATACATGTCTTCCCACGCTGCCTTTCTTTCAGCTCCTTAACACGTTGCCACACACTTTTTAAATTGACGACTGTGCTTAGAAATACATTTGCCGTCATTTGCGGCAACGTGTTAATACCATGATCTCTTCCCTTTGCTTTGGCTTCTTGGAACTCTAGTGCAATACTCAGAGTCTCTCTTCTGACATTCATTTTGGTCTTTTCTTCCTCCTCCATGTTTGTAATGACCGTTTGCATTCTTCCTAATGATATTCTTGATATCCTCCCACAGTTCATCTGGCTTTCCATTCGTTAGTGCTCAAGGCTTCAAACCTATTACTAAGATGGTTTTAAAATTCAGGTGGAATAGACTCAAGGTCATAATTTGGTTCACATGGATTTGATTTAATTTTCCATAGCTTCAGCTTAAACTCAATTTTCTAGATATGCATTAAATACGTTCCAAAAGAAAGTAAAAATAGAGACAGGAGTATGCCAGGGCCTATAGACTTCTATTCCCCAATCTATTAAAACGTTTTTTTTATTACTAATTTCAATGAACATTTACAGCGATTTTGGATTTCCATTCACTCATTGTTGCACTTTCGTCCCTACCCACCCCACCCCCACCCCCAGTTCGCTCTTCTCTTTGAAAAGTAAAAGGAAAAATTCCTTCATTGGTATACAATCCCCCCACACTCCGAGTATACTCCACTCTGCAACCTTCATTCCGGACTCTTCTGATAATCATAATGCCCTATAATATATTGCTTTTAAACTGTTCTCTTCCTCATTCATTTCAATACAGTATACATAATTCATCCAGTTTTTCTCATTCTTAACCTAACCCTGATGTCAGTCCCATTCTACAGCAGTGGCACTATGTAGTGCAATCTATTAAAATATTTTTTATTCTTATCAGATCCAGTATCCTGAGGACAGAGTCCTAAGCAGTTCCTGCTTAGCAATGAAATCATTTAACTCAAGATGGAAATCTTTGAAAACAAACAGCACAGTTCAAATGTTTAAACCCACTCTATGGGAAGACCTGGGAGAGCACTGAAGTCCTAGAATAAATATGTTTTAGAAAAGGTACTGAAATTATTCCAACCTCCTGGAAGATATAAATATTACCTAACAGCTTTCCTGTAAAACTTCAAAATGAAACCAATTTGTACAATAAAGACTATAAATAGAACACCATATGCCCTAATTTTTTTTTCAACTGTACACTAACAGCACATTAAATTCTTCCTAAGAAAGGCAGGGTTGTGAAAAACTTAGGAATTATACCTTTAAAAGTACTCAAATAAAACCAAAAGATAACCTAATGCAAGGTTTGCAAGATTTTAGGTTCTTTTTTATAGCTTTTAATTAAAAGAATGTGGGTAAAATAACATTTAATAATAATGTCTATAAATCTTTAGAATTAGAAGCATTTGTTATATCATACAGCTGAATAACACCTGTGCACCAAGCTGCTATTGGCTACTGACCCTGGGGACAATTATGTATCTAACCAAGTTAGTCTCCAGAGCTCCAGAGTCCTTTTTCTATCTTTTTTTGCCCTCACAGTGCTCTTTTCCTCCTGCTCACATGCCAATTCTCTAGCATCTGAAAATCTTTCTTCATAGTCAACAAACCAAAAATAGCCATGGAGATTATCTAAATCCAGTGCTAGAAACAAGCAAGTTGAGGCCAGAGAGTTAAAGTGATTTATGTAAAGCCACAAAGATAAAAGGTAAATATGAGACCAGAACTAGACCTCTGATATCCTATGCAACGTTCTGCCCACTATCCCACTGTGACTCTAAAAAACTACTAAAGGTCTGATAATTACACGTGCATGCACAGGCTTCAATCTCTCCTCTCTGTGCCTTTTCACTCTTGGTGCAATAAATCCTCAACTATGAGTCATCAATAACATTTTTAGTAATCCAAGATCCTTTAAAAAAAAACAACAAAAGATTCAGTATTCACTTACACTAACTGATATACTTCCTTATATAAAAGTTATTATTTTTAGTAGTTGTCCTTTAAAATAAAAATTTTTTAATATTTCTTAAAATCAGTATATAAAGCTGAATAAATTGTATCTACAGTTTCAATTCAGAAAAAGCCCTATAGAATGGTAGACTTGCTTTTCATAAAGCAAGCTAGAACATTTGTTTCATTTCCTGAAAGTAAAAGCCAGAAAGTGCTTATCAATTCTGTTTTATTACTCACCACAAAAGTGATCTGATTATGTCTCAGATTAAGTTCAGTCAACGAATCCAGTCCATTAAGATTATCAACATGACTTAAAAGGTTTCTGGCAAGGTTTAAAACTCTCAAATCACACAGATGATTGACATTTTCAATTTTGGTGATCTATTAAAAAATGGAGAAGGGGTGATTAGCTACATAAATTTCAGATACACATTATACCCTTAAAGAGAAAATATTCAACGTCATTGGATTTGTTAAGTTTATACAGGGACTTTAAAAATCAGCTTCCAATTCTTGTATTACAGATAATATGACTTCAACTGACTTGTGAAAATTGATTAGAAAAGTGTATTTTGAAATTTGACCAAAGTAAATATTTAAGGTAAATTTTACCAAATAATCCACAAATCTATCATTTGGGCATCTAAGTACTAAACCTTGGGCCATGACCCATAGATATAGTAAGGACACACACTACCTGCCTGAACAGAAATTGTCTGTGAGCTTATAACATTGCTTACAATGTTTTGACCAAGCAAATCTGCCCTCAAAAAAAGAGAGAAGAAAAAGGATTGGTAAGTAAGTTTCCCATGCTAATTCTACTTCCACTGCAGAGTGCTAAGAGCAGTTGGGAGCCTGAATGATAAAGAATGAAGAAACTAGGCACTGAAGTGGAGGGTGAGGACATACATTCTTTTTAGTGAGAGCCCTTCAGAGAAGAGATAGGTAGTAATTAGTCAGGGTGAATATAGTGAAGACAACTCTTTAGAACAAGGGGATTTCTTATTAGCTTAAAAATTCAACTTCTGGCTATTATATTTAGTAAATACTATCTATATTTCAGCTGGACAGTGACTAAGGATGGCAGAAGAATTGATGCCTTCAAATTGTGATAATGGAGAAGAGTCTTGAACATACCATGGACTGCCAAGAAAACAAATAGGTCTGTCTTGGAGAGAGTGAAACCAAGGTACTTCTTTGACACTAGGATTTTGAAGCTCCATATCACATACTTTGGGAATGTGGCCAGGAGAGACTGGCCCTTAGAGAAGGACATCATGCCCAGAAGGGTGGAGGGACAGTGCAGGAGAGGATGACCCCTGATGAGATGGATTGATACAGTGACTGGCGCAATGCGGGTTGGTGTGTCAGAATTAGTGAGGCTGTCTCAGGACAGGGCAAGGTTCAGAGCTTCTGTACATACGGTCATTATGGGTGGCAGGTGACTTGATGGCACATAACAACAACAACATATATAAATATATACTTTTGCAGTCAGAAATCAATCAAACACGCAACAAGGATGCACTAATAATAATGAGTAACTGGAATACAAAAGTTGGGAATGGAGAAGAAGGAGAGGTAGTCAGAAAACATGGACTTGGTGACAGAAATGATGGAGATAAAATAATAGAATTCTGCACAGTCGATGATTTTTTTCACTGCAAATACCTTTTATAAGAAACATAAATGGTGACTACATGGATCTCACCTGATGGTCTGCACAGGAATCAAACTAACTACATCTGTGGAAGGAATTGTTAGAGAAGCTCAGTATCACATGTGAAAACTAAGCCAGGTGCTGCTTGTGGAACAGGCTATCAACTACTCATATGAAATTTCAAACTAAAGCTAAAGAAAAGTAGGTCAAATCCACAAGAACCATAATTTGATCTTGAGTCTCTTCTACCTGAATTAAAAAATCATCTCAGGAATAGATTTATGGTCTTGAACACTAATGAGCAAAAGTCAGATAAGCTATGGGAGGATATATCAAGAATATTACCCATGAAGAATGCAAAAGGTCATTACAAAGACAAAGGAGGAGGAAAGACTTAGACAGATATTATAAGACACTTTGAATATTTCATTAGAGTGCTAGGAAATCAAAGCAAAGGGAAGAAATCAAGAAGTTGAGGATGTGAATAGAAGATTTCAAAGGCTGTCACAGAAAGCCAAAGTAAAGTATTATAATGAAATGTGCAAAGAGCTAGAGTAGATAAATCAAAAGGGTCAAGCTTACTCAGCATTTCTTAAGCTGAAGGAACTGAAGATTCAAGCCTGAGTTGCAATACTTAAGGATGCTGTGGGCAGAATATCGAATGATCCAGGAAAGAAAATGATCAAAAGAAGACGGAAGGAGTACACAAAGTCACTGTACCAAAAAGAACTGGCTGACATAAAAGTATTTAATGAAAAAAACTTATGTTTAAGAGGCAATGGTGATGAAGGGGGAAGTTTAAGCTGCTTTGAAGGAACTGGCAAAAAAATAAAGCCCTAGGAATTGACAGAATACCTACTGATATATCTCAACAAACAGACGTAGCCCTGGAAGTGCTTACCAGGCTGCCAAGAAATCTGGAGGACAACTACCTGGCTAACTGACTCGAAGAGATCCATATTTATTCTCATTCCAGAAAAAGGTGATCCAACTTAGTGTGGAAATTATTGAACAATAACACACATAGCATATGCATGAAAAATCCTGCAAGTGACTGGAACAGTACATTGACAGAGAATTATCAGAAATACAGTCTGGGTTTAGAAGAGGCTGTGGCACTAGGGACATCACTGCCACGTCAGATGGATCTTGGCTGAAAAAAGAGGAATGTCCATCTGTGTTTCATTGACTATGCAAAGACATTTGACTGTGTGGATCATAATAAATTGAGGCTAACCTTGAGAAGAATGGGAATCCCAGAACACCTGACTGTGCTCATGTTTTAGACTAGGAGGCAGTCATCAGAATAGAGCAAGGAAACAGTGCATGGTTCAAAAGCAGAAAAGGGATACGTCAGGGATGTGTCGCAGTCATCAGAATAGAGCAAGGAAACAGTGCATGGTTCAAAAGCAGAAAAGGGATACGTCAGGGATGTGTCCTATCCCCATACCTTTTCAAACTGTATGCGGAACAGATGCAGCGATAGGCTGGACTTTATGAGGAAGAATGTGGGATAAGGTTTGGGGAAGGCACATGAACAACCTGCATTACACAGATGAAACAACCTTACTTGCTGGACTGAGGAGAACCTGAAGCATCTGCTGCAGAGGATCAGGGGCTGTAGCTTGCAGTATGGATTTAAGCTCAACATCAAGAAAACAAAGATTCTCACCACTGGGGCAATTGGCAGCACTGTGATAGATGGAGAAGAGATTGAGATTGTTAGCAATCTCATCTTGCTCATTTCCACAACCAACACTCTTGGCACTAGCCATTAGGAACACAAAAGACAAACTGCATTAAGGAAATCTTCTGCCAGGGACCTCTCCTGAGTACTGATGAACAAGTATGTCAGTCTAGAGACTAAGGTGCCAGGCCATACTCTTCATAATCCCGTGCTATGATCTGGACAGTGACCAAGATGCCTGTAAGTTGTGGTATTGGAGAAGAGTTTTGAACATACCATGGATTGCCAAGGAACTAAATGATCTGTCAAGAACAGACTGAAACTCAGCTGCTCCTTGGAGGCAAGGATTTTGAGACTCTGTCTGACATATTTTGGGCATGTAGCCAGGAGAGGCCAGTCTTTGGAGAGGGATACCATGCTTGGAAGAATTAAAGGAAAGCACATGAGAGGAAAACATCAGATGAGATGGATTGACACAATAACTGGGTTAATGAAGGTAGACGTGTCAGAGGCAGTAAGATTGGCTCAGGATAAAGTATGGTTCAGACCTATTGTGCATAAAGTCACTATGAGTCACAAATGACTTGGTGGTACAACACAACAACATTATATATGTACCCATATTCCTTTATATTTTCCAATTTTAAAATATTTATCTAATCTGTCCTATTATCTTTTACCAGATTTATAAAATAAGCCAATTGTTTTCTGTTTTGAATTTCATTTCCTTCCACCTTCTTCCATTCCCTGAACCCTATTATCATTCCTCATAATGTTTGTACATCCATAAAACAATTACATTCACAATGTTCACCAAGCATCAGAACATTTTTTTCTTTTAAATAGAGGAAAATTAAAAAAAGCAAACACTTCATTTTGGGGAGTTTTTTATTAATTTTTAGAGGTAGATATTAATGGTTTAATCTTGAATAGATTATCTCCTGACAGTTTAGAAATACAGTCATCTAAGATGCCAATAGCAAATATTAGATGAAAATTTATATTACATTTTTAAATTAAAAACAGAAATACTAAACAATATATTCATTAGACACTAATAAGTTATTAGCTGCTGTCAAGTTTATGCTGACTTGTACAATGTAGCAAATGTTGTCTCACAAACAAGTCAAAGGCATAAGCTTGGAGTCACAATCTACTCCTAGCTGATTCTCCAGCATGTTTGCAAAGCTGTCAATTGCATGAGAGGAGACTGTTCATTTTTCCCTTGAGAATCAGCTAGTTAATTTAAAACCCAGATAGGTGCGGCCTTTTGGGTGAGCAGCACTGCTCTCTACAGACTACTCTACGAGAGCTTCCTAAATATTGCCTGGCCCCACACAATTCTCACAACTGGTCGTTTGTCCAAAAACATCATTCTGGGTACTGTATTAATCTATCTCAGCAAGGATTTCCCATGCCCTTTTTGGCCCTCTACTTCACCAAACATGAGGGCTTCCTTCAGCAAATGATCTTTCCTGATAATGTATCCAAAGAAAAAGAGCTAATGTGTTCTTTAGTGATCTATAAGGTTATCATTAGCTAATTTTCAGAAGTAGATGAACATGCTTTTATAACTAATCAATTATGATCTAGAAGCTCCACGGAAACTCAACTACCAAAAGTGATCCTACTGGCATTTAAAATACTTAGAACATACCTTCTAGATTTAGAGAAACAAGCTAGTCACTACAGGACAATAAACTGACAGATGCGAGTGGTGAAAACATACATATGTATGTGAAAAACATAAAAACCCACAGAGAAATAATAACATGAAATTGAGAATAGTGGTTATCTCTAACAAGGAAACATAGGAGGAGGGAAAAATATAAGAACTTAAGTGGAATAAAATAATTAATACTCTATTTCTTAAGTTGAAGTTATTTATAAAATAACAAAAGATCAAATAAGAAATAAAATTATCATAAGAATTAAAAATTTGTTGTCATTGACTGTCACATTACCAAATTTTACAGTCTTTGCTATCACTTGTTATGCATCAGAGAGTTGGACCATGACCAAGGAGGACAGAAGGAGTATTGATGCCTTTGAGCTGTGGTGCTGGAAAAGAGTATTGAGGGTACCATGGACTGCTTAGAAAACAAACAGATTCACCCTGGAGGCAAGGATTCTGAGGCTCCATCTAACATACTTTGGACATGTTGTAAGGAGAGACCAGTCCTTGGAGAGGGACATCATGCTTAGGAGGGTGGAGGGACAGTGCAGGAGGAGAAGGCCCTCTATGAGGTGGATTGATTCAGTGACTGGGGTAATTGGGATGGGTGTATAGGAGACAGTGTGATTGGCACAGGATAGAGCAGAGTTTAGGACTGTTGTACATAGGGTCATGAGTCACAAGCAACTGGACAGCACATAACAACAACAATAACAATAATAACATTACTTCAATCAATTGATAAAATAACTCTTGAAAAATTCAAATTAAATATAAAATTATTAAAATTTTTGTTCTATTAAATTTACTGCATTTTTTTCAAAATTAAAATTTCATAATACCTGATTTCCATGAAGATCCAAGACATCTAAGTTTTTCAAACTCTCCAGATTTGAGATTTTTCTAATTCTGAAAATGAGAAGGAAGAGAGTAAGTAAGTAAAATAGAAATAAGGATATATCATATCAGTTTGTAAATCATAATATGTTAAGGTGTAACTCATTTTAGCATATGACCATTCTATATACACTTTTAAAAAACCAAACACATTTACCATTGACTCTACTATAATTTTAAAAATACAGTCTCATTGGATAGAAAATAGTCCAATAATAGCATAAAATAACATGTTTGAAAATGAGCAAGTCTATCAGTAAAACTAAAGGCTGTTCTTTAAAATGGTAGTCACTAACCGAACTTATACAGGAAAGTGACAGGATTCAAATATCAAAATAAACAAGAGAGGTGATAACTGTAGCAGAACAAACTGAGGCAAAAAGGATAATTCAGGAATATTATAAAACTTGTGTTCAAACAACTGGAAACATTTCTACATATACACTATCTAAACTAACCAATACTAACGTAGAAAATGTAAATAAATGCATAAAAAAAGAAGAAATTGAAGGACTCATAAATTTTTTTTTAAAATTTCAAAACAAAAAACAAGCTATGCCCAGACACTTCCACCATATAATTACTTTAAACATTCACAAAAGAATTAATATCAATTTTACATTAACTTTCAGAAAAGAAAAAGGAAAAGGATATTACTGAATTAATTTTATGAAGCAAGCATAACTCTGACACCAAAACAGGCAAGAATAGAACTATAAAAAAATTATGGATATCCCTCATAAACATACATAGAAAATTTCTCAACAAAACTTTGGCCAACAGAATTTCACTGCATATTTCAAAAGCTTCTAATGACCAAGTAAAATTTATGAAAGATATACAAGTACATACATCTGGGCTATACGAGGAGGAATGTGGCATCAGGATTGGTGGAAGAATCGTTAACAACCTGCGTTATGCAGATGACACAACCCTGCTTGCTGAAACTGAAGAGGACCTGAAGCACTTGCTGCAGAAGGTCAAGGACTGCAGCCTTCAATATGGATTGAAGCTCAATATCAAGAAAACAAAGATTCTCACCACTGGGCCAATTAGTGAAGAGATTGAGACAGTTAACAGTTTTAGTTTACTTGGTTCCACAGTCAACACTCTTGATACCAGCAGCCAGGAAATTAGGAGACGAATTGCACTGGGAAAGTCAGCTGTGAGGGATCTCTCAAGAGTACTGAAGAGCAACAACCTCAGGCTGGAGACTAAAGTGAGCCTGATCCAGGCTACAGTTTTTGCAGTTACGTGCTGTGTAATGGAGAGTTGGACAGTGAATATGGATGGTAGAAAGAGAATTGATGCTTTTGAGTCGTAGTGCTGGAGAAGAGTGTTGAATATACCATGGACTGCTAGGAGAACAAACAGGTTTGACCTGGAGAGGGTGAAGCCAGAATGTTCCCTGGAGTCAAGGATTCTGAAGGTTCATCTGACATACTTTGGGCATGTTTCATGGAGGGACTGGCCCTTGGAGAGGGACATCATGTTTGGGAGAGTGGAGGAACGGCGCAGGAGAGGAAGACCCTCGATGAAGACCCTCGATGAGATGGATTGATTCTGTGAATGGAGTGGTGGGAATGAATGTGTTTGAGACAGCGAGGTTGGCACAGGATAGAACTGCATTTAGGGCTCTTTACATAGGGTCGCTAGGAGTTGCAAACGACTCAATGGCACACAATAACAACAACAACAACATACAAGTATGTTTAACATTAGAAAAATCAATCCATATAATTCACAACATAAATAAAATGAAGAAGAATCATAAAATCATCTCAACCAGAAAAATCATTTCAACAGAAAAGACATTTAATAAAACCATATATCTTTTACTAATAAAAACTTTGAGCAAAATAAGAATGTATAGATTAGTGAGTATACACAATTGGGAGCTGCACTGTTGAAAGTTGGTGCTTCCCTGAACTTTTTTTAAAAATAGATATTTTAATGAAAGTTTATAGGAAAATTGGATTTCCAATCATTTAGTTTTGCATATTTTCCTACCTTGACTGCTCAGGCAGGAATAACAAAATTCAACAAAGCAGCAAACAACAAATGCTGGTGATGCTGTGGAGAAACTGGAACACTTATTCTCTGTTGGTGGGAGGGTAAAATGGTACAACCACTATGGAAGGCAGTATGGTGCTTTCTCAAAAAGTTGAAAATAGAAATACCATTTGACCCAGCAATTCTACTACTGGGAAGACACCCTAAAGAAACCAGAACTGCCACCCAAGCACATATATGCAGACCCATGTTTATTGCTGTTTTGTTCACAATATCAAAGAGATGGAAATAACCCAAGTGCCCATCAAAAAACGAATGGATAGAGAAGCTATGTTATGTTCACACAATAGAATACCATGCTGCACTGAAAAAAGGAACTAATGAAATATTCTAGAAAATGGGTGACCCTAGAGGACATTTATGCTGAATGAAATATCTCAGTCACAGAAGAATAAATGCTGCATAATGCCACTGTTATAAAGCAAGACTGATATTGGTGGTTGGGGAGAAACTACAAAAAGAGGGGATAAATAATATACATTGCATTGAAATAGATGAGGGAAAGAACTGTTTAAAAGGAATGTATGATCAGGTATTATCTGCATGACAACAGTCCAGAATAAGAGCTGCATAGTAAAGTGGACTGGGGTTGAGGTGGAGAAGTGAACTGGGGAGGGGCAAGGAGGAAAATGTACAATAATGAAAAAATGGAAATCCAAGCTCTCTATAAACTTTCATTAAAATCTCGACTTTAAAAAAATTATTACTTAGCTTGGGAGGGACTGGAGAGCATTATGCTGAGTGAACTAACTCAGTCCCACAAGAACAAATACTGTATGAAATCATCATTATAGAATCAGTATGAAGTGGGTGAGGGTGGAAGTGGAGGGATGAGGATATGGGGAGCTGGGATGTGGGCGGGGGTGGTGCGGGAGATTAATCATGGGGTTGTACAATGGGTGGGGAGGTGACGGAAACTGTAAGAATCTGATTTGAAAAACAATGTACTTGAATTTCGTTAGTATAATAAAAAATAAGAAGATTAAAAACAAACAAAAAACACCAGCATATTACTGGTACAATGACAGACACATAGACCAATGGAACAAAATCAAGAACACAGACATGAACTCATCTACCTATAGTCAACTGGTATTTGACAAGGAAACAAAACCTATCAAATGGAAAAACACTAATCTCTTCAACAAATGGTGCTGGCTAAACTGAATGACTACCTGCAGAAAGCTGCAGCAGGGTTCACATCTCACACCACACACAAAAATTAACTCAAGGCAGATCAGAGACTTAGAAGTAAAGCCCCAAAACATAAAGATCATAAGCAACAAAATGGGACCAAAATTAGAAGGCCTAGCCTACAGTATAAACATGCTGGCAAATACAACCAGAATGCATAAACAGGATAAGGTCATATCGATAAACGGGATCTTCTAAAGATTAACTCCCTGTGTTCATCAAAACTGTTCCCAGTAGAATGAAAAGAAAACCTACTGACTGAGGTGGGGGGGGGGCAGGTATTTGGCAATGATATCTCAGACATGGAGTCATAATGAAAGTTTACAAAATACTGGAAGGCCTGGAGCCTCTGGGTTCAACCAGCCATCCCCACTGGACCCACCTGGGAAAACACTTTGCAGTCCAGAGGGGAGCAAATGACAGGAAAATATCTTC
>NW_006399816.1:11811421-11845257 GCF_000299155.1 Elephantulus edwardii
TCAAAGTCACTGGCAATAAGAGACTGAAGCAAGTCAAAACCAAAATGAGCTATCATCTCACCGTGGTAGCAGTGGCAAAATTTGAAAGGACACTAAGCAATAAATGTTGGAGAGGACATGGAGAGATTGGAATTCTCATACTCTGCTGGAAGGATTGTAAAATAGTACAACTACTCTGGAAGGCAGTTTGGTGTTTCTCAAAAAGCTAAACATAAAGATTTCATATGACTCAGCTGCTAAGAATACATCCCCAGGAAAAGAGAACTGAGACACAAACAGAGATCTGTACACTTATGTTCACAACAGTGTTATTCACAATAGCAAGAAATTGGAAACAGCCTAAATGCTCGTCAATAAATATGGACTGACAAACTGTGGTACATTCACACGACAGAATACCATGCACCACTCAAGAATAACGATTTCAAAAAAATACTGTATAACAGGCCGAACAGCATGATGCTGAGTGAACTAAGTATCACAGGGTAAATAATGCATAAGACTATAATTACAAAAATAGAAGGTAACTAGAAATATGTGTTTCTGTATCCAAAAAGGGTAGGAAGGAAGGAAACCACAGGGTGACAGAGTTTGGTGGGTTGAGGAAGGGGGTGAAGATATTGGGAAAAATACAGTGGGGATCTGAAAAGACAGGGTAACAGTGGGCACAGATCAATGGTTATTAAAATGAATTTTAATTTTAATTACAAAAGACACAACATATGGGAATGATCATATGAAACAAAGTGTGAATGAAGAAAAGCATCAAACACAATGTATATTAATGAAATGCAATGTATACAAATTTTGTATGCAGGCCAATACAAAGCAAAAATTTATAAAAAAGGTTTTCAAAACAAATGACAATGTTGTTGTTGTTATGTGCTGTCGAGTCGTTTGCGACTCATAGCAACCCTATGTACAACAGACCTAAATCCTGCTCTATCCTGTGCCAATCGCATGGCCTCTGACACACCCATCCCGATTACCCCAGTCACTGAATCAATCCACCTCATAGAGGGTCTTCCCCTCCTGCGCTGTCCCTCCACCATTCCAAGCATCATGTCCCTCTCCAAGGACCTGTCTCTCCTTACAACATGTCCAACGTATGTCAAATGAAGCCCCAGAATCCTTGACTCCAAGGAATAGCCTGGTTTAACCTTCTCTAGGATGAATCTGTTTGTTTTCTTGGCAGTCCAGGGTACATTCAATACTTTTCTCCAGCACCACAGCTCAAAGGCATGAATTCTCCTTGCATCTTCCCTAGTTTTGTCCAACTCTCTGATGCATAACAAGTGATTGCAAAGACCATGGCCTGTATCAGGCGCACCTTAGTCTCCAGAGAGATACCGTTGCTCTTGAGTACTTTAGAGAGGTCCCTAACAGCAGACTTTCCCATCGCAATACGTTTTTTAATTTCCTGGCTGCTGGTGCCAAGAGTGTTGACCATGGAGCTGAGCAAACTGTAGCTGTGAACAATCTCAATCTCTTCACCATCCAGTGGTGAGAATCTTTGTCTTCTTGACATTGAGCCTCAGTCCATACTGAAGGCCGTAGTTCTTGACCCTCTGCAGCAAGTGCATAATAAGGTCTTCCTCAGTTTCGGCAAGCAGGGCTGTGTCATCTGCATAACGTAGATTGTTAATAGATCTTCCACCAATCCTGATGCCACACTTCTCCTCATAGAGCCCAGCCTCTCGGATAATCTGCTCTGCATACAGGTTGAAAAGGTATGGAGAAAGGACACATCCCTGGCGTACACCCTTCCCAATATTGAACCATGTGGTATTACCTTGCTCTGTTCTAACGACTGCCTCTTGGTCCAAGTATATGTTTCACATTAGCACAATTAAATGTTCTGGGATTCCCATTCTTCTCAGAGTCAGCCACAGTTTGTTAAGATCCACACAGTCAAACGCCTTTGCATAATCAATGAAACACAGATAGACATTCTTCTGGTATTCCCTGCTTTCAGCTAAGATCCATCTAACATCAGCTACAATACCACACCCCCTTCTTAACCCAGCCTAGACTTCTGGAAGTTCTCTGCTGATGTGCTGTTCCAGTCATTTTTGGATAATCTTCAGTAGAATCTTGCTCGCATGTGAAATCAATGATACTGTTCTGTAGTTTCCGCACTCAGCTGGGTCACCTTTCTTTGGAACGGGAACAAATATAGATCTCTTCCAGTCAGCTGGCCAAGTGGTTGTTCTCCAGATTTCTTGGCACAACTTGGTGAGCACATCCAGAGCAGCATCTGTTAGCTGAAACATGTCAACTGGTATACCATCTATTTCTGGGGCCTTATTTTTTGCTATTTCCTTCAAAGCAGCCTGAACTTCCTCCTTCATCACCATAGGCTCTTGCTCATATGTTATTTCTTTAAATTCCTCTGTATCTGCCAATTCCTTTCTATATAATGACTCAGTATATTCCTTCCATCTTCTTTTAATACCTCCTGGATCATTTAATATTCTGCCCAAAGCATCCTTGATTACAGCAACTCTAGGTTTGAATTTGTTCTTCAGTTCCTTGAGCTTAAGAAATGCTGAACGAGTTCGGCCCTTTTGATTTTCCGACTCTAGCTCCTCACACATTTCATTGTAATATTTTGCTTTGTCATTCTTTGCTGCCTTTTGGAATCTTCTGTTCAGCTCTTTAGTATCTTGAATTCTTCCTTGTGCTTTGGCTTCTCTATGCTCCAGGGCAATCTTCAGAGTTTCTTCTGACATCCATTTTGGTCTTTTCTTCCTCTTCTGTGTTCGTAATGACCATTTGCACTCTTCCTGGATGATACATTTGACATCCTCCCACAACTCATCTGGTCTTCGCTCATTAGTGTTCAAGGCCTCAAACCTGTTCCTGAGCTGATTCTGAAATTCAGGTGGTATGAAATCAAAATCATACTTTGGCTCCTGTGGATTCGGTTTAATTTTCCTCAGCTTCAGCTTGAACTTGCCTATGAGTAGTTGGTGGTCTGTTCCACAATCTCTGGGAAGCTAAGGCAAACCTCAAGGGGCAGTTCATAGCAAGAGGAAAACACATTTTAAAAAAAAAAGGAAAGCAAAATTAACAACTCAACACCTCCACCAAATACAAAAAAGAAAAAATAAGCTAATCCTACAGTCTCTAGAAGAAAGGAAATTACAAGAACAATGGATGAAATCAATGAGATAGAAAAACAATTGAAACCATCAATAAGGCCAGGAGCTGGTTCTTTGAAAGGGACAATAATACAGACAAGCCATTGACAAACTCAACAAAAGAAAAGAAAGACACAAATAACTAAAAAAATGAAATAGGTGACATACAACAGAAGCAGCTGAAATTAAACCAATATTATGAAAAGCTATATTACAATAAATTTGAAAACCTAGAGGAAATGGACAAATTTCTACAAACCCACACCCTCCCCATGTTGAATAGACAAATGTAGAACATTTAACCAGACCCATCACAAAAGAAGAAATTGAGTGGGTCATAAAAAGACACCCCAAAAAAAGAGTCAAAGACTTCAAGGATGAGTTCTACTAAACTTTCAAAGATGAACTATTATTAATTCTACTCGAATCATTTAAAAACATAGAAAAAGAAGCAGCACTATCAGAGTCATTCTATGAAGCACTAATTACCCTGGCAAAGACATTATAAAAAAAGGATATTATAGATCAGTACTTTACAGGAACATAAATGTAAAAATCCTTAACAAAATTCTGACCATTAGAATCTAAGAATATATATAAATTCATCATGACTAAGTGGGATTCATAACAAAAATGAAAGAATGGTTCAACATAAGAAAAGCAATCAATGTAATTCATTACATTAACAAAGAAAAGAACCACACATGATCCTAACAGTTAATAAAGAAAAGCCTTTGACAAAATCTAACACCCATTCCTGATTAAAACCCTTAACAAAGTAGGAATAGAATGAAACTTCCTCAGCATAGTAAAAAGGATATATATGCAAAACCAAGAGCTTCATTCTTTTTTAAATTTAAATAAAATTTTTATTTTATACTGATTTACTTACAAAGTTCGTATACATTGTTTTTCATGGATCTTTCTCATTACCTTTACTTACCCTTCCCTTTGCCCATCAAATTAATTGATAAAGATTAAAGGCAATTCCCTTTGAGAACAGAGACCAGACAAAGATGTCCACTATTACCACTCCATCTCAATGTTCTATCGGAAGTACTTGCTAGGGTAGTAATGACAAGAGAAGGAAACAAAAGGCCCCCAGTTGGCAAAGAGGTAGATTCTGAAGCTTTGTCTGACATACTTTGGACATGTTGCAAGGAGGGACCAGTCCTTGAAGATGGACATCATGCTTGGGAGGGTGGAGGAACAGTGCAAGAGAGGAAGACCCTGGATGAGATGGATTGACCCCGTGACTGGGGTAATAGGTGTAGGTGTGTCAGAGACAATAAGATTGGCACAGGGTAGAAAAGGGTTTAGGGCTGTTGTACATAGAGTCACTCTGAGTTGCAGACAACTCAGAGGAACATAACAACAACAACATATTCAGATGATATGATAATGTATGTGAGACAGAAAAAAGAGTTGGGAGTAAGAGAGAGAAAGAAAGAAGCTGGTCCCAAATAGCAAACAGGCCTTTATTAGTAGACCTGAGAGGGACATCAAGAGATGGCTCGCAGAGAGGATCAGAGTTGGCACAGGCAAACAAAGACAGTTTCCTTTTATAGGGACTTTCAGGTACACCACAGAGGGTGTTAGTTTGTTTCAGAATTTGGGGGGAGGGGTCTTGTCAATGTGTGATCAGACCCAGGCCTTATCAGTATCTAATCACTGGCCTTATAAGGACATGTGCAGTTTCAGGTTTTTTCAAATAATAGGTCTGGGGGTAAGACCTGGGAATAGCTGTGACAGTTTTCCTTCACTATACACAGGAAACCCCAGAGATTTAACAACAACAACAAAAACCTGTTAGATTCAGTACATTAGATCTAATTTCAATCGACAAGAGTAGAGTGACAGAATACAAGATCAGTATTTTTTTAAAAAATCAGTGGAATTTCTATAGAGCAATAAAGAAAGCATAGAAAAGGAAACTAAGAAAGCAATGTCATTTACAGCAGCCAATCACAAGATTAAATACTGGGAATAAACCTAACTAGAGACACAAATAGTTTTATAATGAAAACTACAAAACACTGCTACAAAAACAATAAGAGATATAATTAGGTGGACAAATACTCCCTGTTCATGGGTAGGAAGATTCAACATAGAGAAAATAACAATCCTACTAGAATCAATATGAATGTTCAACACAATCCTAATATAGATACCAAACTCAGTTTTCAAATAGATAGAAAAAGCAATTGGCAGGGTTTTTTTTGGAAATGAAAGAGACCTCAAATAAGCAAAGCTATTCTGAAAAATAAAAAATGAAGTAGGAGGCATAACATTCCATATTTTAAAAAACCCACCCGGTATGGTATTGGTACAATGACAGACACAGACACCAATGGAATAGAATTAAGAACCCAGAAATTAACCCATCTACATATGGTAATTGGTATTTGAAAAGGAATCAAAGCCTATGAAATGAGAAAATGACACAGGACATTTATCTGCAGAAAATTGAAACAGGACCTACATAAGTATACCATACAAAATCAACTCAAGATGGGTCAGAGACATAGAAGTAGAGCCCCAAACCATAAGGATCATGAGACAAAATGAGACCAAACTTAGAAACCCTAGCCTATGGCTTATAGGTTATTGCTGGGTATCAACACTTGCAAATATAGCCAGAAAGGTACAACACCAAGATAGGATAAAATCGACAAATGGGACCTTCTCAAATAAGTCCCTATGTACACCCAACACTTTTATTCCCCCAAACAAACTTTTTTCCAATAGGGTGTAAAGAAAACCCTTAGATTGGGAAAAAAAAAAAAAACATTTGGCAATGACATTTCAGGCAAGGGTCTCATGATCAAAGTTTACAAAATACTGGAGGGTCTTTACAAGAAAAAGACTGATAATCGAATAACAAAATGTGCAAAAGACATGACAAGACTTCACAAAGGAAGACATTCAAATGATAAACAGATACTTGAAGACATGCTCAAAATCACTGGCCATCAGTGAGATATAAATCAAAATAACAATGAGATACTATCTCACTCCAACAGCAGTAGCAAAGTTTAACAGGGCAGAAAGTAATAAATGTTGGAGAGGATGTGGAGAGATTGGATCTCTCATGAACTGCTGGTGGGATTGTAAAATGGTACAACCACTGTGGAAGGCAGTTTGGCATTACTTCAAAAGGGGTCCAATAGGGGTAGGGGAAAGGAGGAAGGGAGTAGAAAAAGGGGAAGGGTGGAAATCATTAGGATATCAGAGTTCAGTGGTTGGATGGGGAAAAGAGTGTAAAGGAATAGGAAAGATTCAATGGGGACTTGAAAATATGGAGTAATTACAGGCAATAGTAACTAATTATATAAAATAAAATATATATGAATGATTGTATGAAACACAGTGTAAATTAAAATCATATAAAACACAAATGTACATTAATAAAACACAATATAACTCAATTATTGTATGCAAATAAAAAAAGAATACATATACTTTTGTGATATAGAGATAGATATATACACACAAATGTTCTCAGAGTTCTGGTTTGATAGGAAGAGGCAAATTAAAAATTGACTATTAAAAATGGGGAGATAAAAGCATGAGGTATAAAGTAGCTGACCTATAGACTTTCATGAGCAGTTACCAGCAAATTGATTGTAAAGGGAAAGTTAATCTTTCAAATTATCTTTCCTTGCCTGTAAAATGACTCTCCTATTCCTTCATACATGTTCCTGATTGCTTATATGTTACTGAATGTCCAGCTAACTATTTAAAGATCCTTTAGGCAAATCAAGGGTGATAATGTTGCAAAGAAACCTGCTCAAAGTCCAAACAAGGAGGCAAGAAGGTCCAGGATTAATCAGCTCTAGTTCTCTTGAAGAGCTCTGCTGGAGCAGCCTGTAGGATGTTGCACTACTTAACCAGAAGATCACATGCCACTGGCTTTTCAGGACCACTTGAGGCTCTGGGGAAAACACTAGAAGCTTTCCCCTAGTTGGGAAGATGGCCAAGCAGAGGGTTGCTATGAGTCAGAACCAGGTCGATGACAGTGAGTTTAAGGTGAGAAGAAGGGCTAAAAGGCTGAGACAGAGAAAGTTCTTAATTAAAGTAACAATAGGCCTGTATGTATTGCCAGCATATCTTGTCAAGCATCATACAATTGGCATAATGAATTAGACCCTCAAAAGAACTCGTGCTAAATTATGCTTGAAACCATGGAGCCAAGTTGTGACTGCTCTCCATTGTTTTTATACAAATCAAAGCAGCCCCTAAAACTTTATCTCTGTAAATAGGACTTTTGTTGTTGTTTGGTCCAGAAGAAAAACAACTTTCCAGCATTTTGCTAATCCAGGACAAGTACAAGGGACTACTGAGATTTATACAGCAAGGTCCTACCAGTATCCATGGATGGGGAAATAACTCCGCAAAGGTCCATCACTGGGGTGATGGGGATAGAGGTGACAATAAAATTGGCAAGGGGTAGAGTAGGATTTAGGGCTATTGTATCTAGGGTCACTATGGGTCACAAGTGACTCGATGGCACATAACAACAACATATCCAGGAAACCACATTCTTCTTTAAAACTTGAAAGAAGGACTCATTGAATCTTCTGAGTTATTCTGACAACGTTATGGCCAGTAAACATAAAAGAATGACTCTGTGGGTATACAATTCAAGGTAACTAATGATACCCTATTAAGTAAGGGCTCTGTTCCCTTAAAATATTGTGTTACCTCTACTACTGTGCACGTGTAGGTAGTGGAGGCAGGGTGGGTAATCCTTTAATATTCTGTCCCTGTTGTATGTGAGATACTTTGAAGAAATGTCTTTTAATTTTGCTAATCTCATTAACCACACTTGTGGTAGTAAGAGATAACATTTAGTTTCATTATAATGCATATATGGGCACTGATTCAGCAACTGTTAAATTTGTCACCAGAGATCCTAAGATGGAGAAGCCCTAGGACTAGTACCACTCAGGTCACATCCACCTCACTGAAGGCTATATGATATGGCCATACGTGAGAAATTTGTTCTCCGGACTGTAACAGTCCAAATACAGATAATAATGACCTGAGGCCTTCGAATCCAAAGATACATGGTTCAAATCCACCAGCAGCTCTTTGGTAGAAAGATAGGCAATCTCTTCCTGTATGAAAAACCCACTGAATGGTTCTAACCTGGTGGTACAAAATAACAAATGACAACAAATCTCACAGAAGGTAAAAACCAACAAACAAAGCACACAGGAGGAGATTGCCTATCTTTATTCCATGGAAAAAAAGTGGTGGACGCGAAATGCCTACCTTTGCTTGGCAGTATGTAATTCTTTACCCACTAGGCCACCAGAGCTCCCTACATGCCTGTGTAAAAATGTATATAACCACTCTGAGAATTTCACCCCTAGCACCTCCTAATATCCAGCAAATTGCCTTCAACTCTGTTATGTGTTTGCTAGCCTTATTGCATTGGGATAAGACATTGTTTTCTATAGATTAACGTCCTGAAAATCTGAAATGAAACCAGTAAAAATCAGTTCCTGATGCATGTACAGAAATATCACTCATGACTGAGAGAGCTGATTATCTCAAAGCAGAAAGTAATCTACTAGACAGAGGAATCAAACTTGAGGGCCTTGCTATACAACATATGTATGCCATCAGCTAAAAGTGGCAGCATGCATCCCAGAATCCTCTACCTTTATTCCAAATTGAGGAAACAATTGCATATGCAGCGCTAGAAGGACTAGACACAAACTTCTTAGGTTCCAGATCAGGAAATGAGCTGAGCCTCACCTGATTGGCCATCTACTCTCTTCCACGTTTGCGCCATACAAAATCTCCACATCCCTTCACTTTGTGGCCTTTTTGCTGCATTGAGTGCCTAGTGGCTAAAGTGGCCTGCTGACCAATGTCTCCCAATTACAGATGCTTTTGAATTACTTTCCTCTTTAATTCTAACAGGAGCCTCTTGTTGAATGATTTCTCTAGTGAAGGCAAGAACATTGTGAAATTAAGTACATTCTCTCTACTTTCTCCTACTACATATATACTAGGAGAAATGAGGCAATGACAAAAATTATAAAAATGGAGTTAATTTTATCAATATTTATTTATCACCATCTGCCTGCCACTATTTCTGCTGTCATTGTTAACTGCTCAAAGAATCGTTTCAATCTTCCCAAAATGTTCCAGTCTTGATCATCCCTCAAAACTTCATACATAGGTTGTTATGTGCCAGCAAGTCACAACTGACTCATAGTTGACCCTCCAGCAGGTTAGTCACCTTAAAATCATATTTCAAATTAAAACTTTATTAATTTCTGTCTCCACTTGAGGGTATTCTGGTGGCCTAGCAGAAAGAAGTTGTGCTGCCGACCCAGAGGCACACAGTTTGAATCTACCAGCTGCTCCAAAGTACAAAGATGGGTAACCTTTCCCCATATGATTTATTGCCTACAGAAACCTGCTGGACGGTCAGCCATGAATTGATTCCGACTCTATGGCACACAACATCTGTTTACCTCAACTGTCTTACATCATTGCCAAATCCACAACACAAATTATAACAACAGAATTACAACACAGTAAAGCAACTCAAACTAAGTTATTTTATAAAAAAAAAATTTATTGTACACTTACCGTGTGTCAACACGAACTACCTGTAGTTCTTCCTCTCCCTCAACCTCTTAATCAGTCTCTTCTCTCATACTACAAACCAGCAGAATTTGTTCTTTTCCTAGAACACTCCTGAACATCTCTGATCAATTCCTCTAAACCATAACTTCCTCCTAGACTCACTGAAATCTTGTATTACCCTTGTATAAAGTTAGCATTATTGAATCCACTGATTTAATTTCACCAGCATCCAAACTAATAATCAACCTGGTTAGGAAAACAAGTGAAACTTTCAGGGGAGTTATTCTTGTGCCTGTTTTGTTCTTGAGGCACCTAGAAAATTTGAAAGGAAATACAATATCCTAATAATACAGTTTATGCAAAGTCATGCCTTCTAACAACAATCTGACCTTCCCACCACTGAGAAAGCTGGTCTTCAGTTACAGCTATGCACTGCAAAAATACCTTTAGGGCAACGTCTGACCACATACACCTCCACTGGCAGGGGAAACTTCAAGGAGCTACAAGAAGCTCTCTCTGCTCCTACAACAGTCAGGCTCAGCTGCAGACTCTAAGCCACAGAAGTCATCTAAGCTGCAGCTGCTAAGGTTTCTATATCTGTCCTACCTAAGCCATCCCACAGGACCATGCCTGCAGGGAAACAGTAGGCTGCAGTGGCTCCACTGCATCCCTGGAGCCTTCTGATTCCAATTAGGCTTTCCAGGGCTGCTGGGAAAACAATATGTATTAGTGGTAAATTGCAAGTTCAATTCAGCAGATACCAAGACTCTGGGCTCAGATGGAGAGCCAGAAAGCTTGGTGTGGGATACTCTGGTATGTGTCAAAAAATACCAACATATGTCTTATATATTATGGTGTTTTCACAATGCGCAAATCACATAATGTCTTATTACACAGAATGTTATTGTGGTAGTTAAGCACTGTGGTAAAACACACATATGACAAAATTTGCCCTTTTAACCATGTTTAAGTGTACAATTCTGTGGCATTTGACTACATTCAAAATGTTGGACATCAATATTTCCAAAAGTTTTTTATTACCCCAAAAAGAAACTAGATCAATTAAGCAATAAGTCCCCCTCCCCCTCAAGCCACTGGTGACCACTTTTTGGCCTCCTTTTAATGTTTTGCTAAACGGTTAATATAAAAAAAATTATATAACAGCCATTCTTTGATGTCTGATTTATTTCACTCAACATAATGTTTTCCAGGTCAATCCATGTCATATAGAATTTATCAGAGTTTCATTGTATTTTATGGTGGAAATATTTAATTGTATGCATAAACCACATGTAATCCACGCCTCTACTGATGGATCCTTGGTGTGTTTTCACCTTCTGATTTTTACGAATAATGCTACAATGAACATAGTGTTTAAGTATCCCTTTAGAGGTCCTACTTCCAGTTCTTCAGGGTAGATACCCAGGATATGATAGTTCTGTATTTAACATTCTGATAAACTGCCAAACTGTCTTCCACAAAAGCTGCAATGGATAGGGATTCCGTTTTCTTCACATCCACACCAGCACTTGTTATCATTTGGTTATTTGTTTTGGGTTTGTTTTTTTTCTCATAACCTTCCAAAACCAAAACCAGACCCAATGACCTGGAGTTGATTCCAACTCACAGCAACTCTCTATTAGTTGCTGAGGCTGTAAATCATTACGGGATGAGACCACCTATCTTTCTCCCAATGAGAGCCCTCTGATCTTTGGTTAGCAACCCATCATGAAAAAGATTCCTTAATAATTTTCCTAACCACCCAAATCAAAAACACTGCCATCAAGTCTGCTCAGATTCATATTGCCCTCTGTCAGGTTCCTGAGGCTCTCAGACTTTACAGGAGGGGACCACCCATCTCTCTCCCCGGGAGTGAATGGTGATTCAGTAATTAGCAAGTGTTAACTGGGCTACTACTTCCTACTCCAGGAGTTCTCACATATTTCTGTTATAAATCCCAGAGTCTTTAAAATTCTGTAGGGATTTGTTAAGTCTGTGGCTGACCTACAGGGTCCTGTGCAGTGGTTCCACTCTAGAAGCTGGTTTCTCACATCTTGGTGAGGGTCACATACGGAAAGTTTTGGGGTTTGTGTTACTGGTTTTTTGCCTCTCCACCAGTTGGTGTCAGCTGGGTGGACTTTTGCTTGCCCATTTAGCCAACAAGGAACCAAGGGCAGAGGGAATTCTTGGTTTCTCAAAGTCAACAGCATTTGTTGGGTGTGTTTTTGAAAATGATTAATGTTAGGATGAACATTCTTTAAGTGGTACAGAAACTATTTGTGTATTTGTTGTACTGAATAAATTGGAGTTGCTGTGATGCTGAATACTGTGCCACAGTTGTGTCAAATCCCATAATGGTTACCCATCAGTGACAGTGTTTGGAGGAGCTTCCAGACTGATTCAGGTTTGAAAGTAGGAGTAGCATCCACTTCCTAAACCAGATGCCTCTGGAAGCTCTAAAAACTCTATAAACATAAAGAAATGATGTTAAGTATAGAACAGAATTCAGGTCTTTTGTGCATAGGGTTGCTATGAGATGTATTCAACTTGACTATACTTAACCACTGTTAGTGGTACTAGTGTTGTTATACTTTGGAGGACTATTCTTCTATGTTGTACATCACTTTTTGTCAGTTTGCAATACTAAGGTAATCTGGGTTTGCTGTGATGCTTGAACCTTGTGCCCTTGGGGTGTGAAATGCCAGTGTGGACAGTGTTTGGTGGAGCTCCCAGGTGTAAAAACGGTATGGAAGCAGAGGGCATCCACTTCCTAAACTACATGTCTATGGAAACACTATAAATTTGAATAAACGATGATAGTTATAGAAAGGCATTACGTCTTTAGTTCATGGAGTTACTGTGAGTCGTGCTTGACTCGACGGCAATCAACAACAACATATAGTCCCAGCAGGAGAAGTTTGCGCAATCTCCTCTCATGCAATTAACTGCATCTGAAAACCTGCCGGAGGGTCTGCTATGGGTCGGTTTCAACTCGACAGTACACAACAACATATAGTCCCAAGTTCAGACTTCCAAGTAATAATAGTTCTCAAACTTCTTTGTGCATCAGAACAACCTGGAGGCTTTGTTAAAAAGTTGAGTCTTAGGGAGCTCTGGTGGCCTAGTGGCAAGGTGCTGCAACTATAATCCCAGCGGCACATGGTTCGAATCCACCAGACGCTCTGCCGGAGAAGAAGGGGCAGTCTCCTCCTGTACCAGTCAGATCTGATTTGACGGTACACTCACACAAAAATAATAAAATAAAAATAAAAAAAAAGTTGAGTCTCACTTCCAGAGTTTGTGGGATAAACCCCAGAAGTTTGCGTTTGTACAAGTTTCTCTGTGTTGTTGATACTGATGCGGCTGTTCTAAGGATCACACTGGGCCAGGCCTAAAACAGCTACTGCCTAGAATACCTTCTTCATCAGGCTCAATTCTCTTCTCACATGCACTTCATGAGAGCAAACTCACCAACTTCACAGAAAAGACTGACAGCTAATCTAAGGAAATAATCAGACATTATAGTCTATTTATGAGTAAAATTGTCATCAGCTCATAAATAATATAGATAGCTGAAGGAACAGTTGGTGAGTTTGAACTGCCATTAGGCTATCATGACAATGCTCAACACACACATATACATCCACTTAAGGAATATTATGTAGCCCTGAAGAACACGTTTCAAAGACCATTTAAAAGTATGGGAAAATTCACATGAAAAAATAATGAAAAAGAACATAAAACCAATTTTGTAAAATCGTGAAATGCATGTGTAGATGGAAAAGAGCTACCTACTTTACAAAAAATAAACTAGCCAAAACTTGGAAATAAGACAAAAGGCTGACTGCATTTCCTTTTATGCCTAATGTTCTCTACTTTGCTGGCAAGCCAACCCACAGTCAAATCCTACTCAGCCATTCTGTAGGACAGAACAGAATTGCCCATAGGGTTTTCAAGATGGTAAGTCTTCATGGAAGCTGGCTGCCTCACCATCATTCTCCCTCTGAACAGCTGCTGGATTTGAAGAACTGTCATTTCTGGCTAGCAGCCAAATTGCTTTATCCACATCATCACCAGCACACCTCACAATTATACCAGAGCAAAGATAATAAGTCTACTCAGGGATCATCTATTTATTACTGACCGGGGCCCAGACTCTATAAAGTTAGATATTACAGAAAATTCACCAGATGTCATTATAACTTTTGTCAAACAGAAATGTAATTTCTGTCCAACAGAAATGATAAGCCAAAGAGTTATACTTTTACTTATTTACAGAACATGAGCTCATTTCCTTTCTAATCTAATAATCTTACTACAGCACATTTTCTTTTTCTATCACTATCTCTTGTCCTCTTTCGAACTGATCTGTCATTCTACTGGTTCCTCTGATACTGCATTAATAAAAAAATTGACCTGTGATCACTATTTGTCTGAGAATTACACATTAACATTTTAAAAATTACCCAGGAGGAATAAAGGATAAGGGAACTTCCAACCCAAAGATTTTTGATTAGAGGAGTCAATATAGTTTGTGTCTATATCCATCACAAAACACTGGGAGGCTTCCAGATACTTCCTTCCACCACAGAAATTAAGTTCCAAATACATCTTCCCACAGAATTCCACCCTGGTCTTCTTCTGTATTGTCCCTACATGGTGTGACTTCCAGTATTTTCTTTGCTTTAATAGACAGTGGTTACATAGCTTTTGTTTTAGACTTTGGGTACCCACAAGAACAGGAAGGAAAAGAAGACAAATTGTTCAGTTCAACATAAGATTAAACCAATGCCTCACTGTTCTCATCTCATGAATAGCTCTTGCCATAGATTCTCTCCCCTAGGCCTCTCCAATATCTAAAATGATAGAAAAATCTAATTCTAAAGAATTCAAAGAACTCTAGTCTAGTCTCAGGAAGCTCTGATGGAGTAGTCTGTAGAACGTTTTGTTGCTAATCGAAAGGCTGCATCAGCTCTAGCAGTTAAAATCCAGCAGTTTCTGCTTGGGAGAAAGATGAGCAGTCTTCTGCTATTACCACTGAAAATCCAATGTAGGGTCACAATGAGTAGGAACCAAATCAACAGTGGTGAGTTCGAGGGCTTTTTAGGGTTGTTTTTTTCATTCTAGATCCAAACAGTTGACGATCTTTGTTAATACCAATATGAAGGCAGTTTTGGTGCTTCCTCAAAAAGCTGAATATAGATATTCCATAGGACCCAGCTATTCTACTACTTGGAATATTGTTGTTGTTGTTATGTGCCGTCGAGTCACCTGCGACTCATAGCGACCCTATGTACAACAGCCCTAAACTCCGCTCTGTCCTGTGCCAGTCGCACTGTCTCTGACACTCCCATCTCAATTATCCCAGTCACTGAATCAATCCACCTCATAGAGGGCCTTCCTCTCCTGCGCTGTCCCTCCACCCTCCCAAGCATGATGTCCCTCTCCAAGGACCGGTCTCTCCTCACAACATGTCCAAAGTATGTTAGACGGAGCCTCAGAATCCTTGCCTCCAAGGAGCCACCTGGTTTAACCCTTTCCAGGACAAATCTGTTTGTTTTCCTAGCAGTCCATGGTATTCTCAATACTCTTCTCCAGCACCACAGCTCAAAGGCATCAATTCTCCTTCTATCCTCCCCGGTCATTGTCCAACTCTCTGATGCATAACAAGTGATTGCGAAGACCATAGCCTGTATCAGATGCACCTTCGTCTCCAGAGAGATACCATTGCTCTTCAGTACTTTGGAGAGGTCCCTAACAGCAGACTTTCCCATGGCAATGCACCTTTTAATTTCCTGGCTGCTGGTGCCAAGACGGTTGACTACAGAGCCAAGCAAACTAAAGCTGTGTACAATCTCAATCTCTTCACCATCCATCCTGATGCTGCCAATTGGTCCAGTGGTGAGAATCTTTGTCTTCTTGACATTGAGCCTCAATCCATATTGTAGGCTGCAGTCCTTGACCCTCTGCAGCAGGTGCTTCAGGTCCTCTTCAGTTTCAGCAAGCAGGGTTGTGTCATCTGCATAACGCAGATTGTTGATAAATCATCCACCAATCTTGACCCCACATTTCTCCTCATAGAGCCCAGCCTCCCGGATAATCTGTTCTGCGTATAGGTTGAAAAGGTATGGAGAATAGGATGCATCCCTGGCGTACGCCCTTCCCAGTTTTGAACCATGCAGTGTTCCCTTGCTCTGTTCTGACGACTGCCTCCTGGTCCAAGTATAAGTTTCACATTAGAATGATCAAGTGTTCTGGGATTCCCATTCTTCTCAAGAGTCAGCCATAGTTTGTTATGATCTACACAGTCAAATGCCTTTGCATAGTCAATGAAACACAGACATTCCTCTGGTATTCCCTGCTTTCAGCCAAGATCCATCTAACATGAGAAAATGAGAACTGAGGCACAAACTGAGATTTGTATACCAATGTTCATAGCAGCATTATTCACCATCACAAGAACATGGAAACAGCCCAAATGTCCAACCACAAATGAATGGATTGAGAAATTATGGTACATTCACAATGGAATACTACGCAGCATGCAGGAGCAATAACTTTGTAAATTATTACCTAACTTGGGAGGGACTGGAGAACATTATGCTGAGTGAACTAACACAGTCCCACAAGGATAAATATTGTATAAGACTGTTATTGTAGGAGTATAAGGATCTAGGAGGGGTGAGAGAGGCTGGAAGCAGAGGGATGTAGATGTACAGGGGGAAGAAGGGATTAATCATTGGATTGTACAATTTGATGGGTGGGGGGGTGAAGGAAGTGGAAAGATTTGTTCGAATTTGTATTAGAATTTTGTAAATAAACTAGTGGGGGAGAAAGCATGGGGAGGGGGAAGGGAGGGAGAGAGGGTAAAATGTGCAACAATGAATGAATGAAAATCTAACTTTTCTATAAACTTGTTAAAATGACAATTGAAATAAAAAATTTATTTAAAAAAGTTGGGTTAAAAAAATTGTTCTTCTATTTAATAGAAACTGAAATTAGAAAGAGATTCGGCTCTCCTACCACCTCGGCAGCTATAGACCTCAAGAACTGTATCACAGTCTCTCTGCAGGTCACCTTATGATACTGATGCCAAAATGGCACCAATAAGGACCCTGTACATAAGCCCTTATGTGAAAACCATAAAGGAGTCAACATGAAAGAAATAGGGAACCTCCGGATATGGAGGGACCTTTTTCTTGTTTCCAGGACTGTAAATCAGACATTTTGAGGATGATGACAGATTGTTAAGATTTCAATAAGTTGTACACTGGGTCTCTCTTAGCTGAAATCAACCTGACAGCATCTAACAATAAGGAGTGGGAATAAAAAGGTTAATCAAGATCCCTGCTATACAGGAAGAAAAAAAGATTGTGGGAGTACTGAGCTTGGGTGTAATGCCATGAGCAAACTTCATAATCTTAGAGTATAAAGATTATGCTTCAGATTTTGCTAAGCAGCACTTAATTATTGGTACTGGAAGCAGGAGTGGCATCCACTTCCTAAATAACATGCCTCTGGAAACTGTATGAACTTTGATAAATGTCGATAGTTGTAGAGGGGCTTCAGACTTCATAGAGTTCATAGGGTCACCATGAGTCATGCTCGACTCAAAGGCAGTCAACACAACAATATTGTAAAGCTATGCAGTAAAAAAGAATGAGAGCAGTGAAGAAATTGTATAGCTCTATTATATAATACAATATAATAAGGAGCTTACAAAGTTTGCACAGAATGTAATATTAAATACAAATTAAAACTGCCATCTGAATACAAATCAATGAATGAATGTGACAATCACAAAAAATAAGTGTCTTTCACTAAGTGCTATAGTGAAACACAAGCCTACAGTGACACATGTAGTTAAAATACAGCCTAGAAAACAAAGGTAAGGATAAAGTTTACTGTTTGTGCACTGGAAAGCCTTGCAATACTAAAACAAATTTTATTTGGTTTGAGCAATTATCAACTGAGTCACACACCTCAAATTAGGACTTCTTAATTCAATCCAATAACCTTTCAATCATTTTATTCTATTACTTATATAAATACTATTTGTTCCTGGGTTGTCATGCAGATACTATAGACTTAACAACAGTCTTAAGTAAAGCATTAACTCAAACTCATTGCCAGGACCAACTCACAGCTGAACCTCCAACAGATTTTTGGAGACTAAATTGCATGGAAGGAGACTACCCATCTTTCTCCTAAGGAGCCAGTGTGGATTTGAACTCTCAGAAAAGCCTTGTCTTTGGGTTTAAATCCACTACAACAAAAAGGCGGTTAATCTCTTCGCATGCAATTAGTACCCCTAAGAAAGTCAGCTATGAGTTGGTTCACATTCCATGACAATGAGTTAGATGAAGTATTACATTGGACTGTAAGTAAAATTTGCTCTGTAAAGATTACCTGTTCTTCCCCAAAAGAAGGACACGGAGGGATCTCAGAGTAGAAAGCCCACTGATTTCTTCAATTTGGTTATCATATAAATCCAAGAATATTAGCCTCTGCAGGTTAGAAATATTTTGGATCCGAGTTATAAAATTGTGCTGAAAGTTCAACAAACGAAGGTGCTCTTCCCCATCGATAATAGGACATACTGTCAGCTTTTGCCTAGGAAAAAAGATTTAAAAATTGTTAAGTTTTGCACACCCATGTTTATCGTGGCTCTGCTCACAATAGCAAGGAGCTGGAAACAACCTAAGTGGCCACCAACAAACGAATGGATAGAGAAACTGTGGTATATTCATACATATCACACAGTGGAATATTACGCTGCATTGAAAAACAAGGAACTCATGCAATTATTAAAAATGGGTAACCCTGGAGGACATTATGCTGAGTGAAGTATCTCAGTCTCAAAAGGACAAATACTGCATGGTGCCACTGTTGTAAAACAGGATTGACCTCGGGGTTGGGGAGAGACTGAGAAAGATGGGATATACTGCATTGAAACAGATAAGGGAGAAAACTGTTTAAAAGGGATATGTGATTAGGTGTTTTTGCCATGACAGGAGTCCAGAGGGAAGTCTGCATAGTGGAGTGGACCTGGGGGGGAAGGTCTGTAAAACAATGAAAGAACTTTTCTTTTACTTTTCCAAGAGGGTAGTGTACTAGAGGGGAGGGTTGGGAGGGAAGAAAAGTGCAACAATGAATGAGTGGAAATCCAAAATCTCTGTAAATTTTCATTGAAATTGATAATAAATTTTTAAAAAGGGAAAAAAATTGTTAAGTTTCTGATTTGGCAGCTTCCCTCCTCCTACAAATATTTATTAGTAGCTTTGAACTCCCACACAGTGAGAAGAAAATGATGCAATCTACAGTTTAGCTTCCTTGAACTAAGAATCCTTTATCTAAGTATAAATCATTCATATAAAAGCCAATTCACTTTTGAAGAGGTGTTGTTATGTGCCACTGAGTTGCTTGCAACTCATAGCAACCCTACATAAAGCAGCTCTGAACCATGCTCTATTTTGTGCCAATTTTATTGTCTCTGACACACCTACCTCCATTACTCAAATCACTGAATCAATCCATCGCATCGAAGGTCTTAATACAATTAAGTCTAAACCTTTATTATACTTTTAAAAAATGCTTAGAATCAATTAGTCCACATAAAATTGACTTAACACTGGAAAACACTCAAAGTTACTATCTTCTACAATTGAGGGTAAGATGGTTAGGGGGAAAGAAAAAACCCACATGTCAAATAAACAGAAAAATGCCTTTAGTATCACTCCAATGCTGTGAAGACTTATCAGGTATCAGAGCAAAAACTACATAAAAGGATTTCTCACAGGATCAATCATGGACACTTGAAATGAATGGTATATTAGGGAGAACAACAAATGCAGTCTCTACAATTCACTTTGATGATAAGATTTTTATCCAGAAATCTATTAAATGGTAAAGTGGTCTTTTCTGAACATTTTCTTAGAAGCTTAGATTTCATATATGTTTACATGTTTAATCATAATTTTGAAATTTGCAGAACATCAAAATATGATGAAACTCTAACAATATATATTCTTAAAAATAAACCAAACCAAATCCATCGCCATCTAGTCAATTCCAACTCATAGTGACCCTATAACAACTGGCCCACTGTTCCCAACGCTTTAAATCCTTATGAGGCAGCATGTCATATCTTTTCCGGATCCCTCACATTTTAGTTAGTAGCTCAGAGTACTGGCCACAAGGGCTCAAATGCACGTCTTTAGTTGAATCTTAAACAAGTAAACCTCTATTATGGAAAAAGTTTTAAAGTATTGTTAGGTGCTATTGAGTCAGATCGGCTTCACAGCACATGCACAATATGAACAATATTGCATGAATAAAACACTATGCCGAAGAAAACCCTGCCCAATCCGAACTTCCCCACAGGGTTTCTGGGCTATAATCTTATGGGAGCATATCACTCGTTCTTTTCTTTCATGGAGCTTCTGGATGTGTTTGAACTGCCAGCCTAACAGTCCACAGCCAACTTCTTTTAACTACTGCACCACCAGAATTTCTTACTTTGGAGTTAGGATTTAGACTTCATTTCATATATTTCATTATCTACTATGCTTATTACTTTTAATTTATAAATTATTACTATCTCAGTTTAAAGTATATACTTTTTCTTTCTTTTTTATTATTATTAATTTTAATGAAAATTTAGATATTTTGGATTTCCATTCATTCATTGTTGCACTTTTGCCCCTGCTCACTCCTCCCCTCCAGTTCATTCTTCTCTTTGAAAAGTAAAATTCTTCTCCCCAAGTCCACTCCACTATGCAGCCTTCATTCTGAACTCACGTCATGACAATAATACCTAATCATATATACCTTTTAAACAGTTCTCTGTCTCATCTGTTTCAATGCAGTATACATAATTTTTTATGCGTCAGTTTAGTTACTTCATTTTTCCCTTCTCAATCCTTTTCTCTTGCTCATAGTAATGTTATTGATATCTCTCAACTTCTAATTCATCTAATACTTCAGTCAGTCCTCACTGAGGCAGGAAAAGAAAAAAATTTCTGACTTCCTTCCCCCTTACATAAACTACTCTACCTTGAAATAAGTCACTGCCTTGGATACCTGAAGCACTGGCTAAGTCCCAAACTCCAAGTCTCATTTGTATAGTCCTTAACTTTGTCTCCACAAGGCACTATCACTATCAAAGCAAATAAACAAACAAAACCAGTGACCCAGTGCCATAACTCCAGAGGTGTTTTTTAGGCCTACAAAGCCCTTGAGTTGCTAAACCTCCTATCCCATTACTAATGAGTCTATTGGACTATGTTATTGTCTCTGTATTTCCTTTCTGATGCTAGCCGACTGCCTTCCTAAAGCTCAAGCTGACCCTAGCTCCCAGAATAAAGAGGACTTAGCTTTTCCCATTGTTTCTTCCAGGGCTGGATTCTGCTCTTGCTCCCTCAGTCCCTTAGCTAAGCAACTGTATAGCATAGCAGATCTGCCTTTGAAAATTATTATGTACTGGTAGGTTCCAACCACTGACCTTTCAGCTAGCAGATAAGCATCTTAACCACTGTGCCACGCCACTTGGTCTAGAATCATGATCTCTGAATACCTTACTGCCAGCCTTTCTTGAGTGGAAATGCTGGTACTGATCAAATGATGTTCTACTTAAAACATTTTTGTGATCTTGCCATTTCATAAGCAGCCTCTAAGGTTGAGTCCCCTTAGTTCTAACTTTCTTTGGGAAACAAGTCTTCACCTAATCAAAGTTGGCTTCTGTCTCTCTGGGGCTCGTGCTGCAACACCCCAACTATAAGAGAAGCGCTTAACTTATTATGTCTTAGTCTTACAAATTTGGCCCCTATTAATATCAGGAAACATGAAAATGAAGGACAATTATTGGCTGGAGTTTTAAAGCCTGAGATAATATTGACAACAAAATCTCTCAGAACAGGAAAAGATCATGAAATTTATACGTATAACATTAGAATCTCAAAAACCAATACTGCAGAAGATGCCATGGCAGATACTGCCCTCAAGTGTTACTTTGCCTGCAAAACAACATGCTGTCTACTCTAGAGACTTTCCTAGTTACAAAAACACCCATGATATTTGTTCTCAGATATGCATTGCTAACCTAAAGATACACTCAGTAGAGACTTTTCTCTGCTGATATTAGCCTTAAAGTAGGAGCTAAGAATGTTCTTCTAACATTACTGACATCTTCTCAGATTTATAGATGAGGATCAATTCCTAACCATAAGCACACATCTAAAAATTTTTATAGAGAGCCTATTATATACTGAGGGAGCTCTTGAGGCCTAATGGGAAGGAGCTGCACTGACAACTCAAAGGCATGCAATTTGAATCCACCAGATTCTGTGCCGGAGAAAGAGAAGCAATCTCCTCCCATGTGATTTATACCTTCCAAAAACCTGCTAGAGGGTCAGCTATGAGTTAATTCCAATTTGCCAGGACATAACAACAACAACATCCTGCAGTAGGCTCTGTTCTAGATGTGGGGGATATAAAACTGAATAGAAGTCTCTGTGTTCGTGGAGTTTAAATTGCAGTGAGAAGAGACAGACAATAATTATGTAAAAGGTTTACTGTTAAGATACTGATAAATACTAAGAAAAAGACATTTATATAAAATGCAAGGACAGAAATTGGGGCCTGCCAAGGTGGAAGAGGTTGCAATTTTGTAGACAGTGACCAGGCCAGGTCATTCCTGAGATGATGGCATTTGAGTAAAGACTTGAAGGAGGTAAAGGAATGAAACTACAGATATGTGGTAGAACGGGATTCCAGGCAGAGGGAATTGCAACTGCAAACATCCTAATATGTAAGCATGCTGGGTGTACTAAGGGCAAGCAAGGAAAATGGTGTAGCTGGAACAGAATAAGTGCAAAAACATGTAGAAGGAGAAAAGGCAAATGAGGTAACATGGTCGGTAGACTGGATACAGCCCCAAGAAACCTATGTAATGATTAGGAAGTATTTTGTATCTCAAAATCTATGTTCATCATTGTCATATTTTGGAGTTGCTACTATACTTTTAAGAAGCTCTTGTAGCATAGCCAATAGCAAGCTGTTAATCCAAAGGCTCTATATATATCTCCTTTGATTCAAATCCACCGGCAGGAGAAAGCAGAGCAGTCTCCTTCCATCATAATTTACAGCCTGAGAACCTGCTAGAGGGTATAGCTATGAGTAACAACCAACCTGCTAGCAGTGAGTTTAATATAATACTCTTGGATGCCACCTGAAGCATCAATAATTTGAACCCACTAGCTGTTCCATGGGAGAAAGATATAGTAGTCTACTTCTGGAAAGATTCACAGTCTTGGAAACTTACTGGAGCAGCATTCTAGTCTGTCCCGTAGGTCTTATTATGAGTAGGAATCAATGGAAGGCAGTAGGTCTGTGATACATTTTTGGAATACAGTCAAGATACTTTATATTACATAGATACAAAACTTTTGGCACATCTCTAGGGAAAGCAATAAACAAAAAATAGTTAACATTGATTATATCTAGACAGGAGAATCAGGCAGCTGGGGAAAAGGAGGAGGGAGAAAGAAGACTCTTAAGCCTTTGAAAGCTTGTTTCATATCTACATATCACCAGTTAAAAAAAAATAAATTGTTCTCACCTTTCTAGGGTCAACCTGTCTGAGTAAAGAATTTTCTCTTCAGAAGAACGTTGGAGAATGGGAAATGATGGCATGGATGAGCTCACCAAATTAATATGATCACCTATTGAAAATGATATACAAATTACTTGATTAAGAAAAGTCTTTTAAAATCTTGAAGCTAAAGTAATATTGTATTTGGAAAACAACGCTACCTACAAATAATCTTTCCTAGAACATACACTTTCCATGTTGTTAGTGTTGTTTAGTTAATTTAGACTAACGGAAACCCCAAATATTTTCATAGTTCATTATTTTTTAAATTAATTATCTAATTTGTGTTTACTGTTTGCCTTCTCAAACCTACACTATACATTCTACATATGCCAAATAGTCTTCTATTGCCCTACAGACTCACTTAAAGACAGAACTACTCTAGTGTTATCTTTAACCCTTCCTTAGCCTGTGACCTAGACTAAATTTTAACTCTCTTATGACTAAGATAATAGTCCCTCATTACCAGAAACATTTGGGCCAGCACTATGACAGCCCTGTCGGACTCTGGACTTTGAAGGTATGTGAATCATGGAAGAATCTCCAAATGCTGAAAAGGAGTTCATGGCAGTTTTCATTTCCAGACCACATAGTTCTGTCACGTTTGTTGTAGATGAGATGCATGATGATTTATTATGAGGCGAAGGACTTCCATCTCCTTCAAAATATCAAAAAGTGTATCACAATGCTAGATAATACATGATAGTGCTATTGGAAATATACAGAAAGTAGTTTCGGACAACAGATGTAAACTTTGCATCGTCACTTTTTCTTTGTTATGTTCAATTACCTCTAGCAGAAAATATTGCAAAGAGACCAAAAGTAGATGCGATAAGTGTACAATAAAGTGTAAATAAAGCTAGTTCATTTGTAGTTAGGGTCTACAGGGTGTACAGCATCATTAAGAGGTTTACATGTATGTACACCCATGTTTATTGCTATGTTACGCACAATAGCAAAGAGATGGAAGCAACCCAAGTGCCCATCAATAAATGAATGGATAAACAAACTATGGTACATTCACACAATAAAATATTAGACAGCACTGAAAAATAAACTCATAAAACATTACACAACATCAGTGAATCTGGAAGACATAATGCTGAAATATCTCAGTCACTAAAGGGCAAATAATACATAACAACACTGTTATAAAATAAGACTTAAATGGGGGATTGAGGGGAAAATAGGACAGAATGGATAGATAATGAACATTGCATTGAAATAGGTGAGGGAAGAACTGTCCAAAAAAGAATATATAATTAAGTATTATATGTATGACAATAATCCGGAACAAGAGGTACACTGCAAAGAGGAGGGTGGAAGGAAGAGGAAGGAAGAAAATGTGCAACAATAAACCAATTTAAAAAACAAAAAGAGGTTTATAGACTGTTGGTTACATAGTGTCCCTGCCATTAAGTAGCTTCCAAGTCTATGGGCAGATAATACATCAAATTAAAATAAATAGGACAACATATACAAAATATACAATAAAAATAATACCTATCTATATATCTGCACACACAAAGGTGTATTGGATAGTATTCACTTAATGAAGATGGTTTTAGGGGGACTTTTTGAGAGGTGACTACTAAGATATATTTCAAAGGACCAGAAGAAAGTAGAATGGCACAAAGATGCTGAGAAGTTCCAGAAATAAAGGAAGATTTGGTGAATGTCAAAAGTGAGAGTGAATATTAAAGGGTATTCTCTTCTAACATGTTTTTTAAAGTCTATTGAAAGCAGCAAGTAATGTTGAAATATTTGAAGAATATTATAACCAGTAAAATAGAACTGAGAATTATGAGAATCCTGCTTTAACTGACAGATAAGGTGAAAGGATGTAAACCAAATCTAATCTCCTAACCCATTATTTAGATATCACCAGAGAATATGATACTCTAGATCTGCATGTTGTCGTTGTGTACCATGGAGTCAGAATCGACTCAGCTGATCCTGTAGTGGATTTTCAGAGGCAGTAAATCAAGTGGGAGGAAATTGCCCATCCTCCTGTAGAGTGGCTAGTGGATTTGACCCTTGTGCCTTTGGATTGGCAGCACAACTCTTTACCACTAAGGCACCAGACTCCCTCCGCGTTATTGTTATTGTTATTGTTATTGTTATTGTTGTTGTTGTTGTTGTTGTTATTAGATGCCATTGAGTTGCATACAATTAATAGCAACCTCATGATCAACAGATATGAACCCTGTCCTATCCTATCCTTTGCCATCCTTATCATTTCAACACACTTGAGCCCATTCACATTAAAGAACTGTATAGCGGTGGCACTTGCTAGCTCCTCATGACCCATTCTGATGAATGTTATGAGATATCAAGATAACTAGTCATGATGTTCTAAATGATAAACACTCAGAAGGAACATGATGTTCACTAACGCAACTGGTCTTGTGATAGATAAGCAGATAGGCTGACAGCAGGATATTTACGAAACCAGGATTCATTAAACTGATTTGGAAAAGTAAAATCAAACTGTTCAAAAAATTAAACAGAAAAATCAGTCTAAGGATTAACTAAAATAAAACAGTTAATAATGATTGTGCTCCAAACAACAGACAAACTAGATTTCTCTTACTAGCACCAGAATTAGGTTTTATGGACCATTTTTGAGACTTCAAACTAATTATCAGTTTAACAGGTGGATTGAAACTTCTTAAGACTTGGGAGGCAGAGGCAATGGTCACAGAATGCTTCACCTATATTCAGTGAAATAAGAAATCAATCCTTACACTTTTCAGCTCCTATTACCTGCAGAAGTCATCATTATTATCAGCTTACTACCACATATATGCCTTTAAAAAACAGCAAGAGTCAAGAATAATGTAATAAAGAAGGTTTAAAATCCATAAATAAGAGCCTCTAAATAACTGAGAGCTAAAGGGATCTGGGGCAGAATAAAACATTCCACATATAAGCTACAAGATGAAAAAAATCTTTACTGAAATATTCCTTCTGTTATTTTCTCACATCACTACTTAACTTACCAGAAATGTAATCATCAAATAAATTTATAAGCTCCTTAAGAGATAGGCTTCATTTTCTATTCTTTGTATTCTAAAGTCTAAGGATTTGTATTCTAAAGTCCAAAGACTCTAAATTCAGTAGAGTACTCTGGTGGCCTAGCAGCAAGAAGCTACACTACAATACCAAAAGCACGCAGGTTAAATACACCAGCTGCTCAGCGAGAAAAAGATGGGAAATCTCTTCCCATGTGATTACATGCCTCTGAAAACTCACTAAAGGGTCAGCTATGAGTATGTTCCAGCTTGATAGTACACAACAACAACAACAAAATACCCATAGGGTCAGCTATGGGTCAGTTCCAACTCGACGTACACAATAACAAAGAATTCATAAGCAATCAGAATATTGATTAATTGATTTCCCATTTCACTAACAATTATTTGGAACTCTATTTTGCATATTGTTTCTATTAAAAAAACTAAATTCTTATAATCTAAGAATTATTTTATAATTAGATCTCAAAAATGCAAACGATCAACACCCAGCAAGAACCTTCACTCCACTATACATTGTACAGGTAGATGGATAAGAGGATAGAAAAATGGAGAGGCAGTTGGGACAGATAGGTGGGTGGACAGGTGAGTAGGCAAATCAACTATAGAGATAGATATATTTAGCCTTATCTTTGAAATTGTTTTAGTAACATCTCATTGCAGATTTTCCAGTGATCCTAACAATCACTCATTGCCTTTTACTCTCAACACACACATTTAAAAATGTTTATTAATCCTCAACTCATTGCTGTTAAGTCAAAACTGATTCACAGCTGGCACTCCAGGGGGTTTTCAGGAGATCATTGATCACATGGGAGGAAACTGCCCATCTTTCTCCATGAGCACTGGTGAATTCAAACTACCAGAGACATGCAGGCCTTGCAGTAGTTCATCTCCCTGCAGGCTAGGCTGCCAGAGCTCCCTCTGAAACTACAGAGGAGGCACCACTGGAAATAACCAGGTATACACTTTACCCAAACCAAACCCACTGCGATTGAGATGATTCCTTCTCATAGCAGCCTCAAACTGTTTCATAGCATTTGTAAGGTTGTGACTCTTTACAGAAGCAGACTGTTAGTTCTTTCTCCTTTGGTATGGCTGGAGCATTCAAATGCTCAATGCTTTTTTGTTAGCAGTTGAGTGTCTTAATCACTGTACCACTAGGTCTCACTGGTACACTCTTAGACCTAGCAAACGGACAGTCAGCCACAGATAATTATTTTGAATAAAATTTTTCATGAAATATTCATTTGGTTATTTTTTTCCCTAAAGAGTTAATTTGTATATGTTAGGTTACTATTTATATTTAATAAGAAGCCCTGGTGGCCACTAAGTGGAAGGTCCTCAGTTGGAATCCATCAGCCACTCCATGGGAGAAAGGAAGGCTACTCCTGTAAAGATTTAGAGCCTTGGATCTGATGGAGGGTCACTTTGAGTCAGAATCAACAGATAGCAGTGGAACTGGATTTACATAAAAATTTTGTTCATCTCTGACTTTCAGTTCTCAAAATTCAGTGTCTCATGCTATTTTCTTACCTGGAAATAGTTAATAATATTTTAATTCTAAAGAAATTTACCTGGCCCACTCTAACACAAGAAAAGTTTGACAAAGGCATTTGAGCTTGTCTCAGTAATGAGCAAAGAAATTCAAGACGTTACAGAAATTATGGGCAATTCACATCGTAAGCATAAAAAGGCCGAGTTGATAACTTGTAGGTTCACTTCTGTAGGGATGTGCTGTAGTACACATACAGTAAATGCATACACAACTGAAATAAAATAAGATTCTTCCTTTGCTGGAGAACTTTAGTGAGATTGATTTTAAATGTGTCGGGGGATTAGGCAAGAGAAGATGATTTATCAGATTAGATGAGCTCAGGAGGAATGCTCAAGAAATAAAAGAGAAAAACTAATCAACATTCAAAAGAACTGTAAGTTCATGGAGTAATGATATAAGCAATTAAGAAATGCCCATGCTGTTCAGCCCTTTAAATCAACTCCTAGAGGCAAAGATAGAGCTGCAAATAAAGATTTTGCAAATAAAGATTTTATAGTAATTAACACTAGTTTAGTTTAGTTAACAGTTGTTAGTGACAAGGTGAGGTTCAAATGTTCTGAAGGAGATTTCTCCTTGAATTGAAAGATGTATTTCATAACTATAACCAGATCATATAAGCCAGTATTTGTCTTGTATGTAGAACACAAATCACATCCATTAGAATCATCTGAAGCATTACTAAGAGACACATTTCCAAGCTTTATCTAAGACCTATCAAAATCAGAAAGGGAAATGAAGAGATCATAAACATCTGTATTTATAATAAGAATCTAGATGAAGGACACTCAAGATTAAGGTCTTTCATATAAAGTATCTGTAATTATATGTTAGAGTAAGGGAAACAGAGTATTTCTTCTCTACTCCTAATTTTCTTTCTATTGTATTCTTATTTCCTAAAGATTTCTGTTTCTATAGTCTCAGTAATCCCAGCAAACATCCATTTATTCTTCCTTCTAAGACCGAATTTGAGACACTCTTTTCCCACTCTCTAGATTCCAACCCACTCAAAACCACAGGAACAAAAGCTTTCTCTGTATTGGAAATAATCTAATATATATGTGTGTGTGTGTGTGTTGCATATGTAAACCAAATCATATATATATATAATATATACGAACCAAATCTGAATTAAATAAATTTGGTATCCTATGAACAATTTCATTTTTAATTCATTTATATGGATTTAGGGATTAAACACTATTTAATAAGTCATATTATTTAAAAAAGACAAAACAGATCTGATCCCGACCCACAGACAATACCTTGCCTACTTGAGTAGTTTCTTTCAAGGTCATGTTGCAGGAGTCGACCAGGAAATGATGAAGTTTCTTTATTTAGCCTTAATTCAACCTAAAAGAAAAGTATTTAATAAAAACAATTTGTAGAAAAATTTAACAATAAAAAATTAAGATAATGATAAAATATCACACAATAATTAATATAACATGGATAAAGCTTAAAAAGATTCTGATAAGTGAAAAAGCCAAACAAAAAGGCTACATATTTTGTGATTCTATTGGTATAAAATGTCCAGGACAGGTAAATCCATAATAGCAGAAATTATGAGTGCAGGAAGTGGGGAAGACAGGAGGATGAGAAGAGACCACTTAACATGTGTGAGGATTCTGTTTGGAATGGTGTACTACTTAGTGGTGATGGTTGCAAACCAATTGAATGTATTTTATGGCATTGACTTATGCACTTTTGTTTACCTAACATGGTAAATTCAGTTTATTTTACTACACACAAAACAAAATTAAAGCCAATTTCATAAAGTCAGCTGAAAGCATTCTTCAGTCTGAGGCATTTCTCATCTCTATGCTGAGTATCCCAAATGCAACACAGTCATGCCTTAAACACACAGTAAAAGTAAATTCTGCTGAAAAGTCACACTGTTTGGATCACTAGAATTCCTTTAAATGTTCAATTATAACAATAAATGGCATGTTTCTAACTTTCTTAGTAGCAATTCCACTAAGTTAATTTTAAGTCATTATCTGGTGGTTGTTCTTGTTGTTGCTGTGTGTCGTGGAGTTGGAACCAATCCACAGCTGACCCTCCAGTGGATTTTCAGAAGCAGTTAATTGCACAGGAGAAGACTGTCAATCCTTCTCCCGCGGAACAGCTGATAGTTTGCAACTGCATGCCTTCAGAATTATATCACAGTACATTAACTTTTTAGGATTAAACACATAAGCACACAGCCTAACCACAAAAATAGTCTTTTTATTGTGAAAGAATTATGATACTCCTGATTCATATGTATTATAAACACTAGAACCGTATTTGTATTATATCATTTAATTAATTATATAAACAAAAAGTATTTTCTCAAATCATATGTCATACATAAGAAAAATGAATGGTTTAGAAAAAATTCGGATGAGGCATATAGTTCCTAAAAAAGAGTGGGAGTTCTGGTGGTCTAGTGCTTAGGAGGCATCCTGCCAACGCAAAGCACTCGGGTCAAATCCAGCAACTACCGCTCCATGGGGGGAAAAAACATGGCAATATAATTCTAGTATGATTTACAGCTTCTGAAAACCTGCCGGAGGATCTACTATGAGTTGTTTGCAATTCGATCGCAAATAACAATAACAAATGGTCAAAAAAAAGTAGGACTTGTCCACTAAAAATAGTTAGCGAAGCTTTCGGAGAAATTTCGCTTACCCACTCATAATAAGGATTATTTCCTTCATCTAGCTAATAATTATCTATTAAAAATAATCAAAATAGTTTACTTTCCAAATTTTTTCCATTTCCATAGCACATAGGTGGTATAGCCCTGGTCTGTCAATTTGCTATACAAAGGTAACTCGTGGTTGCTGTTATGCTGAACACTGTGACACTGAGGTGCCAAATGCGATAATGGTCACCCATGGAGGACAGTGTTTGGTGGAGCTCCCTGATTAAAACAAGCTTGGAAGCAGGAGTGGCATCCACTTCCAAAACAGCTTGCCTCAGAAAACCCTATGAACTTGGAGAAACGAAGGAAGTTATACAAGTGTTCATAGTCTTTCTTTCATAGGGTCGCTATGAGTCGCCTACGACTCTATGGCATTTAACAACAACCACCACCAATTGTATAATTAACTGCTGTTTGACTAATGATAACATTATATCCACCTCCTCAGGCCCTTCTTTGCTCAAGTCATGCTGCTGTCTATAAACTTTACTTTCTAGTTTCTTCAATAAAATCTATTTAACAATTTATAGGAAACAACTAGATTGATGGCTGGAGATGCCCAGTTTGGTCAAACAAGGAAAAATCATTTTGTGCCTTGAGACACAGTAATTTGTGAAATGTGCTTGATTGCTGAGGTGAGAAAGGAGGGGAAAAAATTGTGTATTTCAAAATCTCGAACGACTAATCAAAGGCTCGAAATCCATTCAATATCAGGGCTATTTCAGGAAAATTGAGAAAGAAAATCTCGGGTTTATAGTTCACTTATAAATAATAGTAAAGCTTACTTTTTTTTCAAAAAACTTGTTGTATGCCATCGAATCAGAACCAGATCCGACTGGCACAGGAGGAGATTGCCCCGCCTTCTCAGAGAAGCACCTGGTGGATTCAAACTGCACGCCTTCGGGATTGCAGCGCCGCTTCTTTCCACTAGGCCACCAGATCTCCCTTAAGCGTACATATTTTTAACTATTCTTTTCTCCCCTGACTTTAAGCAGAATGTGTGCATATGTTCCTTCAAGTCACCATATTTTATTCATTCTGTAGTATCATCAGATGTAAGATATCCCATCATTTTATCCACAGCTGAAAAAAGTTTATCCCATTTACGTTATAATGTAGCATCAATCTAAGGATCCAGAAATTTTTAAATGTCAAAAAAACTTACCTCTTAAAATTTATGTAATAAAATTTCTTTTTTAAAAAAAGGTTAATTTTAGCTTTATGCAAGTGGAAAATAAGAATTAGCTTTACTTTGGAAGGCAGAGTAAAATACAGTTAAAATTCCTAGTTTAGAATCTACTCTTAAAATCATGCTATTTGTGAAGTCAGAAAATAATTTTGTCTTTTATTTAAATAAAAATATGCTAAGTCCTACCTTGTTTTTTTCAGGAAGTGAAGATGTCTGAATCACCAGATGAAGTCCACAGTTCACCTGCAATTTTTAAATTAAGGCAGGAAATTTTGTTTTTTATTTAAACAAATACACAGAGAAATAGAGACAAGGAGTCTTGGTAATGTGATTGTTAAAGCACCTAGCTTGAAGGTGTGCAGTTGGAGGATGGCTGGGATAAACAAGCAGCAGACTGCTTCAATAAAGCTACATCCTTGGAAACCATATAAGGCAATTCTACTTGATCCTACAGCGTCTTTAGGAGTCAGAAGTCAAAATCGTTTTGACAGCAATGGGTTTTAAACACATACAAAAAAAATAATCCCGATAAAGGATACACTGAGAATGAGGATAAAACAGGTGCTTGCTTTTGTTTGTTTCCAGAAAATGAATATGTTTTAAGGATTTGCTGAAAACAAAAATTTATAACTCATAAAAATATTTCACTGGTTCATTTTCCAAAATGTCGGCAGTAATTTTATCCTGTTACTCCCAGCCTTTTTAATCTTGCTTTTTCAGATCTAAACACCTATCTCAATGAACCAGGTGAAGGAAATGGTAGTGGTTGTTAATGATAAATTCTTCTCTCAATTAAATAAAAAGTGATTAAAAGATTTCAATGAACCTGAGCTTTTCACAGCAGACCAGCTCCACCTTCCGGGGGGCCTAGATCCCGGACAAGATCTTAAATACCTATCATATAATACCCCCAAGTGCCTTGGGCCAATAGTCAGACAATAGCATGTGTAGACCAAGAAGGGGTCTATGTCTCAATAATACAATCCATCTTCTAGACAAAGGCGCCACTCAGGAAAGACGATAGAAATGGAAGGAAAGACAAAGTGGAGATGCAACCTACGTTGTTCGCAGCCCGGCCAGAAACAGAGCGGTATTTCCCAGGAATCATGGCAGGAGACAATTCAGAATCTGCAAGATCTGTCTTCGAGGTGACGCTACAGCGGAGGCTCAGAGACAGAAAAGGGTCATCTCCGAGGCAACCCGTTCAGGAGTTACCATGGAAACTGCCATTTCCGGTCTGGTCCTCTCCCAAATCCATTGGACAACGCAGTCGTTGTCATTTCTGTTTGTATTTGTGTGAGCCCTGTGCATAAGCACTTCCTCGTCTTATGCTTCTTGGCTTGGAAAAGTAGAGCAAGAGTATTGAGAATAGGATAAGATGGGGAAGAGGCCGGCCACACCGGTAGCTATGACAACCAGCACTTCCGGTCCGCTCCTTTTTCGGGCCTACCGCGGTGCAATCCGCGGGAAATTTGTATCCCGCCACTTTCCGGAGGTCACTTGCTTTCTGAAAGCATTAAAAGGAGTAGAAGCAAGATAGTTAAGAATTGGGCACTCGGTTCTCTGGGGCCCCAGTTCGGCACTCTTGCAGACCAGAATGAAGAAAAGGAAATGGGCCGCAGTACCCGCCTCGCCGAGCTGCCACAAGCAGCGAGCCTGTCCGGGGGAACCCAGCCTTCTTAACAGGAAAGATTGTTGGCTTGCCTGCCCGAGGCGTGGCTGGCCAGTGCGGCAAGTTTCCCAAGCCTAGGTAGTCATCTAGCTGTTTCAGTTGCCCAAGGACCGAGTTGTACAGCTCCTGTGAGGCCACTTTAGGCGTGATCACCACGCGAATTAGTGTGGCGGCAATGACCGCTCAGTCATCACGTCTGACCACTTCGCCCCAGCCTGTTTTGAAAACACCAAAACTTTAGCCAGAAGAACCTGCACTTCTTCCAGCGCCTGAAGTTCTTGGAGAGTGTCATG
>NW_006399816.1:11845357-11848488 GCF_000299155.1 Elephantulus edwardii
GAGAGAATTAAAAAAAAGGAAGAAAAAATAAATAAAAATTTTTAAAAAGAGAGAGGGAGTAAGTGGGGAAACAAATATGCCGTCCCAAAAAAGGGAAGAGAGCCTCGGACAACCAGGCATTCTGAGACTCCCAGTCTCCCGTTTACACCCCTGGGCCAGGAAGATGGCAATGATTTTCATTAGTAAAGGGAGACCCAGGAATTCAGCAAGGGTCCTTAGGGGACGTTAGGACTGAGTTCTAGACCGCACCACCAGAATTTCTGTTCGCTCTTCTGTAAAATTAAAACTATGCTTTAGAAGTGATCTCCAAGATCTCACTTAGCTTGAATCCTTTGGAATTAAATGACTCATCAAATTCCTTCCATTTGATTCTGCACAAAAACACCCACTTTTATTCTTCAGAGCCTAGTCATTTCCACTCACTCTTCGGGAGTTTTTAGGTAGGAAGGGTTTTTAAATGTCAGCAACTGTCAACGAATGGAGGGCTTGAAAGATATTTATCTATTTCATAAACCCTCTTCTGCCTAATCTTTGTAAGAATTCCTTAACACGTGTACACTTTTTTTTTCTCAGGTCACTGTTACCTTCTACATGTTTCATCTTAAAGAAAATTTCTGAAGCCTTTGAAGTAATCAAACCTACCCACTAAATATACAGCTGGAGTACTTCTTGGAGGCAAATATGATAAAACTACCTCTCACATACTTTGAGCGTGGTGTTGTGCATTGAAGAGGGACACATGGTGAGGATGAGAGACAGCAAAAGAGGCAAATTGACACAGTGACTGTAGCAATGAGCTCAAGTGTGTCATATTGTGAGGATGGCACAAGATAGGACAAGGTACAGATGTGTTGTTGATAGGGTTGTTATGACTCTTACTTCGATGGCACCTAACAACAGCATAGATTATGACTGTTGGATTTAAGACATGTTCATTTCTTGGAATGGGAGAAGTTTACCAAAGGAGTCAAATGACTTGCTATTGGTTTACTTTGATTTTGGATGCACAAATAAATTAGTAGAATTTCAGAATTAAACGAAATCTTAACCTTCACCTACTCTAAAATCCACAAGTTATACATGAGGTCATAAATTTGGAGGATTAATAATGTCCTTAGGGGCCTATAATCTTTGCTGTAGAACTTCTTGCCAGATCACTAGTCTCTCTCCTGTACCAACCGGCTTGCTAAATTAAGATAGGTGTTTAAGACCCTTTAATGGAATCCTGCAATTGTTAGGGTAAGAAAGAAAATTATTAACCATTTGCATGGCCCACTTGCTCTTTGTCCCTGCCAGCTACACCAATCCTATCCTGTCACTGTCTTTGTTGCTCATCTGTACACCTGTCATGCTGACCTTTTCAGGTTTTGAACATAACATAATGCTTCCTTCCGACAAATCTTTACTCGATTATTCAGTGTAATGAGATGTGATATTATGCTCCCCTTCCTCCTCCTCATCACCTGTTCTTGCCTGTTTTCCCCCATTAAGCTCCTAATTATATCACAGTTACCACAATTGCCATGAAAAAATGATATAGGTGGCTTAATATTCATCTTGCACATTAGAATATAAGCCCTATGAAAACAAGGATAATACTGGAATTGTTTACTGTTTTTTATCCATTGCCTTGAACAATATTTTGCAGATTTAAGGAGTTTATTAAATATTTTGGAGATGATTAAATGACAATAACAATTTTTGTGTGTTGCAAAAGGCTTTACAATAGTTTGCTAGTTCCCTTCCTCACTGAGCTACAGACACGTCTCTACTTTGAATAATCAGCGCATATCTACCCAAACTCTTTACCCACACATATCTATAAATATGTTAGTGTAAATAAGACAGCAAACATTAAACCATACACATCCCTGGCTCATTTTACTTCCCCATAATTATACCTAACAAACCTTTAGTATCTAACACTAATAAATATCTTTCCATAATATTTGCAGTCTTTGAAACTCCATGGAAGACCATCAGGAACTGGAATCTATTTGAGGCCTGAAGTTCATAAAAAAAAATTTAAAAATGGGAGATTACATTGTGCACATCAAAAACTTTTTCCAACAGAGGGAGAGGACCCTTAGACTGGGAAAAACATTTGGCAATGCAAACTCTTTTGGTGTTTCTTAAGCTGAAAGAACTGAAGAACAAATTCAAGCCTTGAGTTGCAATACTTAAGGATACTAAGGTCAGAATTCAGAATGATACAAAAATCATTAAAGAAGATGCAGGGAGGGTGGCAGGTGGAGAGGCAGCGCCAGAGCAACCCAGCTTCGCGAAAGCTCTGAGCGTGCAGCGGTCCACAGGCACCTGGCACAGGCATGAACGCTCCCTTCTGCCAAGATGCCCAAGAGGAAAATAAGCTCAGCCGCAGATGGGCTCATAAAGAAGGAGCCCAAGAGATCAGCGAGGCTGTCAGCTAAACCGCCTGCAAAAATGGACAGGAAACCCCAAAAGGTAGCAGGAAAGGAGAAGTCTTCTGACTAAAAAGTGCAAACAAAAGAGAAAAGGAGAGCAAAGGGAAAACAGGCTGAAGTGATGAACCAGGAAACTAAGAAGGTTTTCCTGCAGAAAATGGAGCAACTAAAAACAAAGAGAGTCCAGCCTCTGATGAAGCAGGAGAAAAAGAAGGCAAGTCTGATTAATGTTTCTCTACCATGTCTTATCAGTGGTCCCTGGAGCTCCATTCTTGTACAATCCAGAGGAAAATTTTTATCAACTATTTTGTAAATGCAAGTTTTTTAGTATCTCTAGAAATATTTTTAAGGAGGAAATCCCACTTTTAAGTGTAAGTGCTTTTTTAAGATGTGAGATAATTTGCTAGTTATTTTCTGGTACAACCAGAAAATGTGGGATATTGAAATTGTGGGGGACTTTGGGTGTCAGTGTAACATTCCATGGGGGAAAGGGAAAGTTCTTATATCCCATAATACAGAGCATACTTAATGACAATTTGGAGTTATAGTCATGCATTTATAACTTGAACACTTTAAATTAAATCTATTTTTCATGGTTTTTTTAGAGACCTAAATCAGAGAGTTGGACAATGACTAGGGAGGATAGAAGGAGAATTGATGCCTTTGAGCTGTGGTGCTGGAGAAGAGTATTGAATATACCATGGACTG
>NW_006399816.1:11848723-11850291 GCF_000299155.1 Elephantulus edwardii
TCAGAGACAGTGCGATTGGCACAGGATAGAGCAAGGTTTAGGGCTGTTGTACATAGGGTCACTAAGAGTCGCAAGTGACTCAACGGCACACAACAACAACAACAAATTAGAACACTGTTTAGTAAAATTTCTTCTTAAACATAACCACTCCCTCTTCTTGGCTTTCGCCCTGTCAGAACTATGTGGATTCTGTAACATCTTTAGTCTTGGTAGTTCAATTTTATTAATAACTTTGTTATGTGCTGTGAACAGTTGAAAATTTGAATGTATAGAGTGTGTGATAGTAAATTGTGAATTGTTGTTGTTGTTGTTGAGCATCACTCATAGCGACTCTATGAACAAAAGACCTGAAGCCTTTCTATAACTAACGTCATTTATCAAAGTCCATAAAGTTTCCAGAGGCATATTGTTTAGGAAGTGGATGCCACTCCTGCTTCCAAACCTGTCTTAAACTGAGAGTACCACCAAACACTGTCCACCATAGCTATCTTTTATGGCATTTGACACCCCAATGGCACGAGATTCAGCATCACAGAAACTCCAGGTTTCCTCAGTACAGCATATTGACAGAAGAATGCTGCACCACTTAGAAGAATGTTCCTCCAAAATGTAATAACAACCGATTTTTAAGTACAAAGGCCCTTCCCAAAGTCATGTTGATTCTAAAGAAGAGGCTTAAATAAAAAACAAACAATATAGTATGTTTTTGTTGTTATGTGTCGTTGACTCGCCTGCGACATATAGACACCCTATGTAAAGCAATAATGATGTGATAGTTTATCAACAATTGAAGATATTGGTACTTATTTTCTTCTTTATGAAAATTTTCCTCCAAACTTAAAGCTGGAAAGTCACTGTAATTTAGAAAAAAATTATAACGACAGGAGTTTTAGATTTTTAGTATGTACGTTAAGAATTGTGTACAAGTTGTTCTTAATGTCTATGTACTGGCTCTTAAAACAATAAATAAAATACCAATCATGAAAGAAAGGGGGGGGGAGAGAAGATGGAAGAAGTACAGAGTCACTGTATCAAAAAGAATTGGCTGACACAGAAGAATTTCATGAATCAGCATAGGATGAAGAAGCAATGGTGATGAAGGAGGAAGTTCAAGCCTCTCTGAAGAAGTTGGCAAAGAACAAGGCCCAAAGAATTGATGGACTACCAATTGACAAATTTTATCTGACAAATGCTGCCCTGAAAGTTCTCACTTGTCTGTGCCAAGCATTCTGGTGGACAACTACCTGGGCCAACTAACTAGAAAAGATTCATATTTGTTCTCATTCCAAAAAGGGTGACCTACAAGAGTGTGGAAATTATCAAACAATATCACTGATATCACACACGTGCAAAATCCTCCTGAAGATTATCCAGAAATGACAGGAATAGTACATTGACACAGAACTACCAGAAGTGCAGGCTGGGTTTAGAGACCCTGACACCAGAGACATTATCGCCAAAGTAAAATGGATCTTGTCTAACAGCAAAGAGTACCAGAGGAATGTCTCTGTTTCATTGATTAAGCAAAGGATTTGACTGTGTATCACAACAAATTGTGGCTAATATTG
>NW_006399816.1:11851876-11868985 GCF_000299155.1 Elephantulus edwardii
GTATAAGACCATTATTGTAGAAACAGAAAGATAACTAGTAAAACATGTATGAGGATCCAAATAGAGAAGAGGAGAAATAAAGGGGTGAGGATGGCAGGGGCATAATCATAGGATCACACAATTTGATGGGTAGAAGGAGGGGTGGATAAAGGAAATGGGAAAGATGCAGTGTGAAAAATAACATATATGAACTTTATAAGTAAGCCAGTATAAAATAAAAATTGTACTTAAAAGAAAACCTTTGAAGAGCCATAACTTGTTATGATCCACATAGTCAAATGACTTTACATAGTCAATAGAGCATGTTGTTGTTGTTGTTGTTTGCCTTCAAGTTGAGCACTCCTCATAGCGACCCTATGAACAAAAGGCCTGAATGAAGCCCCTGTACAACTATTGGCATTTATCAAAGTTCATAGTTTCCAGAGACAAGTAGTTTAGGAAGTGGATGCCACTCCTTCTTCGAACAATAAAGCACAAATAGGCAAAAATAAAAAATAAATAAAAATTAATTTCTCTGGAGAAGGCTGCTGTTAGGGATCTTGAGAACGTGCTGAACAGCAATGATGTCAGTCTGGAGAGTAAGATACACCTGATTCAGGTCATGGTCTTCACAATTACTTGCATTAGAGAGCTCGACAGTGACCAAAGATGATAGAAAAAGAATTGATACTTTTGAATTATGGTGCTGGAGAAGAGTATTGAACATGCCATGGACTAGCAAGAGAACAAATGTGTTTATCCTTGTGAGGGTCAAACCAAGATGCTTCTTGGAGGCAAGGATTTTGAAACGCCATCTCACATACTTTAGGTACGTGGTCATAAGGGACCAGTCCCTGGAGGATATCATGCTTGGAAGGGAGGAGGAACAGCAGAGGAGAAGACAACCCCGGATGAGATGGATTGGCTCAGTAACAGGGATAATGGCTGTAGGTGTTTCAGAGATAGTGAGACTGGCTCAGGATAGAGCAGAATTCAGAATACATAAGGTTGCTATAAGTGGTAAGTAACTCGATGGCACATAACAACATCAACAACAATATCTTAGACAAGAGCCTCATAATGATAGTTGACAGAATAATACAGGGCCTCCTCAAGAAAAAGACTTGCTAACCTAATTTAAAAATGGGCAGAAGACATGGAAATATTTTTCATAGAGAAAGACATTTAGATGACCAAGAGACACATGAAGAAATGCTCAAAATCACTGAAAATAAGAGAGATGCAAATCAAAACTACAATGAGATGCCATCTCACCCCAGTAGCAGTGGCAAAGTTTCATAGGGCAGAAAGCAATGAATGTTGGAGAGGATGTGGAGAGATTGGGACTCTCATTAGACTGCTGGTGGGATTATAAAATGGTGCAAACATTCTGAAAGACTGTTAAAAAGCTGAACATAAAAAACCCCATATGACTCCACTATTCTAATGCTGGAAATATACCCCAAGGAAAATAAAATTGAGACACAAAAAGAGATTTGTACACTTATGTTCATAGTAGAATTATTCACAATAGCAAGAAAATGGAAACAGCCCTAATGTTCATCAACAAATGACTAGATTGAGAAATTGTGGTACATTCACATAATGGAAGCACTCAGGAGCAACAATTTTGAAAAGTGCTACATAACATGGGAGAGGCTAGAGAGTATTATGTGGAGTAAACAAACTCAGTCTTATAAGAATAAACTGCTTAAGACCATTATTGTAAAAATAGAAGGATAACTAGCATGACGTGTATAAAAGTCCAAAGTCTGAGGGGAGAGGTGGAAATCATGAGTGGCAGAGTTTAATGGGAGGAGAGAGAGGGTAAAGGCATTAAAGATTCAGTGGGGATCTGAAAAGTAGGCATAGGTCGATGGTAATGAATTTTTTAAAGCACAATGTATGGAAATGATGATATGAAACAATATGAATGAAAGAATGTATAAAACAATGTATATAAATTTTGTATGCAAACCAATATTAAAAAAGGGGGGGAAATTTGGAAGAAGAAAAGTCAGATGAATGAAACAATTTAAAAATTTCTAGAACAAAAAAGAACTTAGAAACAAAATTTTCCTCCGTTTCATAAGTACGCAGCTATCATTTGTAACAATCCAAATTAATATACTTAGAGCATTATTATGAAACTAGGTAGGTAATCTTGAAATATTCACTGTAAAAGTGTATCACTCAATGTCATTGAGTAGGCTCCAGTTCATAGTAACCCTCCACTAGTTTTCAAGGTTATTCATCGCAATGGGAAGAGACTGCTCATCTTCCTCCCATGGGGCTGCTGGTGAATTTGAACCCCAGAGATGCACAGCTTTGGAATTAGTAGCATAACTGGCTATAAGTATGTCATCAGTTTCCCTAAAAGTATAAAAGATTAAAAATAATCATTTAGAGTAGATAGTACATTTAATCACTTCTTGGTCTTTTGGCTAAGATCAAGTGTAAAGTTGATAGTACATTTTCAGTCTGGTCCAAATTGGTAACCCCCAATAACTTTACTAACAGCTTTTTTGTGCCACCTCTTAATCCTTCACCTGATCCATGTTTCTGTTTCTATTCTCAGGACCAACTGGCTGAAGATATATTTCTGTTGTTGTTGTTATGTAGTGTTGAGTTGCCTGTGACTCCTAACAATCCTATGTACAATAACTCTGAAACCTGTCCTGTGCTGAGCCAGTCTCACTGACACCAAAACACCTACCCCCATTGCCCTACTTACTGAATCAGCCCATCATATATCCGAAGTCTTTCTCTCCTGTTCTGTAATTACACCTTTCCAAGCATGATGCCCTTCTCTAAGGACCTGTCCCTCCTGGCCACATGCTTGAAGTATGTGAGACAGAGTTTCAAAATCCTAGCCTCCAAGGAGAAACTTGGTTTCACCCTCTCCAAGACTTATTTCTTTTCTTGATGGTCTATGGTATGTTCAAGACTCTTCTCCAGCACCACAACTCAAAGACATCAATTCTTCTGTCATCTTTTGTCATTGTCCAGAACTCTGATGCATAGCAAGTAATGGTGAAGAAGTAATGAAGAAGAAGTAATGGGTCACGCACACCTTAGTCTCTAGACTGACACTTTTGCTTCTCAGAACTTTGGAGAGGTCCCTGACAGCAAATTTATCTAATGAAATTTATCTTTTGATTTCCTGGATGCTGGTGCCAAGAGTGTTGATTGTGGATATATAATTCTAGCCATATGTATTTATTAAAGGCCTTTTACAGACACAAGGAGACCTATTGGTGCAGTGGCTTAATTATTTGATTGCTAACTCAACGATCAGTGGTTATAACCCACCAGCTTCTTGAAGGAGAAAGATGCAGCTGTCAGCTTCTGCAAAGATTTACCACCTTGGAAACCATTAGGGGCAGTTCTACTCTGTATTACAGGGTCACTGTGAATCAAAATCAACTGGTAACAGTAGGTTTGATTTCAGTGTATAATATGCACAATTCTGATTGCTAGATGCAATAGATAGATAAATATGAATGTTCCCTGTGTCTAGGGAGCTTGAAAAAAGTCTAGTGTCCAATTCCAAGAAAGCAAGAGAGGGAGCTTTACACATATATTTTGCCTCATGCTGCTGTGATTATTGTCTTGAAGTGTTCATTTTATATAACTTTCTTTCTAAATCCAACTGTATTTGGACATTTTAATTGAAATAAAGCAAATATACAGAAAGGTCACAAATCTTAAATAAACAGGTCGTTGTTGTTATATTGTTGGATGTCACTGAATCAGTTTTGACTCATAGCAGCCCTGTGAACAAAAGACCAGAACTTAGCCCAGTCTTTCTTTATTTTGGTGACCCTCTACTTTTCCAAACATGATGTCTTTTTCCAAAGACTGGTTCCTCCTGACACTTTGCTGATGAATGGAGGATAGGACAGCTAAATTCCAAAGGCTTATTTTCCAAATATACAATTAAGTAGAGTGATGTTGGCAGAGAAACTGAATTCTGAAATGTGGGTATGTTAGAAAGATAATAGAGGGTTTTTTCCATAATGTTATTAATTTCCACCTAAATTATTCAAGCTAAAATAATTGTTATGGTAGGAAATCATGCAATTATTCTTATGCACATGATACAAATATTCTTTAACAAAATAATAGAAGTATATGAAATTCTATTTCCATTTAAATTTATCATCCTCAAAAATTTTTTGAAAGAAGGACAAGCCCATAAGGAGAGAAAGAAAAAGAAGAAAGGAAGAGACTGATTTTCCAAAACTGGGACAAGCTGTTTGGCTTCTGAGACAAGAAAAACTTGATGGTCAACAGAGCCCACTTCCAAGACGTGAGGTTAGGGGTGGAGTACATTCATAGTGATCACTCGGATCCACAGGAGTAGCAGTTGAAGGACCTTTTCAGTGGAGAAACAGGCTGAACTTGGACATGTTCCTTCAACGCTGTCCACCTCGCATGCACAGATGTGTGGAAGAGCAGGGGAGGGTTGTTGGCTTGAGGAGCAGGGAGTCATGAAGTCTCCTGGCTTGTTGACTTGGCCCCATGTCAGGGCTAGGGCTGAGCAAAGAGACTGGAGAGTTTGGAACACAGGGAGAAGTGTGAACTCCTGAGCTTGTAGCTGATTTGAGCCAGGACACACATGACTGGGGATGAGTTGACGAAAACCCAACCAGATGTAGAAAGGATAATCCATGATGTGAACTAGGGTTGATTGCTGCAACCTGATGGCTTACTCTGGATTGGGCTTTGCTTGTAGGTACAGATGCTCAAAGTTGTCAAGTTGAACAGACAATTCTTCAGCTAAAAAAACACAACCATGCTTGTTTCTTCGGAATACTGGTTGGATTGTTGTTGCTATTGCTTTATGTTGTTGAGTTGCTTGCAACTCAAAGCAATCCTATGATAAATAACTCTGAACCTTGTCTTATCCTAAGCCAGTCTCACAGACTTGAAAACGTCTAACCCCATTTCTCCAGTCACTGAGTAGATCCATCTCATCTAGAGTCTTCCTGTCTTGCTCTTTTCCTCCACCCTTCCAATCATAATGTCCTTCTCCAAAGACTGGCTTCTCCTGGACACATGCTCAGAGGATGTGAAAGAGAGCTTCAAAATCCTTCCCTCCAAAGAGCAACTTGGTTTCACTTTCTTCAAGACAAACATGTTTGTTCTTTTGGCAGTCCATGGAATGTTCAATACTTGTCTCCAGCATCACAACTCAAAGGTATGGATTCTTCTTCTGTTATTCTTAGTCATTATCCAGCTTGCTTAGTAAGCAAGTAACTGAAAACACCATGGCCCGGAAGAGGCACACTTTAATTAATCTCCAGACTGATATCCTTGCTCTTTAGCACTCTGAAAAGGTTCTTGACAGCTTTTCCCAGTGCAATTTGTCTTGATTTTCTGACTGCTGCTGCCAAGGGTGTTTATTGTGGAACCAAGCAAGCCGAAATTGTAAAAAACAACCTCAATCTCCTCTCCATCTATTTTGGTACTAACCATTGGCCCAGTGGTAAGAATCTTTGTCTTCTTGATGTTGAGCTTCAATTCATGTTCAAGACTGCAGTCCTTGATCTTCTGCAGCAAACACTTCAGGCCCTCCTTATCTTCTGCAGCAAGGTTGTGTGATCTGCATAACTTAAGTTTTTTAATCTTTCTCCAATTCTGATGCCACACTCCTTGTCATAAAGACCAGCCTCCTGAATGATCTGTTCCACATATAGATTGAAAAAGTACGGCAACAAGATGGCATTGCTGACACACTCCTTTACCAATTTTGAACCATGCAGTGTTTTCCTTGCTCTGTTCTGATGACTGCTTCCTGGTCCAAGTATAGGTTTCCCATGAACACAATCAGGTGGTCTGGAATTCCTATTCTTCTCAATATTAGCCACAATTTGTCGTGACCCTCACAGTCAAATGCCTTTGCATAGTCAATGAAACACAAATAGACATTCTTCTGGTATTCTTTGTTCTCAGTCGAGATTTAGCTGACCTTGGTGATGATGTCCCTAGTACCATGGCCTCTACCAAACCCAGCTTGTATTTCTCTGTCACTGTACAGTTTCAGGTGGTTTTTTATCATCTTCAGTAAGATTTTGCTTGCATGAGATATTAGTGATATTGTTCAATAATTTCAACACTCTGTTGGAACATCTTTTTTTGAAATGGGAATAAGTATGACTCTCTTCCAGTCAATTGACCAGGTAGCTGTCCTCTAGTCTGCTTGATGCAGACTGGTGAGCACATTCAGTGCAGCATATATTTGTTGGAATATATCAAGTGGTTTCCTATTAATTCCTGGGGCTTTGTTTTTGGTCAACTCCTTCAAAGCAGCTTGACCTTCCTCCTTCACCACCATTGCCTCCTGATCATATGTTGTTTCATGAAATTCTTTTGTATCAGCCAGTTCTTTCTGGTACGGTGACTCTGTGTACCCCAACAATCTTCTTTTAATGATTCCTGGACCATTCCATTTTCTGCTCATAGCATTCTTAAGATTTTAATTTATTCCTTCAGCTTAAGAAATGCGTAACGAGTTAGGCCCTTTTGATTTTCTGACTCCAGCTCTTTGCACATTTTATTATAATATTTTGCTTTGTCTTCCCTAGTTGCCCTTTGAAATCTTCTGTTCAGCTCCTTAACTTTCTGACTTCTGCTTGTTTTGGCTTATCAGCATTCTAGTGCAATACTCAGAGTCTCTTCTAACATCCACCTTGGTTGTTTCTTCCTCTTCTGTCTTTGTAATGACCTTTTTCATTCTTGATATGATATTTTGTATATCATCCCACCGCTCATCTGATCTTTGTTCATTAGTGTTCAAGGCCTCAAATGTGTTTCTGAGATAGTTTTTAAATTCAAGTAAGATAGACTCAATATCCAGTTTTGGTTCTTGTGGATTTGTTTTCATTTTCTTCACATCAACTGAACTTTAATATGAGAAGTTCATAGTCCATTCTGCAATCTGTACCTGGCCTGTTTTCATATCTAATATTGAGCTTCTTCAATGATTCTTTCACAGATATAATCAATCTAATTCCTGTGCAGATCATCAAATGAGGTCCATGTGTATAGCTGTCATTTGTGTTTCTTTTAAAAAGTATTTTCTGAGAATAAATCATTGACTGTACAAAATTCTATCATTCTATGTCCAGCCTCATTTCTGTCACCAAGTCCATGCTTCCAACTACTAATCCTTCTTCTTTGTTCCCAAATTTTGCTTTCCAGTCACCCATAATTTTTAATACGTCTTTGTTGCATGTTCAATTAATTTCCAACTGCAAAAATCGATAGAAGTTATCTGTTTACTTCTCTGGGCAAATCAGAAATTGGTTGTCTAAAAGGGGAATATTTGGACATGAGGCATGAAGTAGCTATCTTATATGCTTTCATGAAAGCATCAAGAAAGAGGATTGAAAGGGGGAGCCTATAATATATGCAAATGAAATATAATGTAAAGAAACTGATTACATAAATAAATAATTTTTTAAAAAATAGTATGTTGTTGTTAAGTGCCGTTGAGTCATAGATGACTCATAGCGACCCTATTATCGAAAGTCCTCAACATTTGTGTGAGTTTCATCCTCTCTCTAGGTTCATAAGGTTTCCAGAGGCAAGCTATTACAGAAGTGGATGCCACTCCTGCTTCCAAGCTTGTTATGATCAGAGAGCTCCACCAAACACTGTCCACCACGGATAAGCATTATCACATTTGACACATCAGTGTCACAGTGTTCAGTTTCACAGTGACCACAAGTTACCTCTGTACAGCAAGTGGGCACACCAGGGCTACATGACCTAGAAGAATGTTTTATCAAAAACAATGAAAAAGAGGCCTTAGGGCCATGGATTAGAGTCATCCACGTTTGGCTTAATAGCATCACTTTCTGTCCATTAGGCCAACTGGTCTCTCTCTTTTAAAAAATAGTATATTAATATGAAATTTATTCAGTAAAAAATGTTCCTGTGTAGAAATTCTGGAAAAATTTGTTGTAAATTATTTAGTTTTGTAAATACCTCTTTCACATTTTCCCATTAAGGAAGTGCAGTTCCTAGTCTATTATGCTAAAGAAGCTTGTATCAGATTAGTTCTATATAGATTATTTTGTTGTCAATCCATCTCATTGGGGTTTGGGGGTTTTCCTCTCTTTTGTTAACCCTCCTTCTTTCCAAGCATGAAGTATCTTTCAAAAACTAGCCCCTCTTAACAATGTGTCCAAGAGTCAAAGCTTCACAGCCAGAAGCACTCTGGCTGCACTTTCTCCAAGACATATGTGTTTGTTCTTCTGGCAGCCCTTAGGGTATTCCCACTCTTCTCCAACACCACAACTCAAAAGCATCATTTCTTCTTTTGTCAATCCTTATTCATTGTTCAGCTCTCAGATGCATAGCTAGTGACCAAAAATAGAAGTTACAAATTATGATAAAACTATGACAAATTTGAGGGTGCTGGCGAGCACTGAAATACAGGTAGCAATAGGGAATTAACCTTAAAAATGGACTCTAGTGGGTGTGATTTCTTTCAGGCAGTTTAACCAAAAGCTCTCCTCTTTCCATGCCATATGACATAGGGAGAAATTAAGCAGAAACTTGCAATGCTGCTGGTTTGAAGAGTTAGAATTAAAAATCCTGGGCTCTTAGAGTGAAAAAGTTATCGTGCAACTCATGTTAAGGAGAAAGCAAATGGGGTCTAAAATGTGTGTGTAAACTCTACCAAAGCTTCAATTAATCTCTAAACTAATCTCACAGCTAATCCTATGCACAAGGAACTTTGGTGGCCTAACGGTAAAAAATTGTGGTGCAATCCCAAAGGCATATGGGTTCAAATCCATCAACTGCTTCACAGGAAGAGAATGAACAATCTCCTCTTGTGTAATTAATTATCTCTGAAATCCACTGAAGGGTCAGCACAATCCTATATACAGGAGAGACCTCAGGAGGACAGCAGAAAGTTAACAGTTGAAATTTTAAAAAATAAAATAAAATTAATAAGAATCCTGAATAGTAAAAGCAATCTTGGAAAATAATAAAGTAGAAAGAGTCACATTTCCTGACATTAAAGTTGTTGTTTTTATTGATTGCCTTCGTGTCAAGTATGACTCATAGAGACCCTATGAACAAAAGGCCTGAAGCTCCTCTACAACTAATGACATTTATCAAAGTTCATAGTTTCCTGAGGCATGTACTATATATATGGTGATTCTCATGTGACGAGGGGCCTTGTTTTAGGAATCTATTCCAAGGGGAAAGAAGGTGATGGCACCTACCATTTAAAAGTGCTGGAGAGAGTTTTGACAAATCGATGTCTGGAAAGCTGAGAGAACTTTTGACCATTTGCCAGTCCTTATCAAGAGACCCTGGCCTTGGTTAATCAGTTAAAAGCTAAGGGAAAAGATGGAAGTTTCATATCCACCCAGAGGCACCTTGGAACAAAGGCCTGGCAATCTAACTTCCAAAAAACCAGTCTCTGAAAGCCCTGGGGGCAGAGTTCTGTTGTGAGACACATTAATGCTAAATATTGATAAACATGCTTCAGGATCCACCCCTTCTCTTGGAGATGACCTCTTACTTATCACTCTGCCCTCTCCTCATCACTCCTCGCCCCCTGTGGGTTCATACAGAAATGATTCTTCTCAACAGATGCTACATTTCCAGTTGGCAGCAACTGGCTTAATTTTTCCTTCTTCATTTTCCTCTTCTGTGAGGCTTAATGATTTGATAAGCTCAGCCCTCCTCATCTGGTACTGTGATCCCTCTGCTGCCCCCTGTGGTAATCAGTGCAATGTTTTTCTGAGGCATCGAAATTATATATGTATGTATATATATGTGTGTGTGTGTGTGTGTGTGTGTGTGTGTGTGTGTGTGTGTGTGTATATGTAAATATATATATGTGTACACACACACTATTAAGTTATAACTGTCATAAAAGCCTAGTATAGGTATAATGTTAGACATTTAGGCCAACGGAATTGAGAGTCCTGAAATAAACATTTCTGTAATTGATTGTTTTGGGGAAAATGTGTTAAGTACATTCAATAAAGAAAGAAGAATATCATTAATAAGAAGAATATCATTAATGAATGGTGTTGAGAAAACTAGACTTCCACATGCAAACCACTGAAGCAGGTTCTAAGCTTCACACCATACACAAATACCAACTCAAAATAGTTCAGGGACCTAAATGTGAAAACTAAAATTGTAAGATTCTAAGAAGAAAGCATAGAGATATTGCTGCCGTTCCTGCTGTTTAACAATGGTTTCTTAGGCATGACACCGAAAGTCTGAAAAGTAAAGGCTTTTATTCATCAAAGGACCTTTTCAATAAAGTGAAGAGACCATCCTACAGACAAAGAGAATATCTTGTGGACCATAATATGCTAGGGGTTTAATATACATAATACATAAAGAATATCTACAACTCAATAATCAAAAGACAACTCAGACAAAACGGAACAAAAGATTTGAGTACACATTTCATCAAGGATCATGTACAAATGCTTAGGCAAGTGAAAAGATGCTCAATGCTATAGTTGTGTTTGTTATATGGATAGCATTGCAAAGAAAGTGAATTCCGGAACACTTAGTTCTCCTCTTATAGAATCTACACTGGACCAAGAACATTAGAACAGCAAAGGGGATAATAGTTTAAAATAAGCAAAGATATTTGGGCGTGTTGCAAGGTGGGTCCAGTTCTTTGAGAGGGGCGTCATGCTTGGGAAGGTGGAGGGACAGCGCAGGAGAGGAAGATCCTCGAAGAGGTGGATTGATTCAGTGATTAGGGTAATGAGGGTAGGTTTGTCAGAGACAGTAAGATTAGCACAAAATAGGGCAGGCTTTAGGGTTGTGGTACATACGGTTGCTATCAGTTGCAGGTGACTCGGCAGCACATAATAACAACAATTGGCCAAAAGTGTATCTTTTTACCATATTTATTTTTAATCTTTGAACTGAGCAAATCTGAGAAGATAGACTCTGTGAAGAAAGACTCATTAAAAACTTGCTGTATCAAGGGAGCTCTGGTGGCCTAGTGGCAAGAAACTCCACTGTAGTCCTGAAGGTATGCTGTTCAAATCCACTGGATGCACCTCAGAAGACAGAGGGGCAAATCTCTTTGTGTCACTTTGTGCCATTAGGATCTGACTTGATGGTACACAACAAGGAAAAACAAAAACCACACCAAAAAACCAAAACTGTAGAGGTGTGGCATTAATCATGAGGTCGCAAAGTTTGATGGCTGGGTGGAAATGAAAGAGGAGGAAGTTTTGTGAAAAGCAATGCATTCAAACTTTGTAAATAAGTCAGTATAAATTTAAAAAAAAAACACCAACATTCTTGCTGTATGTTGAGGACACAACCTTGTTCACTGAATATGGATTACATTTTAACATTTTTTTTAAAAATCCTTACACCTGAGCCAATAAAAAACATCTTTGGTGGGTGGAGGGAAGAGGGAAGAAAATGGGAAGGATCAAGGTGAAAAGACAGGTTAATGATGGGCAAAATCCAATGGTGATTAATTTTATAATGTATGAGAATAATTGTATGAAGCACAATATATGCAACCTTTGTAAGGAAATAAATTTCTTTTAAAAACAAAAAAGAACCTCTCGGCAAACTAAGAAAGGAATTTTTTCAATCTGATAAATTACTTCCATATCTATCATTACTCATGTTGTTGTTGTTGTTAAGTGCCATCGAGTCGCTTGCGACTCATAGCGACCCTGTGTATAAGAGCCCTAAATGCTGTTCTGTCCTGTGCCAACCAAGCCATCTCAAGCACACTCATTCCCACCACTCCACTCACAGAACCAAACCATCTCATCGAGGGTCTTCCTCTCCTGCGCCGTCCCTCCACTCTGCCAAAGTCCCTCTCTAAAGACCAGTCCCTCCTTGCAACATGCCCAAAGTATGTCAGATGAACCTTCAGAATCCTTGACTCCAAGGAGCATTCTGGCTTCACCCTCTCCAGGACAAACCTGTTTGTTCTCCCAGCAGTCCATGGTATATTCAACACTCTTCTCCAGCAACACAGCTCAAAGGCATCAATTCTCTTTATATCATCCCTATTCACTGTCCAACTCTCTGATGCATAGCATGTAATTGTAAAGACTATAGCCTGGATCAGGCGCACCTTAGTCTCCAGCCTGACGTCATTGCCCTTCAGTACCTTGAGAGGTCCCTCACAGCTGACTTTCCCAGTGCAGTTTGTCTCCTGATTTCCTGGCTGCTATTACCAAGAGTGTTGATTGTGGAACCAAGTAAACTAAAACTGTTAACTATCTCAATCTCTTCACCATCTATACTGATGCTGCTAATTGGCCCAGTGGTGAGAATCTTTGTTTTCTTGATGTTGAGCTTCAGTCCCGAATGAAGACTGCAGTCTTTGACCTTCTGCAGCAAGCGCTTCAGTTCATCCTCAGTTTCAGCAAGCAGGATTGTGTCACCTATATAATGCAGGTTGTTGCTGATTCTTCCACCAATCCTGATGCCACATTCCTCCTCGTACAGCCCAGCGTCTTGGATGATCTGTTCTGCATACAGATTGAAAACATATGGAGACAAAATACATCCCTGACAGACTGCTTTCTTGATTTTGAACCATCCAGTGTCTCCCTGTTCTGTTCTGACGACTGCCATTTTTCCTTGTCTATCTTGCTCTAGGGAGCTCTGCTAGCTTAATGGAAGGAACTGTGTTATCAACACAAAGGCACATGTTTCAAATCCAAGCTTCTCTGTAGGAGAGAGATGGGCCGTCTCAACCCGTGCTATTTACTGCCTCAAAAAATCTGCTGGAGGGTCAACTATGGATATTTCTGACTGTATGGTATACACAACATCTTGGTCTAAAGAGTTTGCTGAAATCTGTTCAGTGTCATAGCAACTCACAGCCCTCCAGTGACAGAGAGTGGTGGCTGCTGCTGTTGGGCATTGACCAGGAATTAAACTGGGTTGCCCACTTGGAAAGTGGAAATTCTACCACTGTCCTCTTTATACGAGCATTGTCATTGTTTGTGTGTTTTTTCTAGTATGTATTTTTTATTGTTGAATATTGTTGGGTTTTGTGTCACTTACTTGGTTCCAACTTCTGATGACTTTATGCATAACATCTCAAAACCTTGCCTAATGCTGCACTTTCCTCACAGTCTCTGATGGACCCACTGCTGCCATCACTGTAGCAGTCCATGATGTTGAGGGTCTTCCTCAATTTTGCTGACTGTCCACCTTTCCAAGAATGATGTCCCCTTTCAAGGATTAACTTATCCTGATAAAATGCCCAAAGTATGAAAGACAAATCTCATTGCCCTTGCTTCTAAGGAGTAAGTAAGTTATGCTTGGCTTTAGATACTAGCAATGAACAGTTAAGGAAATGAAGTGGAAAATCAATACATTTACACTATGGAAATGCAAAGAACTCAGAATATCCAAGTGTTGGAAAGATGAACTATAAAATCTTACAACCATGTTGGGAGAGTTTGGCAAACTTTCAAAAAGTTAAACATACCCTTTATCGTTCAATATTGCCATTCTACTCCTAGGCATTTTTGTCCAACACATGACAAAAATATACATATTTATCAAAAGTTAATGAATAATGTAATCCCAATATAGATACCAAATTCCTTTTTCAAGGAGATTGAAAAGAAATTTGTCAAGTTAATTTGGAGAGACAAAAGACTCCAAATTAGCAAAACACTTCTGAGAAACAAAAATGAAATAAGAGGCCTAGCACTCCCTGGCTTCAAAATCTACTATACAGTGTTAGTAACCAAAACAGAATGGTACTGATACAATGACAGACGCATAGACTAATGGACCAAAACTGAGAACCCAGAAATAGATTCAGCTATCTATGGTCAACTGATACTTAACAAAAACAAAACAAAACAAACTATCAAATGGGGAAATAACAACCTTTTCAACAAATGGTTCTGGCAAAACTGTACTGCTACATGCAGAAAGCTGAAACAGGATCCACATTTCACACCTACACAAAAACCAACTCAAGGAGGATCAGACACTTAGGAGTAAAACCTGAAACCATAAAGTTCATAAGAGACAAACTGGGATCAAGCTTAGAAGGCATAGTCTATGGTATAAAGAGACTGCCAAATCTAGCCAGAAATGTACAATCTGAAGAGGATAAAAATGATGAATGGGACCATCTGAAGAATAGGGTGAAAAGAAAACCTACCATCTGGGAACATACATTTGGTAATACCATCTCAGACAAGAGTCTCATAACAAAAGTTTTTAGAATACTCCTGGGCCTCCACAAGAAAAAAACTGATAACCCAATTACAAAATAGGCAAAAGACATGGAAAAGACTTTTCACAGAGGAAGATATTCAAATGGCAAACAGAAACAAGAAGAAATGCTCCAAATCACTAGTGATAAGAGAGATGGAAATCAAAACCACTATGATCAAAACTCCAGTAACAGTGGCAAAGTTTAAAACGACAGCAAGTAATAAATGTTGGAGAGGATGTGGAGAGATAGGAACTCATAGATTATTGGTGGAATTGTACAACGGTACAACTGGAAGGCAGTTTGGCACTTCCTCAAAAAGCTGAATATAGAAATTTCATATGACCCAACTATTCTATTTTGAATACATCCAGAAAAAATAAGAACTGAGGCATAAACAGAGACTTGTACACTAATGTTCATAGTAGTGTTATTCATCATTGAAAGAACATGGAAACAGCCCAGATGTCCAATCACAGCAGAATGGATTGAGAAATTATGGTACATTCACATGATGGAATACTATGCAGCACACAGGAGCGATGCTAGGGACCTCTCCAGGGTACTGAAGAGCAATGGTGTCGCTCTGGAGACTAGGGTGGGTCCGATACAGACTATGGTCTTTGCAATCACTTGTTATGCATCAGAGAGTTGGACAATGACTAAGGAGGATAGAAGGAGAATTGATGCCTTTGAGATGTGGTGCTGGAGAAGAGTATTGAATGTACCATGGACTGCCAAGAAAACAAACAGATTCATCCTAGAGAGGGTTAAACCAGGCTGCTCCTTGGAGGCAAGGATTCTGGGGCTTCGTTTGACATACTTTGGACATGTAAGGAGGGACCGGTCCTTGGAGAGGGACATCATGCTTGGGAGGGTGGCGGGACGGCGCAAGAGGGGAGGATCCTCTAAGAGGTGGATTGACTCAGTGACTGGAGTAATCGGGATGGGTGTGTCAGAGACAGTGCGATTGGCACAGGATAGAGGTGGGTTTAGGTCTGCTGTACATAGGGTTCCTATGAGTCACAAGCGACTCGACGGCACATAACAACAACAACAACAACAGCCTAACTTGGCAGGGACTGGAGAGCATTATGTGACGCGAACTAACTCGGCCCCATACAAATACTGTATAAGGCCATTATTGTAGAAATAGGTAATTAGTAAATCGTGTATGAGGATTTAAGGGGCAGGGTTATAAAGGGGTGAGGTTGGGCCGGGGTGTAATCATAGGTTTCCACAATTTGATGGGTGGAGGGCAGGATGGGTTAAGGAAATGAGAAAGATCCCATGGGGAAAACAATGTTTGTAGCATTTGTAAGAAAACCAGAATAAAATAAAAAGTTTAAAAAAATAAAAAGGAGTAACGGGAGATTCAGACAGTGTCGGAATGAGGGACTGGAGGCAGCCTATATCCAGAACAAGGGGATAGATTTTTATCCTTTATGTGCTGTGTGAGTTTTAAGATTCTCACCCAGGAAAACATATTCAGTAAACCAAGCTGGAGCATCGTGGGTGGGAAATTAGGATGGAGAGAATTTATCAGAGTTAAGATAACAAACTTTTGTGGTAGTCCTGACTTGAATATTTAAAATACTCCAAGAGAGTAGAGCAAGCGTCCCTGCCATGCCTGGTTAATCATCCTTATTTGGTTCCAACTCCTGGCAACTCCACATGTGTCAGAACAGAACCACACTCCATGAAGCTTTCAGTGGCTGATTTCTCCCAAGCAGATTCCCTCCAACCTCCTCCCCCCCCCCTCTAGTTCAGTCCCTTATCTACTCAAGTCAGGACTACTGCAAAAGTTGGTTATCTTAGCCTTAACTCAAAATGATAGCATCACTTTTTTTTTTAAATAGAAGGAATCAGTTTGGAGATAAATATGATTTTTTTAAAAAAAGCAAATTGCTGAGAAATTTATCCCAGCAGTATCCTTATCCCTCTCCTCAGACTGGGTACAAAATGCTAAGTAAAGAAAAAAACTCCAACATGTAAAACAAAACCCTTGGTCATCCAGTTGATCCTGACCCTTCATAAAACTAAAGGAGAGAGTAGAATGGCTCCACAGGGTTCCCAAAGCCGTACCTTGACTGAAGCTGCCTGCCACATCTTCCTCCAGTGGATAAGCTGGTTCATTTGAACTGCAGACCCTTGGTTAACAGCCCAGCACTTAACCACTGCACTCTCAGTGCTCCTCTCACAATGTCACTGCAGACTACCAAAGCAAGTACTTAGTGACCCATCATGACATTTATCACCATGTGTTGCAAATGACCGCTTCTTAATCTCCTGCACTAGAGTCTGTACAACTTGAAGGTAAAGACTGTCTTTCACTAGAATTATTCCCAAGTGACAGACATTATTCTAAGGGTCTATGGATTTTGCATACAGACATATTTACTAAGTGAATCTTGGACGCTGAGTTTGAGGATATAGAGGAACAGAAACGCTGATGTGTTTCTCAGGCAATTGGAGTAGGGAGGCATGAAAATAGAGTATGGAGAAGCAGGAGTGGAAATCCCTGAGGGAGAGATGTGGCACTTCATGCCTTCATTCCTTATGTGCCAGACTAACTTGCTTCAAAATGAGAAGCAGAAGAGACCAAGAAACAGCATTCAGGTCTGTATTATTCCTTAATTGAATGAACAATTTCTGAATATTCAGGAGGTAGCTCTTCAGATAATCAGCCAAAAAATGCTCTGGGTGTCATTTGATAGTCGTATCTTCCCTTTCTGAATCAACAATAATGATGCAGTAACATTTGGGGGAGCAGGAGAAAAATTGACTATGCAAAGGCGTTTGACTGTGTGGATCATAACAAACTGTGGCTGACCCTGAGAAGAATGGGAATCCCAGAACACTTGATCGTTCTAATGCGAAACCTATAATTGGACCAGGAGGCAGTC
>NW_006399816.1:11869736-11871737 GCF_000299155.1 Elephantulus edwardii
GGGACAGCACAGGAGAGGAAGGCCCTCTATGAGGTGGATTGATTCAGTGACTGGGATAAGCAGGAAGGGAGTGTCAGAGACAGTGCGATTGGCACAGGACAGAACAGAGTTTAGGGCTGTTGTACATAGCATCGCTATGAGTCGCAAGTGACTTGACGGCACATAACAACAACAACAGTGACAGCCTGGGTAAGTATTTTTGTCTGTTCCCTTAAATCTTCTGAATACTACATTTTGAATCCAGGTTCCACCCCATGTCAAGTCTATGAGGAACTTTTCCTTTATCTTTGTGGGCCTACATCCTCTCATTTTAACACTGTGTTTTAGTACTCAAACCATGTCTTTGTTGAGAGCATTAAATAAATTTCATCACGCAAAACCCTGAAAATAATGTCTGGCACATAAATAATCTATAACTCTTAACTCATTCAAACCAAAAAACTCTGTCATAATCAGGTTGATTCTCACTCATAGCAACCTTGTGTTGTGGTTGTTGTTGTTGTTACGTACTGTTGAGTCAGAACTGAGTCAAACTCCTCCAGCAGTTTATCAAAGGCTGTGATTAGACAGGAAGAGATTACTCATCTTACTTCCATGGAGCAGCTAGTGAATTTGAACTGCATGCCTTTGGCTTACAACTCCTTACAGTTAAGACACCGGAGCTCACTGTAGCAACCCTACGTTGTTGTTAGGTGCTGTCAGATCTAGTATGACTCATGACCCTATGAACTGCCAACCTGAACCCTGCTCTATCCTGTGTCATCCTCATCATCTCTGACACACTACAGCCCATTGCTGAAGTCACCATATCAATCCATCTCATTAGGGGTCTTTGATCTTCCTTTCCTTCACTGACCCTCCATCTTTCCAACTGTTATGTCCCTTTCCACGGAATAGCCTCACCTAGTTACACATCCAAAAAGTGTGAGTGAAGAAACTTTGCCACCTTTGCGTCTAAGGAGCACTCTGGCAACACCTTTTTCCAAGACATCTATTGCTTTTTTGGCAGTTCTGCTATATCCAATACTCTTCTCCAGGATCACAACTCAAAGTAGCCCTTTAGGACAGAGCTAATACTCCCCTCCCACAGTTGAGTTTCTGAGGCTGTAAATCTCTAAAGGAGCAGAATTGCTTTGTCTTTCTCTCTCTGAGTATATCTAGTGGGTTCAAACCATCAACCTTTCAGGTAATAGCTCAACTCTAAACTCACTGTGTTACCAGGACTATTAACTAGAGGTTTGGATATGTGGTGATTAAAAGCACAGTTTCTGTAATTTAATTCTTGGGCTTGATTTCCGACTCTGCTACTTAGCTAGGTAGGTTACTTTACCAATCTGTGGTTCATTTCCCCACCTGTAAGTAGAATGTTACTAGTACCTCTACTAATAGGTCTGTTGTGAAAAATTAAATTCTTGTTAAGCACCTGAAACAGCATCTGAAATGTTTTAAATATGTGTTTCCTGTTATTAACTCCCTATAACTTCATTCTCCAATCTATTTTCAGTTATGCCCAATAGTTTTCTCTTAAGTGTACTTTATTTATCAACCAATAAGTAGAACACGACGTGTTTTCTACCAAGTTTACACAATGGCACTAGATAAGGTTGCTCAGCTAAAACACTTAAGAATTGCTGGGCAATCAAATCAGAATTTTGGAGCTGAAAGGCACATTAGAGATTATTTAGTCCATTATTTTATATTATGAAGAAAAAACAGGAGCATCATTAAAATTATCTGGTGTAATCCCTAACTCTGGGAGGACAATTGTGATAAGATCTTCCTGTATTTTCTCAGTGTCTTAGCAATTCAATCTTCCCATTACTGGTAGACTCAGTCTAACTCTTTAGTGTTGTTGTTGTTGTTGTTGTTATGTGCCATTGATTCGCTTGTGACTCATAGAGACCCTGTGTACAACAGGATGAATCTGTTTGTTTTCTTAGCAGTCCATGGTACTCTCAATACTCTTCTCCAGCACCACAGCTCAAAGGCATCAATTCTCCT
>NW_006399816.1:11872428-11874160 GCF_000299155.1 Elephantulus edwardii
ACAGTCAAACGCCTTTGCATAATCAATGAAACACAGATAGACATTCCTCTGGTATTCCCTGATTTCAGCTAAGATCCATCAACATCAGCTACAATATTCCTAGTACCACGACCCCTTCTAAACCCAGCCTGGACTTCTGGCAGTTCTCTGTTGATGTGCTGTTCCAGTTGTTTTTTTGATATAAATTATTAAATAATGAAATTAGATACGTGTGCAAGTCCCACTTGCAAGTCAAGTACTAAAGAGTGAATTTCTCTGAAATCATTTGATCAGACTGAAATGATTCTGTAAGCAGCTCCACAAGAACAGGAACAAGCTTATCTTTCTATGCCACAGAGTGCCTGACACACAGATATTTGTTGAATAAATTAGAAGTGTGTTTTTTCCCAGAACTCTAGAGATTCCAAATCTTCCTTCAGACTTGTTCTATTCACTGAATAGAATTTCCCCAAATAGTGTCATTTCCTTCATTATATATATGTACGATGTTAGCTTGAAGTCGGCTGTTTTAGCTATTACCTTAGGCCCCTCTGGTCCCCAGCTATCTTAACTGCAGACACATGGTCTAGCAAATCATCAATATCCATGGGACTATGATAAGAAAGAGAGTGCTCCCCACACTAAGCAGCAAGACTTTACAAAGATTGGAGCAAGACCCCGGGAAGAGCAAGATGCTGGTGAGAGCAAGACCCTGTTAATGATGAGACCCTGGTAGTGAGACCTTGGTGATGATGGTGGAGAGACTTTGGTTTTGCTGTAGAGAAAATGTGGCAAGGTGTAATCAGAGGAGACCTAAGATAAAGGCCATAGTTAAAGGATTTTGCTGTTCTTGCTGGATACTTGAAGGAGAAGCTGACTTTTAACTGCTCTGAGGCAAACTTGTTGGATGATTGAGGAAACCAGAGGCTTCTTGAATTCGTGTTGTTGAACTGAAATCAGAACCTAGACTAATAGAGGAATTGTACTTTGGGGCTGCTCAACTAAAACCTGGATTTGAATTGGATGATATTCTTACTGCTGTGGTGGTTCTAGAGGCATCATGGGGCTGGTCTATGGGCTTTTTATCTGCTTTCTGCTCAGAAATGGTGAGGGGCTGTGCTATTCTCACTCCCTCTGGCCTTTCAGAAAGATGCTTATGACCATGTGTTCCCTTGTCCCATTTTCTTCTCTCTAGACAATATGACATCTTTTTATTCACCTTTTTACTGTCCTGAAGCTGTTAGAATTGGAAGAAACTTTGGAAAAACTATTCCATCACAAGAACTCATTTTGCCAATGAAAAGATTAAGTGAGATAACGTGTCTAATGTCATATAAGTTGTTGATAGCACAGCTGAGAACCAAGATCTTTCACAGCTCATCATAAACAAACAAACAAGCAATAAAAACTTCAGCCTATCCCAGCAACAATAACAAAGCTCAACACGGCAACAAACCACAAATACTGACAAGGCTGTGAGGAGATTGGAACTCTTTTTCATTGCTGGTGGTAATAGAAAATGATACAACCACTATGGAAGGCAGTCTGGCACTTTCTCAAAAAGTTGGAAATATAAATTCCATTTGATTCAACAATTCCACTACTTGGAATATACCCCAAAGAAACCAGAGCCACAACTTAAACAGATGTATGTATACCCACATTTATTGCTGCATTATTCACAATAGCAAAGATACAGAAGCAACTGAAATGCCCATCAACAAACAAATGGATAGAAAAACTATAGTACATC
>NW_006399816.1:11875365-11889955 GCF_000299155.1 Elephantulus edwardii
CTGGAAACCTGCTTGAGAGTCAGCCAAGAGTCAGTTTCACTTAAGAAATAATTTCTGTAATCAATAGCTGTATCTTTTATGCCATTATGAGTCTTTTCTCTGTAATTCCTTACAGGCTTGTTTCTTTAGGAAACTTGAAGTATTTTCTACTCTCTAGTTGTGCTTGGAAAAGCTGAGGGTCAGTGAAAGAGAAGATGGTCCTTGATGAGTTAAATTGATATAATGACTGGGACAATGGGCGTAAGTACAGGATAAGGAGCAGCAAGATTTCATTCATTTGTTGTATATAAGGTTGCTATTAGTCAGAACTGAGAGGGACGAGAGGGTGGGGAAGAGAGGGGGCAAAATAGGAAGGGGGAGGAGGAGCTCTTTTATTCCAGCATCTTTTTTTTCCTTTCTTTTGGCTTCTCTAATCTCTTGTGAAATTTTCAGGGTCTCTTCTGACATCCATTTTGTGGTTTTCTTTCTCCTCTGTATTTTTAGTGACCTTTTGTTCTCTTCACAAATAATATCCTTAATGTCATCCCAACTCATCTCATCCAATGACTTGCACCTATTAAATAAAATTGGGTCATTTGCAGATGCAGAAGAACTTAGATTTCCTGGGTTTAACAATTGACTTTGATAACAATGCCAAATCTACAATCCAGTTTAAGCCAAAACTATTTCTTTCATAGATCATATACTTTCTCCCTCTTCAAACTCATTCACTTTATGACTTCAGATCTGAACAATTTTCTCCAGTGAAGGTGACAACTTCTTTAGATTCTACTTAAAAAATTTCTGTGGTGTAAATATTCTTCTTTCAAATTACAATTATTCTCTCCTCCCTGACAATACTCTCATTCTATTAGAACAGGCATATTTGAAACCCTTAAGTCTATCACAAATTTATCTCAGTCTTCATGCTGCCCCTTAAGTCACAATTTTGGGCCTAAATACTAGAATCTTCAGTAAATTAGTATCACTCATTCAGCCTCTCCTGGGTTTGTCTCCTAGCATCAATGTAACCAAAGTAAACTTTTTAAAAAAATCACTCAATAATAATGAGGATAGAACTAAACATGACAGAACCAGCCCATCTCACACATTTTAGAGCAAATAGACCTGAAATTCTAAAAATCAATTTGAGTCACATTTTAGTTAGAATCTGAGTCTCAGTGGATAAGAGGATAGGAGATGACCTTGAGAAGAATTAGAATTACCTCATAGGATTTTCCCAAACAAGTTTGTCCTAAATTTTATGAGCGTTTGGGGTGACACAACTTCACATGAATCTGAAGTGTCATCAAAAACCCGGTATTGATTTACTCATATTTCTAAAAATGATCAATCATAGTCAGGCTACTGTGATCCTGCAGCAGAATTTGTATGGTTTGAAGCGTGGGCGACTCTGCAGCAATCTCTCCTGATTCAATTTGGTGATGACTCACCCGTTCCAATCTTCCTGTCTATAAATCAGTGGGGAAAACTACACTCTCACTACACCCCCCCCCCCAGTCTTTGCTTTAGGAATCTTCAGAGTGTTACTGGGGGAAATGACACAGTTTGCTCTGCAGAGAAGAATTTTTTATGGACATTTTCCAAACCTAAAATATACTGTCCCCTGGATTTTGAATCCAACTGAAAGAAATCAAAGAAATTCTCAGTTTCTGAAATTCAAAATATCAGGAATAGAAATAGCTTTTAAAAAACCCCTCAATCTCATTGCCATCAGGTCAGAACTGACACACACCCCCCAATAGGTTTTCAGAGGCTATAAATTGCACAAAAGGAGACTGCTCATCTTTCTCTCTGAAGAGCAATTGGTGGATTCAAACTGACTGATTTTGGTTAGACAGCACAACTCCTTACCCATCCATTAGACCATCACAGCTCCCTAGGAAGAAGGTCTATTGTTGTTATGTGCTGTTGAGTCAAAATAAACTCATAGCTGACCCTCTAATGGGTTTCAGAAACTGTAAATAGCATGAGAGGAGACTGCTCATCTTTCTCCAACAGAGAGAGCACTTGATGGATTAGAACCAAGTGTCATTGGGTTGACAGTACAACTCCTTAAAATTAGGCTACCAGTGCTCCCCTAGGAAGATCTGTTGTTGTACTGTCATGTCAGAGTTGACCCATAGCTGACTGTCTAGTGGGTTTTCAGATGCCGTTAATGGCATCAGAGGAGATTATCCATTTTGTTCTCATGGAGGATCTGGTGGATTTGAACTACGTGCTTTTGGGTTGGCAAGGTAACTCCTATTTATTAAGCCACCAGAGCTTCCTAGAAATGTCTAGGATACATCATTGTGCTTCCTTTTGCAGCTTCTAATAACGCAAGCAGATTGTGAGGATGCCCCGGATAGGGCAAGGTTCTGATCTATTGTTCATAGTGTCTCTCTAAGTCATAGCTGACTGGAAGTCACATAACAACAATAATGTATGAAACATCAGAAGAAAATGAAAAGAAAACACAGAGTTGCTGTACCAAAAATGGTGTTCAAACATTTCGGGAGATAACATATAATTAAGAATTGAAAGTGTTGAAGGAAGAAGTCCAAGCTTCACTGAAGGCAAAAAAAAAACCAACAACAACAAAAAAAACCAACCCAAAAACAAAAAACCAAAAAGACTTTGGGATTTTAAGAGTTAGCAAAGAGAAGTATTTCAATAAATTCTTACAGCACTGGATGTACCACTCACTGATCTCTCCCAAGAAATTTCGAAGAGAGCTACCACCCAATTGACTGGAAGAGATCCATGTAAGTGTTTATGCCAAAGAAAATATGATGCAACAGAATGTGGAAATTATTGAACAATATTATTAACACCACAGACAAGTACAAATTTTCTGAAGATAATTTAATAATTGTTAAGTAGTTCATCAACCAGGAGCTCCCAAAAATTCGTATCAGACTTAGAAAAGTAGATGAGAAGCTGTCATTGCTCATGTCAGAAGGACCTTGGCTAAAGCAGAGAATACCGGAAAGATGTTTATCTGTGTTTTATTGACTATGCAGCAGAGTTTAACTGTGTGAATAATGTCAAATTAGGGATAACATTGCATAGAATGGAAGTTCTAGAACATTTAAAAGTGCTCGTGTGGAACCTGCACATAGAATATGAGGCAGTCATTTGGACAGAACATGGTTTGTTTGGTTGTATATATGTATATATGTATATTGAGAGTTGGACAATGATTAGGAGGATAGAAGGAGAATTGATGCCTTGAGCTTTGGTGTTGGAGAAAAGTACTGAGGGTAACATGGACTACTAAGAAAGCAAACAGGTTCATCCTAGAGAGGGTTAAACCGGGCTGCTACTTGAAGGCAAGGATTCTGAAGTTCCGTCTAACATAATTTTGGTCATGTTGTAAGGAGAGACTGGTCCTTGGAGAAGGACATCATGCTTGGGAGGGTGGAGGGCAGGCACAGGAGGGGAAGGCCCTCTAGGAAATGGATTGATTCGGTGACTGAGGTAATCGGGATGAGTGTGTCGGAGACAGTGAGATTGTCACAGGACAGAGCAGTGTTTAGGGCTGTTGTACATAGGGTCGCTGTGAGTCGAAAGCAACTTGACGGCACATAACAACAACAAGCAGACTTTCCACCCAAATGCGATTGATCATTTTGAAGCATTGTCTGTTATTTGGCTGAACATTGAGCCACAGTCACAAAGACCAATTCAGTTCCAGGCTTGAAGGATGACTGAAGGGCATAGTTTCAAGAGTTCCACTAGTCTCTATCTGGACTTCTTTATTACTTTTTTGTGCTTTGTTCCAGTTCTGGTTTTGTTTTTAAATAAAAATTTTCTTTTACACTGGTTTATTTACATTTGTTCCAGTTTTCTCACACTCTCAAGAATTCTTTATTGTGATCCTTTCCAGAGAGGTCAACAGTTGAAGTTTGGCACCTTCTAGTTCTTCTGGTCTCAGAAACATCAATAACAATGTTGATACAGTTCATTAGTCCTTTTTACTAATATTCTTCTTTGAACTGGATGGAGAAAGAGTAATAGTTGAACCTGTGGTTCTCCCAATCCTATTACCATAAGGACAGTAGATTAAAACCTTACCCAATCCCATACCATCCTCACAGTCTCTGCTGTACTCATACTCATTGCTGTAGTCACTGTGTCAATAAATTCCATTGAAGATCTTCTCCTTTGCTAACTCTCTGTTTTTCTAAGCATGATGTCTTTTTTCCCAAAGACTTATCCATCCTAATAATGTGCCAAAATTAGGCTAAATCAAGTCTCACCACCCTTGCTTCTAAGGATCACCCTGAGTAGGTTTCTTTCAAGACAGAGTTGTTTTAAAGTGGCATCCTTTTTCTGTAACACTTTAAAGAGGTCCACGTGTGTCCAGTGTAACTAATACGTTGATATCTCAACTGCTGCCTCCATGATACTAATTATGAATGAAAATAAAATTAAATCCTAGACAATGTAAATATTTTCTGCATTTATTATGATGTTTCACATTTGTCAAGATGTGAGAGTTTTTGTTTTCTTGATGTTGAAACTGTAGTCTTTGACCTTTTCAGTTAGCAAGTGCTGAAGTCCTCTTCACTTTCAGCAAGCAAAGTTGTCATCTGTATAACATAGATTGTTAATAAGTCTTCCTCCAATTCTGATGCCACATCCTTCTTTAGATAGCCCAGCTTCTCAGATTATTTGTTTGACATACAGATTAAGAATGGTAAAAAGACACAACCTTAACTTATACATTTTCTGATTTTAAATTATGCAATATCTCCTTGTCCTAGTTGAATGAATGCTTCTTGGTCCATGTATAGATTGCTTATTAGCTCAATTATGTGTTCTGAGATTCTCATTTTTCTCCATATTAGTGATAATTTATTATGGTCTTCATGGTCAAATGCCTTTGCATAGTCAATAAAACACAAGTAGAAACCTTTATGTTATTTTCTGCTTTCAACCAAGATCCAGTCAATGCTTCAATAATATCCACAGCTTCTTTTGAATTCAGCTTGAATTTCTGGCTATTCTTTAGCTATGTAAGACATCAGCCATTTAAGAATAATCTTCAGTAAAATTTTACCTGTATGTGATATCAATGATATGTTTTAAAATGTTCACATTCTGTTGGATTATCTTTATTTAGAATGAGAACAAATATAAATCATTCCAGTCTACTGGCCAGGTAGCTGTCTTAAAAATGTCTTGGTAAAAGACAGGCAAGTACATCCAGAGGTACATTTGTTTGCTGAGACAATGATTGATATCCAGATAATGTTTAGGGCCTTATTTTTCTCCAAATGCCTTGGATGTATCTTGGATTTCTTCCTTCACATCAATTCATTTCTGGTAGAGTGATTCTGTGGATTCCTTCCTTCTTCTTTTGATGCTTCCTACATCAGTCAAGGTTTTGTCCATAGGAACCTATGTCTCTGTTTAAACCAATTGGTATGTTTATATTCGTGATAATAATGGTGTTAACTATGATAATAATAACATTAACTATTATTCTTATAGGCAATATTGTTGTTATATGCCCTAAGTTGTCTGCGACTTAAAGCAATCCTATACACAATACTTATGAACGTTGTTCTCTCCTGAGCCAATTTCTTCATCTCTGACACTCCTACCCCATTACTCCAGTAATTGAGTCACTTCATCTCATCCAGGGTCTTCCTTTCTAGTGCTGTCATCCACCCTTCCAATCATGATGTTCCTCTAAAGAACTGGTCCCTCCTTGCGAAATGGTCAAACTATGTGAAACGGAGCTTCAAAATCTTTGCTTCCAAGGAGCAACCTGGGTCAGACTGGCACCAGAATTTAAACACATCATTTCTTCTTTGTTGTTGTTGCTGATTGCTGTCGAGTCGAGCACGACTCATAGCAACCCTATGAACAAAAGGCCTGAAGCCTTTCTATGACTATTGATCTTTATCAAAGTTCATAGAGTTTCCAGAGGCATGTTATTTAGGAAGTGGATGCCACTCTCCAATTCTTCTTTAGTATTCTTTGTTCATTGCCCAACTGCACATTTATATGAAGCAATTCAAAATACCATGGCTTGTGTCAGGAGCATCCTGGTCTTTAAGGTGACATCCTTGCTCTTCAGCATTGTCAAGAAATAATTTGCATCATATTTTCTCAATGCAATACATAATTTTATTTCTTCATTAGTGCTTCTATGGCTGTTGATTGTGGATCCAAGGACAATTAAATCCTTGACATCTTCAACCTTTTCTGTTGTTTATCACAAAGTTATTTATTGGTATAATTGTGAGAGGTTTTTTTGTTATCTTTGGCTTGCAGTGTAATGTATACTGAAAGTTATAGCCTTGGAGAAATAATATCTTCTGTTCCACATCCTCTTCTGCATCCAGCTAGAATTTCTAGTAGTTCCCTGTTGATGCAATGTTTCAGTTGTGGGGTTTTTTTAAATTACCACACTTATGTGAGATATTAATACTATTATTTGATCATTTATACATTCCGTTGTATCACTTTTGAAAATATGATCACAAATATGAGTCTTTTCCAATTACGGTCTTATAAATTTCATGGCCTAGATGAGTAAAGCAAATTGAGGGCTGCATCTGTTTGTTGAAACATCTCAATTTATATTCCATCAATTTCTGAAGCCTCATGTTTCACCAAAACCTTCCATGAATCTGGTTCTTGACTTGTTCCTTCAGTGAAGCTGGTTTGATCATATGTTACCTGTTGAAATGGTTAAGCACAACTAGTACTGAAGAGGAACTGAAGCCTTTGCTCCAGAGGGTCAAGGACTATAGCCTCCAATATGGATTGAAGCTCAACATTATGAAAACAAAGATTCTCACAACTGGGTCAATTGGCAGCATCAGCATAGATGGAGAAGAGACTGAGATTGTTAACAGCTTCAGCTTGCTTGGCTCCACAATTAACACTCTTGGCACCAGCAGTCAGGCAATCAAAAGACAAATTGTATTGATAAAATCTATTGTCAGGGACCTCTCCAGAGTGCCAAAGAGAAAAATTGTCAGTCTACAGACTCATGTGCACCTGATCCAGGTCATAGTCTTTGCAATTACTTGCTATGTGAACAATGACTAAGAAGAAGAACTGATTCCTTTGAGTTGTGATGTTAGAGAAGAATATCAAACATTCCATGGACCACCAAGAGAACAAACAAGTCTGTCCTAGAAAGGATAAAATTAAGTTGCTCTTTGGAGGTAAGGATTTTGAGGCTTCATCTGACATACTTTGCTTATGTTGCAAGGAGGGACCAGCCCTTGGAGAATGACATCATGCTTGGGAGGGTGGAGACAGGAGGGACAACGCAGGAGAAGAAGACCTTGGATGAGATGGATTAATGCAGTGACTAGAACAAAGACTGCAGGTGTGTAAGAGACAGTGAGATGGTCTCAGGATAGAGAGGGGTTCAGAGCTATTGTGCATAGGATTGCTATGAGTTGCAGGCCACTCAAAAGCACACAACAACAACAAGCAGTTCTTTTTGGTGCAATGACTCTATATTTCTTCCTTTTTCTTTTTGCATCATTCAAGATTTTGCCCATAGAATCCTTTTGTATTTCTTTTTTTAAGGTGATGAAGATGCTCTCTTTATTATTTATACTGGTTTACTTAGACAGAGTTAGAATACATTGTTTTTAACACCATATCTTTCCCATTTCCTTCACACATCCCCATAAAATAGTGCAACCATGTGATTACCCACCCCTGTCCATCCTCACCTCTCTGCTTCCACACCCACCCCATCCCCCCGATCCTCAAATTCATTCTACAATACTGATTTAATACAGTATTTGTCCTTATGGGACTGAATTAGTTCACTCAGCATCATGTTCTCCAGTCCCTTCAAAGTTACGAGCAATTTTCAAAAATCATTGTTCCTGCATGCTGTATAATATTCCATTGTATGAATGTACTACCATTTCTCAATACATTCAACTGTGGTTGGACACTTGGGCTGTTTCCATGTTCTTTCAATGGTGAATAATGCTGCTACTAACATTGGTGTACAAGTCTCTGTTTGTGCCTCAGTTCTCATTTTTTTCTGAATATATTCCAAGTAGTGGAATAGCTGTGTCATATGAAATTTCTATGGTCATCTTTTTGAGGAAGCACCAAACTGCCTTTCAGAGGGATTGTACCATTTTACAATCCCATCAACAATGTATAAGGGTTCCTAACTCTCCACATCCTTTCCAATATTTCTAACTTGCTGCCCTGTTAAACTCTGTCACCTCTACTGGGGTGAGATAGTATCTCACTGTGGTTTTAATTTGCATCTCTCTTACTGCTAGTGATTTGGAGCATTTCTTCATGTGTCTGTTGGCCATTCAGATATTTTTCTCTGTGAAAACTTTTTCCATGTCTTTTGCCCATTTTGTAATGGGGTTATCAGTCTTTTTCTTGTAGAAGCCCAGGAGTAGTCTATAAACTTTCATTGTGAGATGCTTTTCTGAGATGGTATTGTCCAATCTTTGTTCCTAGTCAGTAGGTTTTCTTTTCACCCTGTTGGAAAAAGTTTTTGATATGCATAGGGATTTAATCTTTAATCCTCTTCAGAGTGTGCATTTCTGGCTGTATTTGGCAGACACTTTATACTGTAGCCTAGGCCTTCTAAGCTTGATTCCAGTTTGTTCCTTATGCACTTTACGGGTTTGGGCTTTATTCCCAGGTCTTTGATCCACTTTGAGTTGATTTTGGTATATGGCGTGAGATGTGGATCCTGTTTCAGCTTTCTGCAGGTAGCAGTCCAGTTTTGCTAGCACCATTTATTGAAGAGGTTGTCATTTCCTCATTTGATAGGTTTATTTCCTTGTCAAATATCAGTTAACTATAGATAGCCAGATCTATTTCTGGGTTCTCAATTCTGTTCCATTGCTTTGTGTGCCTGTCATTGTACCAGTACCATGCTGTTTTGGTTACTACTGCTGTGTAGTAGGTTTTGAGTTCAGGGAGTGCTATATCTCCCACTTTGTTTTTGTTTCTCAGAAGTATCTTGCTTATTTGAGATCTCTTGTCTCTCCAAATGAACTTGACAATTTCCCTTTCGATTTCCTTGAAAAATGAATCTTTATTGGGATTGCACTTGGTAGGATTGTAATTTTCACAATATTGAGTCTTCTTATCCATGAACAGGGCAATTTTTTTTATTTCTTTACATCTTTTATTGTGTCTTGCAGAAATGTTCTGTAGTTTTCTTTGTACAGGTCTTTTTGTCTCTAGTTAGGTTCACTCCAAAGTATCTCAATCTGTGGTTGGCTATTGTAAATGGTATCGCTTTCTTGGTTTCCTTCTCTGAGTTCTCTTTGTTATTGTAGAGAAATTCCATGGATTTTTGGGTATTGATTTTATATCCTGTCACTCTACTAAATTGGCCTACTAATTATAACAGGTTTTTGTTGAGCTTTTGTGGTTTTCAGCAGACAGTATCATACCATCTGCATATAGTGACCTATTGTGACAATTTAACCATCTCTTTGCCAATCTGGATGTCTTTATTTCCTTCTCTTGTCATATTGCCCTAGCAAGCACTTCCAGTGCAATACTGAATAGAAGTGATGAGAGTGGGCATCTTTGTTTGATCTTTGTTTACAACGAAAATGCTTTTAGTCTTTTTCCATGGAGAATGATGCTAACTCAAGGCTTGAACCTTTTCTTTGGTTCTTTCATGTGGAGAAATGTCAAGACTTTTCTTCCTTTTTTTGTTTCCTAACTCCAGGCCTTTGAATATTTTATTATAATGCTTAGCTTTGTCTCCTCAACCTGCCCTTTGGAATCTTCTGTTCAGCTCTCTTCCTTCATTTCTTCCTTCTTGTTACTTCTCTGCATTGAAAAGCAAGTTGTACAGTCTCACCTGACATTCATTTGGGACTTTTCAATGACATTTACTTTCCTCATTGATGATGTCTTTGATGCCATCTCACAAAATTTCTGATCTTCAGTAATTAGTGATCAATGCCTCAAACATATTCATGGCATGGCCTCTAAATTTAGGTAAGATATGTACCATGGACTGCTAGGAGAACAAACAGGTTCGGCCTAGAGAGGGTGAAACCAGGTTGTTCCTTGGAGGCAAAGATTCTGAAGCTCTGTCTGACATACTTTGGACATGTTGCAAGAAGGGACCAGTCCTTGGAGAGAGACATTATGCTTGGGAGGGTGGAGGGACAGTGTGGAATAGAAAGACCCTGGATGAGATGAATTGACTTAGTGACTGGGAAAATGGGGTTGGTGTGTCAGAGACGATGAGGTTGCCTCAGGATAGAGCAGGGTTCAGAGCTGTTGTACATAGGGTAGCTCTGAGTCACAAGTGACTTGATGGCACTAAATAACAACAACGTTCTCAAGGTTGTATTTGGACTCTCATGTATTTGTTTTCATTTTCTTCTGCTTCAATTTAAACTTGCCTATGAGCAGTAGTTGCTTTGTTCCACAGTAAGCTCAAATATAGATGTACTGTTAAAATCTCTGGATTAGAAGCCAACAATCATTTTAACAAGCCCTGTTGGTGATCTTGATACATGCTCAAGTTTAAGAGCTCTTCATCAAGAACACTAAAGAATTCTTCCTAGATCCTCCCAAGTGTCTCTTCTTTAATGCCTTAAAACCTTTCCTGCTTCCTGAGTATTTTTAAGAAATAGTAGTAATAAACTAAAATATAAAAGCAGTGGGGTTTGTTTTAGATGGACTAAGTTGTAAACCCTGGATCATCCTCCACTAGAAATACATCCTACCACATGTAATAATTATCTCTTACGCTGTTCCATTCTACATTTCAAGCTGAAAATTTTTCTGTATCGTTTAACCTAGAGGTGACTCTGGAGAGACATTTTAAACTGATTTGCCCCAGATGTTTCATGGTTACGCAAGAATGGAAAACAAAACATGTTTTCCCCTCTGAATGAAAACACAATATAAGTTTTCTTTAGCAGCTGTGGCTGGAGACAGCAAAATGGAATAGTCTGGCCATCCTCCAGGCTATGAGCAAAGCAGTCCCTCCCCCCAAATCAAAAGACAATCAAGCCAAAGAGAAGAAGTGACACAATGCTCTCAAATTCACAGTTAATCCAGAAAATGGAGCTGCCGGAGCATCTGAGATTTGTCATAGTAGAGAGAATAAAGAGGATGCACTTACAGCATTTCATCCCAGCACTTCTAGATCAGACTTGGTAATTTAGAATGGCTCAAAGAGGCATCATCCCAATACTCATCTCTAAAATGTGACAGAGGAAATTCGGGAGAAAAAGAAAACATCTTTCCAGCCTCGACAGTGCACTGCAGTGATAATTATCTTCTTCAACTGGATTTAGTAATGTCCTTGCCTCTGAGGTTGCTTTTTAAGCCTTAGTCTGTTGCATCTCAAAAGAATGCAGTCTGATATAGTTAGAGTTATCGATTTTTAGTCAGACAGTGTAGGTGTAAATCGTAATGCTCTACCTCATCCATAAACCTTTTGTTGTTAGGTACTATTTAGTTGACTCCAACATACAGTGACTCTGTGTATAGAGAATAATTGTTTCACAAGGCTTTTTAAGGTTATGAACTTTCAGAAGCAGATCACTAGACTTGAGATCTGGGTGAATTTGAATCACCAATCTTTCTGCTAGTAGGTGGCACTTAATGACTTGTACCACCCAGGGACTCCTTCAGAAATACATTTGCATGATTCTTTTTCTCATGAGGAGTATACTTATAACATGTAAGAGTTTTAGAAAAAGCAGATAAGCAAGAAATTAAAACTAATCTATAAAAAAATTAAAACCCCACCTAATCTATAACATCAGTTATGAATTGAACGGTGATCCCTAAAATATGTGTTGTAAAGTCTAACCTCCATGCCTGTGGTTATAATACCATTTGGGGATGGGTTGTATTTGTCATGGTAATGAGTCAAGATCATGTTAATGGAGGATCTGTTTTGAGTCAGGTCTGTTGTTTTATAGGTAGCTATGAGTCTTACTCATAGCTTTCTCATAGATGTTGTGGCACCTAGCAACAACAACGGGTTGTGTAAGCAGAGATGAAGGAGTGTGTATAATGACATGGTGACTGTGGAGCCATTGGCCTCTGATCTCCACCGACTTCACAGAGGAAGAGGAATCTCAATTAACATCATCAACAGACCAAAGCCAAATCCTCTGAGGTCAGACACGCCCCCATATTTCGCCAGTCAAACTTTTCCTAGCTATTTTAACACCTTTTGTGGCACTTACTACTTCTCTACTGGGTTCAAGAATTCATTTCAAGGGCCACATAACTCACAGATAGTACTCAAGATAATGAAAATTGACCCACAATTCAACTGCCTTCCCTAATCCCTACCCTTTTTCTCAGCTTCTCAAGAGTACATTTAATGACTCTAGGGGTTCAGGTCTGGGACAAAGACTACCTTTGAAACTGAAGCTGATCTTGAAAACCATTTACATTTCCTGAGTTTCATATATAAGGTTGGGAGAGTGATATGGAGTGCTTGCTAAGATCTCCATGCAATATCCTGATTTAGATCCTATCATTATTCTTCAAAGAACAGAAAAATGAATCAACTTTATGTTGAAAGGAAGGAGACCACAGATCAGAAAAGCACAATTGAGTAAGAAAAACAAAGTAGGAGGTCTCACACGTCCCAATCTCAAAACCTTCTACACAAACATACTAAATACACCAGGATGGTAGTGGTACAATAGCAGATACCTGGATCAATAAAATAAAACTGAAAATATAGAGGCAAATCCAAATCAAGGAAGTCTCTTTAACAAATGGTAGTAGAAAAACTGGGTATTAACTTGCAGAAAACACAAACAAGAGCCATACCTCACACCATGCAAGCATCTCAAGTCCTCTTCATTTTCTTAAAGCAAGGCTGTGTCATCTGCTTAACACAGGTCATCGATGAGTCTTGTTGGGAAGACAGAAGAACTGATGTGTCTGAACTCGGTGCTGGCGAAAAGTACGGAGTATTCCGTGAACGAAAGAAAGTAATGGCTTGTCTTAGAGGAAGAGCATCAGCGTGCTTCTCAGAGGCAAGGACCGTGAAATATCACCTCACATATTTGGGGATATTGTCAGAAGACACCAGTTCATGAAAGGAAGACCCTTGTAGAGGGGGACTGACTTAGCCTGTGCTTGGACACAGTGGAGATCATGAGGATGGAGCAGGAGGTTTTGACATGCTGTTCATAGGCTTGCTATGAATCATAGTTACCTTGATTGCATTCAACAACAACAAATGTAAAATACAGACTGGATTTTGAAAATGTCATGTACCAATAAAATGTACGAGTTCATTAACAAATAAAAAATTTACAAATTATATTCATAATTCAAGATGGATCAAGGATTCCAATATAAAACTTAACACTATAAAGATCATCAGAGAAAAACAGGGACAAATTCAGGGGTCCTAATATATTACATCAGGAGAAGGATGGTCAGCTATAGAGTCAGTTCTGACTCTAAGGCAACCCATAACAATATATCCCATAGACTCTGGTGACTAAGTGGTACAGAATTGCACTGCCAACATAAATGTATGCTATTTGAATCCTCCGGCTGCTCTGTGGGAGAAAGATGGGCAATCTCCACTAGTGTCATTTACTGCCCCTGAAAATCTACTGGAGGGCCAACTATGGATTTGTTCTGACTTGATGGTACAAAAACCCAACAATGTAGTACATGGGGAACTCTAGTGGTCTAGTCTGTAGGGAGCTGGGCTTCTAAACCAAAGGCCATGGCTTGTTGGCCATATGATTTACAGCCTTAAAAACCCACTAGAGGGTTTATTATGAGTTGGGTCCAGTTCATTGTCAGTGAGTAGACATGGCATAAATAGATTATCAGACATAGTGAAAAATGTACAAATAGGAAAAAACAACATAGCAATGAAGATTGATAACCTAAAAAACTAAACCCTTATGTGTATCAAGAATCCTCTAAAAGATTTTTAAAAAGAACCTACAGATCAGAGGAGAAAATAGCAATGACATATCTGACAAGGTACTAAACGCTAAAATATATAGGAAACTACAATACCTCAACAACAAAAAGACAAATAACATAATTTAAAAATGGACAAAGGATATGAAAAGACATTTCACCAAAAAAAGACATTCAAATGGTCACCAACTACATTAAGAAATATCCATGACTGTTAGGTATTGTTGTTGTTATTGTTATGTGCCTTCAAATTACTTGCAACTCATAGAGTTCTATGCACAACAACTCTGAACTCTGTTCTATCTTGAGCCAGTTTCATTGTCTACAACAAACCTACCCTCATTACCCCAGTCACTGACTGAGGCTATCCATGTCATCCAGGGTCTTCCTCTCTTGCACCGTCCCTCCATCCTTCCAAGTATGGTGTCCTTCTCCAAAGACTGGTCCCTCCTGGCAACATGTCCAAAGTATGTCAGACAGAGATTCAAAATCTTTGCCTCCAAGGAGCAGTCTGGTTTCACTCTCTCTAGGACAGACCTGTTTATTCTCTTAGCAGTCCATGATATATTCAATACTCTTCTCTAGCACCACAACTCAGAGGCACTGACTCTTCTTTTATCCTTAGTCATTGTCCAGCTCTCACTTATACATATTTTGTTTCACAGCATTAATTACAATACCCATT
>NW_006399816.1:11892634-11901296 GCF_000299155.1 Elephantulus edwardii
AATTCTTCTGTGTCGTCCAATTCTTTTCGATACAGTGACTCAGTATATTCCTTCCATCTTCTTTTAATACTTCCGGGATCATTTAACGTTCTGCCGAAAGCATCCTTGATTATAGCAACTCGAGGTTTGAATTTGTTCTTCAGTTCCCCAAATTCTTTTTTAAAAAATATAATAATAACAACTGTAATTTATGAATGTAATTAATTACAACGTGTGATCACCCTCATATATTGCCTTTCACTTCACTCAGTTTATCTGTTAATTATACGACATTAAAAAACAATAGTGCATTTTTAACATTGCACATGGATGAATCTAGAGGAAATGATGTTGAATGACGCAGCCACAAAATTAGTATCTTGGTATAAGAAAGCCAGGACAAGACATTGCTTGGTCCTGTGCTGACCTCACCATTGTCGCTATGTTTAAACTCATTGTTACAGGGACTGTTTCAATACTCACTGAGGCCTCCTTGGGCTTATACTTACTGCAAATGGGATGAGTATCAAAGAGAAGTAAAGCACTTGTGCTCGTTACTGGTGTTTTTCTAGCTCTCACCACCTGCCTTCTCTTAACCCACTAATGCCATTAATACATTATTCTAGCCCTAAAATCCATCCACCAAGTACCTGTGGGCATTCCCTGGACATATCTTATGTATGTTCAAAGAAAAATCTAGCTAGCTACCTCCTTGTCTGCAGGTTATCCCTTCTCTACTGCTCTAGCTGCGGACACTTCTCTGCTGGACGATGTCCCATCCATTGATCACTGCTGCTGACACCTCCTGTGGGCACATCTGGCCCGTGAGAGACCACAGTGTCCTCCTCCAGCTAATGAGGAAGAGCACAGGAAGGACCAGACCTGTGAGCTGTTGTTTAGTGAAGTGGCAAAAATTGTCTCCCCCTCTTTACGTGTATACTCCATGATTGGGATCCCAAAAAGAATATTCCTCCAGCCTAAATGGTTTGTAGGAGTTATAAGGACACAGTTCTTTCAGGTTTAATCTACATCCCTATAACTTCCCAAGGGACTCAAATCTATAACCACAGGGTAAAAGTGGGGATTAGTGGCAGAGACAAACATGTATAGGACACTAAGCTGCCCTCAAAATCATTTCTCCCTTATATCAACAATAGAGGCTTTGTTAGTGGTTCAGGCTTGTGGTGCCTGGCTCCCACTTCCCTGACATGACTATTCTCTGGGGAGGAGTTTCAACCCCTAATAGAGATATTTCTGAGTGCTCTGGTTCCCTGACTATGCCAGACTCACCTGAAGCCCAGCAGAGGACATACTGTGGGTTATTTTTGAGGTCTACCCTTCTTTTGTTATCTCCTTCTAGTCAAAGATGTGTGAAATAGGGTTGGCATCTTATGTGCTCTTTTATCCTTAAATATGGCACAAACCTGGTGACATGCAGGTGGTGCTCAATTCATTTTCTTGAAAAACCAAAACCAAAACTAAACCCTTGGTTGATTTCAGTTCACAGCAAACTTCCATTGGATTTTTGAGACTAACTCATCCCTCTTCAGTGGAGTGTTTGGTGGATTTGAACTACCAACATTTTGGCTGGAAATCCAACACATAGCTCTATTCCACTATTGCTTCTAAGTTTTATTCCATATCATTGGTCAGTAGTCACTGAGCTTCAAGCTTGACAGAAAGTCACTTGGAATGTTGATTTCTTGGTTTATATGTTCACCTTTGAGTTTGTGGTGCAACTCCCTGCCTGTTAGACCACCAGAGATCCGTATTTTAGTAAGTCCCCAAAAAACTTTGTTGCATGTAGTCATTGACTCTCACTTTGCCTATACCCATCACAGGTCTGAAGTAGGGCCACTATTAACCACTTAGCACCTTTGTGAAAACAAGATATAGGTTCTCCTGCTTCAGAGGTAGGAGTGTGGAGCCAGGATGATGATTTAGTGAGCAAGGTTTGGCCTGTATTTCAGAAATTCATTGTAGAGTCGGCCATAATGGCAATGAGTTTGAATTTTTTTAATTTTTATTTTGTTGTTGGTGTGAGTGTGATTTTCTTCCCTCCCCTTCCTCTTTTTTTTGGGGGGTGGTGGTGGTGGTGATGTAGATTCCATAAATGGTCTGAAAGCTCTTCCTACTAAGAAATCCTAAATCCTACCTTGAGAAATCAATGAGTCACCTAATCTCTCTTTCAAAATCTAAGAAGATGCGGGAGTTGAAGTATGCTGGTCATTTGTACTTTAACATCAGAAGGAGCCAGCAGTCAGTCTCCAAAATGATCAGGAGTTGGGACATCTGGTACAGAAGTTCTTAACCTTTGCTGAATGTGTTGAGTTCACTTAAGGAACTTTGAAAGATTTGTTATCGAGATCTCACCCTCAGAACTTAATTAGATTTGGGAACAGCCAGGGCATCTGATGGTTCTAAAACTCTTCCACATGATTCTAATTTAGAGCTGAGTTTTGAGACTCAGTTCTAACAGAGCCTGCATCCTGATCAGGAAGAAGCCTTGGATGTCATGTATTTCCCTAGAGACTGGAGGCCAGGAATGAGCTTGTCCCACTTCCTGAGTTACATGCTAAGTCTCTTGTTCTGGTTTTGTGCAGACATGTTCTCCAGGCTTCCTTGCAGCAAAACTTATCTTTCTATGAGATTTTTGGCACCTTTCTACCAATCAATTTTATCCCTGTAATTAATATTCACTATCCTGTACCTCTCTCATTGTCATTAAGAGCCTTTCTCCATACCAGTTCAATCTGTACACGGAGCAAATCATTTGAGAAGCTGAATTATGTGAAGAAGAACATGGCATCAAGTTTAGAGGGAGATTTCATATGAGACACCATATGAGACTTGCTTGCCGAAAGTGAAGAGGCCGTGAAGCATTAGTTGCAGAAGATCAAAAACTACACTCTTTAATATGGATTATATCTCAACATAAGAAAACAAAAATATTCAGCACTGGACCAATAGATAATATCATGATGGAGAAAAGATTGATGTTGTCAATGATTTAATTTCACTTGAATCGACTATCAACATGCTTAGTATCAGTAATCAAGAAATCAAAAGACATGTTGCGTTGGGGAAAGCAGTTGTCAAGAACCTCTACAAAATGCCAAAGAGCAAGGATAATAGTTTAAAGACTGAGGTACATCTGAGCCAAGCAATGGTATTTTCTCTTACTTGCTATGCAGCTGAAAGTTGGACAATGCATAAGGAAGACCAAAGAAGAATCAATGCCTTAGAATTGTGGTGTTGGTAATGAAGACAAAATATCCCATGGGCTGCCAAAAGAATAAACAAGTCTGTCTCAGAAGAAGCTCAACCATAGTGCTCGTTAAAGGCAAAGATGGTGAAGTCAATTTACTTTGGGCACATTGTCAGGAGTGGCCAGGCCTTGGAAAAGGTATCGTTCTGGAAAATGTGGAGGATCAGAGAAGGAGACTCCTAACAAGATGGATTGACACAGGATCTGTGACAATGGGCTCAAGCATACCAGAAAAGGTGAGGCTCATGCAGGATAGAGTAAAATTCAGGCCTATTGTTCATAGGGTTGCTGTGAGTTGCACTTGACTTGATGACACCTAATATCAACAACATCCTAGACCTAGGGAACACTAGTGGAGTAGTTCATAGAATTGCTCTGCCAACCAAAAGCCATACCACTCTAGCAATTCTAATCTGCCAGCAGCTCTGTGAGAGAAATATGAACAATCTTCTCCCACGTGATTTCCAACCTTGGAAACCCACCAGAGGATTAGCTATGAGTCAGTTCTGACTTGACAATGAGTTTTTCAGTTTTATCCTAGGTGTAGGTCCTGCCTACCACCGTTGTTGTGTACAATCAAGTCAGAAAGAACCCATAGCTGACCCTTCAATGGAGTTTCAAAAGCAATTAATCTCATGGGCGGAGATTGCTATCTTTATCATACAAAGCAGCTAGATTCGAACGCCGTGACTTCAGGATTAGACAAGAGCTTCTTATGACTAGGCCACCTAGATTCGAATGCCGTGACTTCAGGATTAGACAAGAGCTTCTTATGACTAGGCCACCTAGATTCGAATGCCGTGACTTCAGGATTAGACAAGAGCTTCTTATGACTAGGCCACCTAGATTCGAATGCCGTGACTTCAGGATTAGACAAGAGCTTCTTATGACTAGGCCACCAGAGCTCCCTACCACCACTCCCCAGTAAATTCCACCTAATTTTAATGTTTCAGACTCCTCATAAATTATTAGGAAAACTGCTGAGTAAACTAAACTATAAAGTGTGAATGACAGGTCAAACTTAAATAATTGCCCTGCTGTAAATGCCAAAATAACTGGATAATATGGCACCAAAAAATTGTTATAATAGCCAAGGGTTTATTTTAAATGAAAGAACCCATACTTGGAATGCATGTGTTTGTTTTGTTTTCTTTTTCTTTTGAACACTTCCCTTTTAGGAATGAGAGACAGTAGTTGGGGACCTTTTGCAAGTAATGCTACACTTCTATTACCGATGCTGGCAGTAGTATTCTTGCTAAGGAGTTAGAAGAAGCAACGCTGTAGTTGCTGTTGAGTCCTTTCCAACTCATGGGAACTCCATGTGTTACAGAATAGGTAGGACTGTCTTACCGCATTTTCTTGGCTATAGTCCTCATAGAAGCAGTTCACTAGACTGTGTCTTCCCTAATACTGGCTACATTTGAACTGCAAACCTTCTGTTATTCAGCTGACCACAAACCATTTGCATCACCTTGGGATTTGGGGAGGAATGAAAATCTAATTCCCTAGTTAGAGCATAATATCTCAGAGGGAGAGACACTATCTTATTCTGTTTTGAACACTGCATCATTCCTACCAAAAAAATTTGCATACTTTTAGCATGGTATGTTATTTTGCATTTAAAGTTGTCAGGTTTTCAAAATGTGAGTTCAGTCAGTACCAATTTATTAGGAGTTCTGGTGGCATTGTCCATAGCATGTTGGGCTGCTAGTCAAAGGCCACACTTTTCTGGTTGTTTGAATCAATTGGAGGTTCTGCAAAAGAGAGAGATGGGAAATCTCCTATGGTTAAGTTGTAGCCTTGGAAACAACAATGGAGAAGAGTTGTTGTAAGTCAATAATTGACTCCATGACAGTGAGATGAGCGACCAATTTACATCCTGGGTCCCAAACTAGGTTATTTCATATGTTATCACATTGACTCTTAGTAAATCTCATGTACAATGCTAGTTTAGGGTACCAGCTCAAAACATAGCTGTATTAAACACAGTTTGAGTTTCTTTCTTTCTCCTGAAATGGTTCAGATATGGTCCAACAAACAAAAATCCAGGCCTTGACGGATAGCTCTGCCTTCCTTACCACGGGGCTTCCATTCTCAGGTCTCATGTGGCTACCCAGCCAATAGGAAGAGGGAAAAGGCCAGGGAGCACATCTGCATGTCTAGAAGCACAACCCAGAAGTGTCAGAAAGCATTTTTGTTCACATGCTCATGGCTGTAACATAGCTTCAGGCTAAGGTGCAAAGTAGTCTGGGAAATATAACCTTGAACCAAGTGGCCATGTCACCATCTGTCTTAAATTCCTGGAGCTGCTGTAGAATGGGATCACGAAATAAACGGTTTTAAAGAACAGAAACATATTTTGCTACAGTTCTGGAGGCTAGAAGCCTGGATCCAGGGCACCCACAGGGCTATGCTAGCTCACTCTCTCTGTTCTGGCTCTAGGAGACAATCCTTCCTTGTTTCTTTAAGCTTCAGTAGCCCGAGGCATCTTGATGTTCCTTGACTTGCAGGCAGATTCTCACATACTGTCTTCTTCTTGTCTGTGACTGAGTCTCCATCTCTCTCCTCTTTTATAATCATAAAGTATTAGAATGTGCATTATTCCAGTATAACCTTATTAACCTGATCAAGAACACCTACAGAACATGGGGTCTCTGTGAGCCAGCAACAACTCCATGGCACATAACAGCAGCAGCAGCAGCAAAAGGTCACATTCAAGCGAGTTAGAATTTTAACACATCTTTAGGGAACACTGTTCAATTCATAATACCATTCAATGCTGGATAATGGTACCAAATAAAGGAGAAAGGGTACAAATTAAAAAAGGGTACAGCTTACCAAAAAAGCGTCTCACATGTTGTTATTGGTAGATGCTGTTGAGTTCATTTACTTAAGATACAGGGAGGATGGTGCCTGAATCCAGGTCTCTTGGTGTCTACTACATTTTGTTCCTTATATGAACAGTTTTTTACTAAACATCAAGATTTCCTTGATCATATTTCCTTTTGTTACAGCTCTCTGGTTCCATACTAACTTGTACAGATTTCTCTTGTAGTGTTTATTATATAGTAGGTAGATTCTAATTATTAAATGTTGGTTTTTTAGATCCTTCATTTCCTGGTGTTTCTGGATCACATCTGAGGACCATTTTACAATGTAGAGACCAGCACAGAGCCCTATATTTGAAACATACTTAAAGAATGATGTTGTTATTGTTGCTATGTGCCATCAAGTCGCTTGCGACCCCTAAGCAAGAGACCTAAACTCTGCTCTGTCCTGTGCCAATGAAATGCCCTCTTCATTACCTACAATTAAGGAACTTTGTGGTGCAGTGGTTAAAGCATTTACTTGCTAAACAAAAGGAGACAGTTCTAAACTACCAGCCACTGCTTGAGAAAAAGGATAAACAATCTGCTTCTGTGAAAACATACAGCCTTGGAAATCTCGTGGGAGAGTTCACTCTGTTCCACACAGTGTCTCTGAGTCAAAACTGGCTTGATGGCTGTGCGTTATGATGTGTTTTTATTATTTTCTTTTTCTTGTTTCACCCGCAGCTAAAACTAGAAATTTAAATGTGAGAAATGCCTTCTATTCCCTTCAATCTTTAATGATCCAGGAAGCATCAAAAGAAGATGGGAGGAATACGCAGAGTCACTGTACTAAAAAGAATTAATGGACATTGAAATATTTCCAGAAGTACCATATGATCAAGAGCCAATAATGAAGCTTTGTAAATAAATCAGAATAAAAAAATATAATAATAAAAAGAGCCAATGGTGTTGAGAGAAGACATGCAAACTAAGTTGAAGGCATTGGCAAAAACCAAGGCCCCAGGAATCTATGTGATACCATTTGACATGTTTCCACTGGTAAATCTAGCCTGGACGTGTTCACTAGTCTATACTAGGAAAGTTAGAAGACAGCTACCTGGTCTATTGACTTGAAGAGATACATAATTTTTTTTTATTCCCAAGAAAGGTAGTCCAACAGAATGTGGAAATTACTGAAAAATATCGTTAATACCACGCAGAAGCAAATTATTGCTGAAGATCATCCAAAACCAACTAGCCTAAATCCACTGACAGAGAATGGCTTCAAGTTCAAGCAAGGTTTTGAAAAGTCTGTTGCACCAGGAATATCATTGCTAATATACAATGAATCTTGACTGAAAGCAGATCATACCAGACAAATTTCTGTTTTTCTGTGTCTGATTTTGCAAAAGCATTTGATTGTGTGGTTCATAACCAACTATGGCTAATACTGAGAAGAATAAGAATACCAGAACACTGAGTTACGTTCATGAGAAATCTATGCCTAGATCAAGAAGCTGTGTCTGAACAGAAGAAGGGAACACTGCATGGTTTAAAATCAGGAAGGACATGTGTCAGGGCTGTATCCTTTCTGTAATGCTAAACAAATAATTTGAGAAGTTAAATTTCACGAAGAAAAATGTGGTATCAGGACCACAGGAAGACTCATATATAACCTTTGTTACGCAGATGACACAACCTTGCTTGCTCAAAGTGAGGAGGACTTGAAACATTTGTCACAGAAGATTAAGAAGGAGGAGGATGAATGATGTATACTGCATTGAAACAGATGAGGGATAGAACTGTTTAAAAGGGATATATGATTGGGTATTAGCGTCATGACAGGAGTCCAGAATGAAGACTGCACAGTGGAGTGGACTTGAGGGGAGGGATTGCATAACACTGAAAGAGTTTTTCTTTTACGTTTCAAGAAGAGTGAATTGGGGTTACGGGGTGGGCAGGGAGAAAAGTACAACAATGAGTGAATGGAAACCATAAGTCTCTGTAAACTTTATTAAAACAAATTTAAAAAAGTAAGCATTCACATAAAAAAAGAAAACCTACAGCTTACAAAAAATAAAGTAAAAAGAAAAAACCCTACAGCTTTCAATATGGATTATATCTCAATATCAAGAAAAAAATGAACCTCACCACTGATTCAACAAGAAATATCATGATGGATGCAGAAATTATTGAACTTATCAACAATTTAGTCTTGTTTGGATCCACAGTCAACACCATTGATATCAGTAGTCAAGAAATCAAAAGTTGTATAGTACTGGGATAGTCTGTTGTCAAATATCTCTCCAAAGTACTGAAGAAGAGTGACGTCAGCTTAAAGACTAAGATGTGCCTGATTTAAACCATGGTCTTTTTCAATCACTTCTTGAACAATAAATAAGGGTGACAGAAGAAGGATCGATGCCTTCAAGTTGTGCTGTGTTGAAGAGAAGTGCTGAGCATCCTGTGAGCTGCCAAAAGAACAAATACATATGTCTGAAAAAGTGCAGGCAGAGCGCTTCTTGGAGGCAAGGAGAGTAAAGCTATATCTCACCTACTTGAGCATGTTGTTAGGAGCTGGGTTCAGAAAAGCAAAAGGGCAGAA
>NW_006399816.1:11905061-11906110 GCF_000299155.1 Elephantulus edwardii
ATCGGCAAGAAATAAGGCCTCAGGAATTTGATGGGATACCACCTGACTTGTTTCAAGTCACAGATTCAGCCTTGGATATGCTCACCAGTCTATGCTAGGAAATTTGAAGGACAGCTGTCTGGCCAATGGATTGAAAGAGGTGCATATTTGTTCCCATTCCCATGAAAGATGATCCAATTGGATGTGGAAATTATTGAATAATACCATTGATATCACATGCAAACAAAATACTGCTGATAATCATTCAAAATTTGCTGAAACAGTATGCAAATAAGGTACTGCCAGAAGTTCAAGTAGGATTTAGAAGAGGCCGTGGCACCAGGGCTATTATTGCTGATTTCAGATGGATCCTGGCCGAAAGTAAGGAATACCAGAAGAATGTTTATTTGTGCTTTATTTATTGTGTTAATTACAATTGTACAATGCCATTATTAGAACATTTTATCAAATCTATACTGTACAAAATAGTCTTCTTGACAGAAATGCATTATCTTACAGTTCTAGAGGACTGTTATTGTTTTGTGCCATTGAGGTAGATCTGACTCATAGCTGATTCTCCAGTGGATTTTCAGAGACTATAAATCACTTGGGAAGAAATTGCCCATCTTTCTCTCTCGGAGCAGCTGGTGGATTCAAACCTCATGCCTTTGGGTTGGGAGTGCAATTCCCAGAGGTTAACCATGCAAAATCAGTCAATGGCATTCACTCCTTTTGAGGGCCATGAGGGAGAATCTGTCCCTTGCCTCTCTCCTAACTTCTGATTATTGCTGGTGGTTCTTGATGTTTCCTTTGCTTGTAGATGTACTGTTCCAATCTCTGCTGCTTGTCTCCACATGACTATCTTTCCTCTGTGTGTATCTCTTCTTGTCTTTTATAAAAAGACATAACTCAGATTAGAATCCACCCAACTCTCTATCTCTTCTTGTCTTTTATAAAAAGACATAACTCAGATTAGAATCCACCCAACTCCAGTGTGAATTCATGCTAACTAATAACAACTCTGATGATCCTGCTTCCCAGGTCACATTCGCCGGCACAGGAATTAGGGC
>NW_006399816.1:11907170-11908852 GCF_000299155.1 Elephantulus edwardii
AAGGACGCATTGACAAAGGAGATTAATCAGAACTGGCTTTGACAAGCACTGTGGCAATTGGACAATTAAAACAGAAATTCGGGAGGGGAGAAGAAAGAACTGGGGAGGAGGGTAGAGAAAACAGTGCAACAATGAATGAATGAAAACCCAAAATCTCTGTAAATGTTCACTAAAACTAATAAAATTTAATAATAATTTTAAAAAAATCCATCAGTGGCTCCTTGAGAGAAAGATGAAGAAAAAACCTAAAGCCATTTAAATTCTATTTACTTTAAAAATCTAGAATCAAACTCACTGTATCTGCAGGCAAAGGATCTGCCCCTATAAAGATTTCAGCCTAGAAAACCCTCACAGACAATTGCACTCAGTTCTAACTATGAGTTGAAATTGACTTGATGTCACTTAGCAATAACAACAAACAACTATAAAAAAGAATATACGTAGCAAACTTTCATCCACCCACTCCTACTCCTCAAATTATAGAAGCCTAGGAATTCACATCTTCAAGCATAGTTCCCAGGGGGCTTGTAAGATCAGGCAATTCCCTGAGAAAGAGTATGAGAAGTCTGTGTAAACCAAAATCAGATACAAGTGCAAAGCCATTATCACTTGTATGTAGTAATCGCTGCTGTCATTTTCTTTAAAAAAGTGGTTTTCCTTTCAACTTTTTGTACAGATTTTGTTTCATGACATTAATTTTATGACTTACTTTTTCCAGCAGATATTCCTGGTGTGTTCTAAGCCTGGACTTTCCCGTTAGCAGCTCATCGTCTGCTGTGTTATTCAAAGATTGTTGTTGTGTTGAGTTGGAACTAACTCATAGCTGATCCTCCAGAGTGTTTTCAGAGTCAGTAAGTTTTATGTTCAGTACTGCTCTCCAGGGCCACAACTTGAAAACAGCAAATGTTCTATCATCATTAGGCATCGTCCAGCTCTCTGATGCACAGCAAGTAAATCCAAAAAATCCTGGTGTGGAAGTTCTGTCTCACATATTTTGGGCATGTTGCTAGGAAAGACCAGTCCTTGGAGAAGGACATCATACTTGGAAGGGTGTAGGGACAGTACAAGAAATACGATAGATTAACTCAGTGTGACTGCGGTAATGGGAGTAGGTTTGTTGGAGATAATTGTATCAAGATAGAGTCAAGTTCAGAGCTATTATATACAGGGTTGCTATGAGCCATAAGCAACTTGGCACATAACAACAAGTTACGTAGAAGAAATTGCTCATTCTTCTTCTGGTGAGCAGCTGGCTTAGATTTGAACTGTGTCCCTTTGGGATTACAGCCTAAGAAAACCTGTAGGATTCCTTTTACTCTGTTCTATAGGGTCCTCATGAATCAGAATTATCTAGATGGTAGTGAGTTTCGGCTGGAACCTTGGTAAATCGCTGGTTAAGTTCTTTCTTAAAGGACTCACATAGGGTGCTCATAGAGCACTGGATTGTTAACTAAAGGTTAGTGGTGCCATGCTACAAACAGTCAAATGAGAGAGAGATCTGGTGACCTGCTTCTGTAATTAGTACAGCAAAAGGGGGGGGGCAAACAAAAACCAAAATACTCTAGGACACAGCTCTTCTCTGTCATGTGAGTCCACTATTAGTTGGAGTCACCTTAAAGGCACACAGCAAGGGTTACCTTAATTTCCAGTTCACATTTGGAAAAGCTTGTTGTTGTTGTTGT
>NW_006399816.1:11909182-11911845 GCF_000299155.1 Elephantulus edwardii
GTGTGCACTTCGGAGATGTATCCTCTGCCACACTTATTCAATCTGCATGCTGATCAAACCATTCAAGAAGCTGAATTTTATGAAGAGGAATGTGGCATCAAGATTGGAGTAAAATTCATCAAATACTTAAATTATGAAGATGACACAACTATGCTTGCTAAAAGTGAGGAGGACTTGAAGCACTTGCTGCAGAAGATCAAAGACTGCATTTCAACATCGAGAAAAGAAAAATTCTCACTTCTAGGTCAATAGGCAATAGTTGGAGGAAAAAATCTTAAATTCTCAAATATTTATCTCATCTTACTTGGATACACAATCAACTTCCTTGGTACTATACTTAAGAACTCAAAGAATGTGTTGCATTGGGAAAGTCTGCTGTCAAGATCTCTTTAAAATACTAAGGAGCAATGTTTTCAATTTAAAGACTAAGGTGTACCTGATTAACTTGCTATGCCTCTGAGAACACACTGAATAATGACGGCAGAAGTAAATTTATGCCTTTGAGTTGTGATGTTGGAGAATAGTACTGAAATCCCATAGATTGTCAAAAGAACAAACAACTCTTGGATAAGGTGCAACCAGAGTGATCCTTGGAGGCAAGGATGGTGAAGCTTTGTCTCACATATTTTTCACATGTTTCTAAGATAGGCTATTCCGTGGAAAGGGACATCATGCTTTGAAAGGTGGAAAGTAGGCAAAAGAGAGGAACATCCTCAATAAAATGGGTTGACGCAGTGACTGTAGCAATGGACTCAAGTGTGTCAGAGCTGATGAGGATGGCACAAGACAGGACAGGGTTCAGATTTGTTATTCACAGGGTCCCTATGAGTTGTGCTTGACCTGATGGGACAACAATTAACAATAACAACAACTATGTTTAATGAGAGGCCTGGTGGCAACATCCCTAGGGAGTTGTGTTATTAACCCAAAGGCAAATCTTCCTGGCGGTTCAAATCCATCAAAAGCTCCTTGGGAGAAAGAAGGACAATCTCTGCCTGTGAAATTTACAGCCTCAGAAAATGTGCTTGAGTGCCATATTTGAGTTGAAGCCACCTTGAGGGCAGAGTTGAGTGTGAGCTAACCACATGAAAAGAATATTCAAAGAGGTAGATATAGAAGAGTGTTTTTAAAATGTTGCTGTGTGTCGTCGAGTTGCTTGCGACTCATAGCGACCCTATGTACAACAGCCCTAAACTCTGCTCTGTCCTGCGCCAATTGCACTCCCATCCCAATTACCCCAGTCACTGAATCAATCCACCTCATAGAGGGCCTTCCCCTCCTGTGCTGTCCCTCCATTCTATCAAGCATGATGTCCCTCTCCAAGGACCGGTACCTCCTTACAACACGTCCAAAGTATGTTAGAGAGCCTCAGAATCCTTGCCTCCAAGGAGCCACCCAGTTTAACCCTCTCCAGGATGAAACTGTTTGTTTTCCTAGAAGTCCATGGTACCCTCAATACTCTTCTCCAGCACCACAGCTCAAAGGTATCAATTCTCCTTCTATCCTCTTTGTCATTGTCCAACTTTCATGCATAACAAGTGATAGCAAAGACCATGACCTGAATCAGGTGCACTTAGTCTTCAGACTGACATAATTGTTCTTCAGTACTTTGGAGATATCTCTGACAGCAAACTTTACCAGCACAACTCCTCTTTTAATTTCCTGGCTGCTGGTACAAAGAGTGTTGATTGTGGAGCCAAGCAAACTGAAGCTGCGAACAATCACAATCTCTTCTTCATCCATCATGTTGCTGCCAATCGACCCAGTAGTGAGAATCTTTGTTTTCTCTGTTGAGCTTCTTCAATCCATATTGAAGGCTGCAGTCCCTGACCTTCCATGGCAAACGCTTCAAGTCCTCCTCTGTTTAAACAAGCAGGGTTGTGTTATCTGCATAATGCAGATTGTTTATAGATCTTCTACCAGTACTGACCCCACAATTCTCCTCACAGAGCCCAGCCTCCTGGATAATTTGTTCTGCATACAGGTTGAAAAGGTATGGAGACAGGAAGTTAAAACACAAACTACTGAATCAGATTCTGCTTCAGGCTGGCCGAAAACATCCATTTAAAATAAATTCCCAGGTAATGCTGATCATGCGGATCTAGGGACCCACTCTCAGGGCTGCTGGTATAAGGCATGGTAGAGGCCAAGTTCTGGTCTTACAGAGCGCCATTTACATTTAGAGTAGTTAGATCAAACATACTGAACGTGCACATGTAAGTCATCATCTTGGCAAGTCAGTGGGGTTAGCATGCAGGGAAGCAAACCACCTTCAGAGTCACCCACAAGGGAACTCTGGTAGCCTATTGCTAAGGAGCTGCGCTGCAATCTCAAAGGCATGGAGTTCAAATCCAAGGGCTTCACTGGACAAAGAGGGCCGATCTCCACCCGTGCAATTAAAACTGCCTCTGAAAATCCGCTGGAGGGTCAGCTATGAGTTCTTTCTGATTCGATCGTACACAATAACAACAATAACAGATTTACTCAGAGTCACTCACAAACTAAGAAAAAATTCAGATATGTGGCGCCCTCCCAGGGGAGAGAAAGACTGACAGGCTGAAAGGAGGAATCAAGACGAGGGAGCCTGGGGCCTGGAAAAGGATCGGGGTCGGAGAAGCATAGCAGGCGGCTGGCAGGGAGGGAGGCAGAGGACTCCCTCCAAG
>NW_006399816.1:11912005-11924884 GCF_000299155.1 Elephantulus edwardii
TCTCCGTCCGCCGCCTGGTCGCTGCCACCCGCCAGCTCGGCCTTGAGGCGCGGGGACCGGGCAGCGCTGGCCGCAGTCCCTGCCCACCCGCGAGCCATGGCCCAGCCAGGCGAGGAGGCTCCGTCCAGGCCCGAGACCGCGGTGCAGATCCGCGTCGCCATCCAGGAGGCCGAGGACGTAGAGGAGCTGGAAGAGGACGAGGAGGGGGCGGAGGCGCGGGGCGCGGGGCGTGGGGCGCGGTACCTGAGCCCCGGGTGGGGCAGCGCCAGCGAGGAGGAGGCGGGCCGAGGACACAGGTAGGCGCAGGTCCACACTGCGGGCTTAGGGAAGAGGAGGTACGGGGGTACGGGGTCCTCTGTGTCGGAGAGGAATGACTTGGGGAGCCAAACAAACAACTTGGCGAGCTCAGGGGACTTGAGGGAGGCAACCCTGTGGCTGTGGGAGTGAGTTAGAACCAGCCTTTGGTGGTTATTAGAGCCCCAGCCTGCACTTAGCTAACTGGAGCTAGGCTCCCAAGGTCGATGGTGGGGCTCTGAGGGGCCTGCATGTGGCTGATATCCAAAGCGCTAATATGAAGCCCTCATTGGGGCATCTTTGCCACCTCCTTCCCACTGAGAGCTCACGCATTGATGCACAACATGGTTTAGTTTTCCCCCCTGAGCTTGGGCCACCAACCCGTCTTTTCAAGAGATCCCACACAGCCTTCACTGCCATGATCTCTTATCTCCCTGTCCCTCCAGAAGGCTTCTCCGTATCTCCAGGTGGTGGGAGGCCAGTGGCGGTTACACTTGCTGCTGGGAAACCCCCCCAGGAGCCATGTCCTGGTGTTCTAGAGGACTCTCAGTTAAGGGTTTGTTGCTGGCATCCTCCTCCGCTTCCTCTGGGAGGCTAATCCCATTTTCATGCGGTCTTCCCCGTCTGATTTGTACACCAGCAGCAGCATCATCTTGTGGGCTCCTTGGTGATGAGTGTCTGGAGCTTGTTTAGCACCTGTCTAACCTTGCCTCTGGCCTCTGAGCTTGGCCCTCAGTCAGACACTTCAGAGTGTTTCTGACTAACACCCAGGTCCTTCACGTCTGGGGTCTTCTTCTTTCGTGGAGAAGAGCTACAGTCTGGAATTTCCATAGAGATGGGAGTGAGCAGAAAAAGAACTCACAAATTCTGGGAAATGCCACTTGGCATTTATGAAGAGCCTTCTTGTTTCTGGAATTCTGTGCACATGCTTTTTGCTGTCATGACTCTACAGGGTAATTTCCCAGCACACCCGTGGCTGCTTCATTGGAAGAATACTAAACTCAGGAGTGTAAGGATCCTGGGGCTGGAGCCATCCCCCATTGCTGCCTAATACTCTTCCAGTGGGACCTGTCAGGACTTTGAGGCCCCTGTATTCCAATCAACCAAGGTAGTGACAAATCAATTCCAGTGAAGCCCAGACTAACAGTTTGGGGTAGGGAGGCTGTACCCTAGTATATGATGCAATAGATATATCAGCACTTTATATACTGTAAAGCTTAGTTCATTTATTCCGTCAACTCTGTGCTCAGTATTGAAATTATAACAATAAAAAATTCTTAGTCACTGACCTGCAGCAGCTCACGGTTTTGAGAAGAAGGTGGCCACTTACTCAGATGATTTCAGGGGTCATAATAAAATAGCCCTGAGTGGTATATCTTTCTGACTTCATGTGCCTGTGACTATGGGAATCCCCTCCCAGGGGAAGGGAAAGAGGATTCAATCTGTATGCTCAGCAAATTATTCAAGAAGCTGTACTCTATGAATCAGGATTGGAGGGAAACTGATCAATAACCTGGGTTATGCAGATGATACAACCTTGCTTGCTGAAAATGAGGAGGACTTGAAGCAGTTGTTGCAGAAGATCAAGAAATGCAGCCTTCGGTATAGATTGCATCTCTGTATCTAACAAACCCCCAAAGATTCCTACCACTGAACCAAAACGTAACATCATGAAGGATGGAGAAGAGATTGAAACTGTTAACTTCATTTTACTTGGGTCCACAATTAACACCTTTGGTACCTGCAGTCCGAAAATAAGGAGACAAATTGCACTGGGGAAGCCTGCAGTTAAGGACCTCTCCCAATTACTGACGAGTAATGATACAAGTTTGAGGACTAAGGTGCATCTTGCTGTGCATCTGTGAGCTGGACAGTGAATAAGGATGACAGAAGAAGAATTGATATCTTTGAGCTGTGGTACTGGAGAAGAGCACTGAACATTCCAAGGACGGCCAAGAGAACAAACAGATATGTCTTGGAGAGGGTGCAGCAAGAGTGCTCTTTGGAGGCAAGAATGAATGATGAGGCTTCACCTCACATACTTCGGGCATGTTGCTAAGAGGGGCTATTCCTTGGAGAGGAACATGATGCTGGGAAAGGTGGAGAGTCTGCGAAGGAGAGGAAGACCCTCAACCAGGTGGATTGGTACAGTGATTGCTACAATGAACTCTATAGGGTTAGGAAGTGTGAGAATGGGACAGGATAGGATGGGGTTCAGATCCATTGTTCACAGGGTCACTATGAGTCATATTTGTCTCACAATGGCACCTAATAACATCAGCATGGGAAAGAGTGGTCCCCTGACCTGGGAGCTTAGATTGTGGGATTGTGCTATTACCTGTTGTCATTGAGTCCATTTGAACTCGAGTGGCCATACAGAGTAGAATTGCCCCAAGGCTGTAAATCGTTTTTTTTTAATTATTATTAAATTTTATTAGTTTTAGTGAACATTTACAGAGATTTTGGGTTTTCATTCATTCATTGTTGCACTGTTTTCTCTACCCTCCTCTCCAGTTTGTTCTTCTTCCCCCACCCCCCGGATGTCTGTTTTAATTGTCCATTTGCCACAGTGCTTCTCAAAGCCAGTTCTGATTAATCTCCTTTGTCAATGTGTCCTTTGCCATTCCCTATCTCTCCTCCCTGAGAGAGACTTCACCCTGATTCATAAGGAAAAGGGGATGGTGTATTCTCTTAGCTACTTCCTGCTGAAAAGGGACACTGTAGGTTTCAGGGTGAAGATCTTCTCTCACTACTCTAAAGGGCCCCTTTGGCAGTAGGAAACACATAGACTATTATGGAGATTGATTTTGGAATTTAGATTCACTGTTATCAATTGTCCTTAGCCATACATGTTCATATCCTTTAAGATGTATCATGGAAGTGTTGCAGCCTAGAAGATACAAATTTAACTAACAAGTTAAAAGTACATGAGTCAAAAAATAAAAAGCAATAATATTCCGAGTAGAGGTTCTAATAGTGGCACAAGTCAAGTTACAGAGGGAAGGTGGTTCTTACAATAAAAGGCCTATAGACTAGCACTTTGTCTATTATAGTGTAGAGGTTAGGAACCACAAGATGTAGAGGCTCAGCTGTCATTTATGGTTCTTAAGTCCTGGAGCAAATTCCATCTACCACTGGGTTGTTTTACAACTCAGAAGTTCGAATTCAAGGTAGAGGTAAAGTAAGGAACTGCTTATGAGGTTTTCTGTCCATTCAAACAACTAAGAAATGGTGAGAAGAGTTGGGACCTGGCTGTAAATCTTTAAGAGAGCAAATGACTATATCTTTCTCTGTAGAAGTGGGGTGTGTGTGGGTGTGTGTGTGTGTGTGTGTGTGTGTGTGTGTGTAAACCACTAATCTTTTTAATAGGAGACAAATGCTTAATTACCACCAGGAATCTTTATACTGTTGGGGGGAAAACCCCAAAACAAACCTCAGACTTAATTGCCATTGAGTCAGAATGGACTCATAGCTGACCCTCCAGTGAATTTTCATAGACTGTAAATCACAGGGGAGGAGATTGCCTGTCTTTCCCCCAAGAAGCAGTTGGTGGCTTCAAACCCCTTGTCTTTGGGTTGGCATCAGAACGCTTACTCATTAGGCACCAGAGCTTACTGTACCATTGTTGTTGTTAAGTATCATACGACTCATAGCAACCCTATGAACAAGAGATCTGAACCCTGTGCTATCCTATACTATTCTCATAATCCCTAACACACTTGACCTTTGCTGCAGTCACTGTCAGTCCACGTGGTTGAGGGTCAACCTTTCTTTCACCATCCCTCCCTCTTTCCAAGCATGATGCCCTTTCCAAAGAATAGCTTCTCCTAGCAACATGCCCAAAGTTTGTGAGACAAAGCTTTGCCCTTTTTGCCTCCAGGGAGCATTCTGGCAGCACCTTCTCCAAGACATACCTGTTTGTTCTCTTGGCCATCCATGGGATATTCAGCACTCTTCTCCCACACCAGAGTTCAAAGGCATGAATTCTTCTTCTGTCATTCTCATTCATTGTCCAGATGTCAGATGCATATCAAATGATTGGAAAGACTGTGACAAACCTTAGTACTCAGACTAACATCATTGCTCATCAATAATTTGGAGAAGTCCCTGACTGCAAACTTTCCCAGTGAAGTATGTCTCCTGATATCCTGACTGCTGGTACCAAAGATATCAATTGTAGATCCAAGTAAGATGAAGGAGTTCACAGATTCAATCTTTTCTCCATCTGTCTTGATGGTGCTTACAGGTCCAGTGGTAAGAATTTTTGTTTACTTGATACTGAGATGCAATCTATATTGAAGTCTGTGGCCTTTGATCCTCTGCAGCAAGCAAGTCCTCCTTGATTTCAGCAAGCAACATTGTGTTCTTTGAATAATGAAGGTTATTAAGGAGTCTTCCTACAATCCTGATACCACATTCCTCTGTATAGAGTCTAGCTTCTCGAATAATTTGCTCAGCATATAGATTGAATAGATAGGGAGAAAGGATACATCACCTTGACGCACACCTTTCCTAATTTTAAACCATTCAGCATTCCCTTGCTCTGTTCTCACAATAGCCTCTTGATCTAGATATAGGTTCTGTACCATTAGCAGAGACTTTGTTAAAATAAACAAAGCTTGGGCCTAGGAAGTTCTTGAACTTCAATACCGATGGGCTTCTTGACCTTGGTCTCACTTCTAGAGCTTCCCTTCTCTCTCAGCTCTGTCAGCTTGAGTTGCACAATATTCAGTCTCAGACTGCTCACTGGCATACAGAAAATCCTTCAGAGTGGTTGAGCTCACAGCCTAGCTGGCAGGGATCCAGAGCACTAGGGGATCCAGTAAAGAATAGGATCCACATTGTCTCTGCTTGGGCCCGGTCTGGCACAGAGGCCTGTGCAAGCATTTCACAGCTCCTGGAGTCTAGAGAAGAAAGCCCTGATTTTGGAATCTGGCTGTTAGATTCACATCATCCTCTCAACTCAGTGTTTTCTTCCTTGCCTCTCAATGCTTCATCATTCTCCAGCATTAGTGTCCTCTTCTGGCTCCCTGAGCACACGGCTTACATGCCTTTGTACTCACACTTCCATGTCACTCTGACAGTGGATTCTGATTCTGGAAACCATGGGTTAGAAAACAGTAGAACTGCTCTATAGGAGTTGCACAAATGTTAAGGGCTGGACTACTAGCCAAAAGGTTGATGGCTCAAATCCACCTTGAAGCTCCTTGGTAGATAGGCCTGGTGATATGCTTCTTACAGTTCACAGCCTTGAAAAACCTATGGAGAAGCTCCATCCTGCACAGTATTGGGGTTGACAGGAGTCAGAATTGACTCAAGGACAACGGATAACAACAGTAATCTTTATGGGAAACCTTTTCCTGAGGTGCCACTGATCAGGTTCGAACCACCAGTTAGCAGTCCAGCTCAAACTGGAGTAAGCCTTTGAAATTTTGCTACCTCTTCTCTATCCTCACCCCTCACCCCACCCCAGTTCCCATTCGAAAGCTACATTTGTTCTCTTACATCTGTGTTACAGTACTTTGTATGGTCTGTGTCCAGCTCTTACCGTGTTTTTAATTATGTAAATTTTTTTCATGGAAAACATGAATTTCATGAATTCAGAGACCATGCCTGCTCTGTTCTCATGTAGCCTCATCACCCATCACAACACCAGTACTAGCACAGTGGGAGCTCTCAGTATTTCCTGAATAAACGCATACCTCTGTCTTTGCATTTACTTTTTCACTGAGCGGAGATATGTCTCTCTCCTTCATTAAACAGATCCTTCTAGAGAGCAACCTTCCTTTGTATTTCCAGTTCTTAACCCAATATTTTGCTTATGACAAGGGGGGTAAGGAACAAATGAACACTAAAGAAAATATCTTTACAGCCTTTAAATGTTTGTAATTCTCCTCCCATATTCACTGAAAAGGTGTCTTTCTGTTTATTCTTAACGTTTTAATGTCTTCCCTTCATTCACTTAAAAAGTGTCATTCTGTTTATTCTTATTTTATTGTTGTTGTTGTTACCTGCCATCAAGTCAGTTGCAACACATAGTGACCCTATGTACAAGAGCCCTAAACCCTGCTCTATCCTGTGCCAACCTCACTGTCTCCTACACATCTACCCCTATTACCCTGGTCACTGAATCAGTCCATCGCATTGAGGGTCTTTTTCTCTTGTGCCTTCCCTCCACTCTCCCAAGCATGATGTCCCTCTCCAAGGACTGTTCCCTCCTTGCAACATGCCCAAAGTATGTCAGATGAAGCTTCAGAATCCTTGCCTCCAAGCAGCAGCCCGGTTTCACCCTCTCCAGGATGAACCTATTTGTTGTCCTAGCAGTCCATGGTATATTCAACACTCTTCTCCAGCACCACAGCTCAAAGGCATCAATTCTCTTTCTGTCATCCCTAGTCACTGTCCAGCCCTCTGACACATAGCACACAATTGTGAAGACTATGGCCTGGATCAGGCACACTCTAGTCTCCAGCCAGATGTCATTGCTCTTCAGTACTCTGGAGAGGTCCCTGACAGCTGACCTTCCCAGTGCAATTAGTCTCTTCATTTCCTGGCAGCTCGTACCAAGACTGTTGATTGTGGAACCAAACTAAAACTGTTAACAATCTCAATCTCTTCACTATCCATAATGATGCTGCCAATTTGCCCTGTGGTGAGAATCTTTTCTTGAGGTTGAGCTTCAATCATATTGAGACTGTAGTCTTTGACCTTCTGCAGCAAGTGCTTCAGGTCCTCCTCAGTTTCAGCAAGCAGGGTTGTGTCATCTGCGTAACGCAGGTTGTTGATGAATCTTCTTCCAATCCTGATGCCACATACCTTCTCGTACAGCCTATTGTCCTGGATCATCTGTTCTGCATACAGATTAAAAAGGTATGGAGACCAAATAAAATACATCCCTGGTAGACACCCTTCCCAATTTTGAACAAACAGTGTCTCCTTGCTCTGTTCTGACGACTGCCTCCTGGTCCAAATATAGGGTTCACATAAGCACAATCAAATGTTCTGGGATTCCCATTCTTCTCAGAGTCAACCATAGTTTGTTGTGATCCACACAGTCAAAAGCCTTTGCATAGTCAGTGAAACTTAGATAAACATTCCTCTGGTACTCTCTGCTTTCACCTAACATCCTTCTAACATTAGTTATAATATCCTACTATCATGGTCTCTTCTAAACCCAGCCTGTACATCTGTTGACATATTGACCCAGTTGTTTTTGGATAATTTTCAGCAGAATCTTGCTTGCATGTGATATTAATGATATTGTTTGATAATTTCCACACTCTGTTGGGTCACCCTTCTTTGGAATGTTCTTCGGAACAAATATTGATCTCTTCCAGTCAGTTGGCCATGTGATTGTCCTCCACATTTCTTGGCACAACTTAGTGAGCACATGCACCAGTCCAAGAGGACACATCACTCTCCTGGGAGACTATCCTCTTGCATTAGCACCTTGCTACAAATGGAAGAGAAGAGGTACTAAGCCACAAGAAGTCAGTCCTGGAGAAGAAGTTCAAGACAAAGGACTTTTTCTCAGAACTGTCTGAGATAGGAAGCCTTCCTGATACTTGTATCTGATAGTTGTACTTAGAGACACTTAAATTCAAGAGATGCGATAAGAGACTGGCAGCAGCATGAGGTGTTCAGAATCATAGAAACCCCAACCGCAGCCATCATATCAAGGGCTGGTTAATGGGAGTGAGGTGTTGAATGGTGTAGGTGGAAGTGGAAAGGGATGCTGGTTTAGTAGGGAAAGGGGTGAATATGCAAGTGGCAAGGATGGGTAGCAACACTGAATCTATCGGTTATTTCTCTAATTGGGTAAATGTCTTTTATTTGCTCCTTTCTGTAAAATGCTTGCCTGTCAGATACTATTATAAAAAAAAAATTCACACAGACTAGGAAGGAGGATTGGCCATCCACTTCTGAAATAACAGGGTTTTGAAAACCCTGTGTACAATAGAGCTTAATTTTTAGCATAGTAATTTTTAAATATAAAATATTAAAGAGTATTTCTAGATCCATCTATCAATCTACCACACTAAATTGTTGTAGAGGAGAAAATTATTAGAGTTCTGTTAGAATAAAACAAGGACGTTTATTGGATAGAAGCATTTCAAACCTGGAAACACTTATTTGCAAAGTAAAGCTGAATGTTTCAGGGTGGTGAGGACATAGCGAGGCTCATAGAGAGAGATGCAGAATGTTCAGGTGTAACTTTTTGGTTGGTTGACAGTTACACAGCTTTATATAATCATTCACAAGGTTATCATGAGACCCCAGAAGTTTCAATTGAAAGATCATAAATATTTTTTTAAAACTTGTTCCAGCCTGCAGATATTTTGGGGCCAGTGTAAATAAGCATTTTATAAAATTACTTTTATGCAGAGCTTAGAGTAGTTATTCTCTCCAAGAACAGGCAAGGGAGTTTCCTGGAAAAGCTTAACCACATTATTGACCCTTTGCTCATTTGCTCGGGGTTGATAAAAAGTTTTCTGAGAGGTCAACTGTAGATAAATAAAGCAGAAATAAGAATAATTTTTTAAAAGAAAAATTAAAATCGTATTTAATTTGGATCTGATTCAACCAATTTATATACAAAACACTTCAAGTGCAGTTGATCTTCTCTCTCACTTTTTTTATCAGGCCACCACCAGAGGGCACAGGTCACATTCACTAACATCAATCACTTGCATACCCATTGTCATCAAGTCAAAATCAACCCATAACTGACCCTCCAGTAAGTTTTTGGAGGCTGTAAATTACATAAGAGGAGCCAACTGATCTTCCTTCTTCAGAGCTGCTAATGACTTTGAACCACTTGCCTTTAGGTTGGCAGTGCCCACTAGTTCTCTACCCAGTGGGATAGCAGAGCTCTGGGCACTGATTACATTTATAGTTACTAGAAGCAACTTTTCTTCCACACAGACTTTGGTTGCATGTTCTGGAATTTTATGTTCTAGTCAATCAAATGTTTGATAAGTGTGTTTCATCTTACTATGCTATTAGGCCTCATCTCCAGGGTAAACTGGTTGTTATCATTGTTAATGTTGCAGACAGGCCCCATTAAAGGAACAATTTGGTTTTTTAAAAGGGCTTACTTAAGGTGCGAAAGCAGCCTCCACTGGAATGTTGATTTTTAAATTTTTAGAAATACTTAATTCTTTGCAATAAAATTAGCTATGTTGAGTATGACACAATCCTGATTGCTGAAACTGAGGAGGACCTAAAGCATTTGCTGAAGAAGGTCAAAGACTGCAACCTTCAATATGGATTGAGGCTCAGTGTCAAGAAGACAAAGACCCTCACCACTGGGCTGATTGGCAGCATCAGGATGGATGGTGAAGAGATTGAGATTGTTCACAGTTTTAGTTTGCTTGACTCCATAGTCAACACTCTTGGCACTGGCTGCCAAGAAATTAAAAGACGTATTGCGATGGGAAAGTCTGCTGTTAGGGACCTCTCCAAAGTACTGAAGAGTAATGGTGTCACTCTAGAGATTAAGGTGTGCCTGACACAGGCCATGGTCTTTGCCATCACTTGCTATGCATCAGAGAGTTGTATAATGACTAGGGAGGATAAAAGGAGAATTGATGCCTTTGAGCTGTGCTGTTGGAGAAGAGTATTGAATATACCACGGACTACTAGGAGAACCCATAAGTTCGTCCTAGAGAGGGAGAGACCAGGCTGCTCCTTGGAAGCAAAAATTCTGGAGTTTTGTCTGATATACTTTGGACATGTTGCATGGAGGGAACAGTCAGTCCTTGGAGAAGGATGTCATGCTTGGGAGGGTGGAGGAACAGAGCAGGAGGGGAAGACCTTCTTAAGGTGGATTGAGTCAGTGGCTGGGGTAATCAGGGTGATGTGTCAGAGACAGTGAGATTGGCACAGGATAGAGCAGGGTTTAGGGCTGTTGTAAATAGGGTCGCTATGAGTCGTAGGCGATTCGAAGGCACATAATGTGTTGAATAAGCATTTTAAGGCACATGTGGCTAGTTTTATAATGAATATAGTTATTATTCGGTGACTAGTTCAGTTTGTAGTATTTAATATGACTGAGATCTGATGCTTTTTGGTAACCAGCTAAAGATGTCAAAAATGGCATGAACAGCCATAGGCAGTATTTAATGCAACCAGTTAGCCTTTGACAGATCTTTGTAATGCTTTATTCTACTTCCCAGAACGAATTTATCTCAGAGCAGTAGGAGGTATTAGCTATAGCTCATACTCCACTTTTGGAACTCAAAGGAAGTCAAGAATGATTCTGTTGTCGAGCACTACCCTGACAAGGGGTTCCAGGGACTTTTGTTGCCCTGTCAGTCTATCTGCAGTATTATCAGTAATTTGAGCCATAGTGGTATGTAAGTTCTAGAAAGAATTTTTTATTTTTAATGTGTATGCTCCTAATCCAAAGGTCGTGTAACCCTGGTATGTCCACTTGCTGGACAGAGGTAACTCATGGTTGCTGTGAAGCCGAACACTGTGACCCTGATGAGTCAAATGCGAGAATGGTTACCCATGGGGGACAGTGTTTGGTGAAGCTCCCCAATTAAAACAAGCTTGAAAGCAGGAGTGGCATCCACTTCCACAATAGCTCGCCTGTGGAAACCCTATGAACCTGGAGAAAGAACAAAAGTTATACAGAAGGTGTGTAGGACTTTCATTCATAGGGTTACTATTAGTCGCCTGTGACTAAACAGCACTTAACAACAACAGCAACATTCCATATGTAGTTCAAAATACTTAAAGAAAAGACCTTCCCATCACAGATCTATCAGCTATAGGATTACCTTTAAGTATATGCTCACTTTTATGTATTAAAAAGAATATTCAAATCACTAGTCTAATATATACTTTCATGGTGAGAGTGGGCATCTAAAGGAACCCCTAAATGACTCATCATGTTCCAATATACAAACAGGGCAATGCTCAAGCATAAGATTTATAATTTGAGCCTGATATGTCTATATAGAAGAAGCTCCAGTGGTGTATGCTGTAGGGAGTTTCACGCTAACCCAAAGGCTGCACCTTCCTGGTGGTTCAAATCCATCACTGGCGCCATGGGAGAAAGGTGGGCAATTAGTTCCTGCATAATTTACAGTCTTGGAAATCCAGTGGAGGATCACGTGTGAATTGGTTCTGAATTGACAACAATGAGGGTGAATTTTGATGTCTCTATAGGGATATTTCGATCTTTCACATAAGAATCCATATCCATATGGAATGCAAATTATTAGTTTTTTGTTAATTTAAATGGAAGAAAGATGGCTTGATAGACTTATTCAAGGCAATTCAGTGTCAAGGAATAATCATAAATAGGCAGTAGTCCCAATTCCAATATTATTGTAAATAGAAATTGGCTCACCAGATATGCAGGAATATTAAAGAAGTTGTTACAAAGATCAATTGCATTAACATGTTAATCATCTGGATGGAAACTGGAAAGCAGGAGAGGAGGGTGTGGGACCCCTGGAAATCCATGAACGAGTTCGTAGCTCACAAAACCTAAATGAACTTCTTTATTTTGTCTCACAGCACAAGGGCATTACAAGAACTGTTGCAAGGGATAGACAACTTTTTAAAAATAAAATCTTGTATAATAGAAGTTCTTCTTTAGTTTCATATTTTGGGAGATATTGATAACTTTTTGTCCCGAGTTTTCATTTGTCTGTTTGAATTTTGATCATTTCTTCTGGTAAGACCCATCCCACTTCAGTGTATATGGTGACCTAAGAATTCAGAATTACAGAAAGAAGAAAGTGAAAGGGAAGTAAATAGGCTTTGTGCATTATTTGTGCTTGCAAATACAAGTAGCTTCTTCCCTTTGAACTAGTTTCAAGTTCCTTGTTAAGGGTTCTGGGGACATCGGGTAAGTTTAATTAGTATGTCTCCCCTATCTGTGAATTATAAATGGCAATTCCATTTGGATAAAAGCCCTTGGCCTGACAAATTGACAGTAGTATCAAGACCAAATAGAAAAATATGTAAATCTGCCAGAAATGCACAATCTGAACAGGATAAAATTGATAAATGGACCTTCCAAAGATTAAATCCCTGTGCATATCAACAACTTTTTCCAGCAGAGTGAAAAGAAAACCTGCAGACTGGGACAAACATTTGGTAGTACCATCTCAGACAAGAGTCTTATAGTGAAAGTTTACAGAATACTCCTGGGTCTCCACAAGAAAAAGACTGATAACCCAATTACAAAATGGGCAAAACACATGGAAGATATTCAAATGGCAAACAGACACATGAAAAAAAATGCTCTCAATCACTGGCAACAAGAGAGATGCAAATCAAAACCACAATGAGTTATCATCTCACACCAGTAACAGTCGCAGAGTTTAACAAAGCAGCAAGTAATAAATGTTGGAGAGGATGTGGCGAAAAAGGAATTCTTATACATTGATGGTGGGATTGTAAAATGGTACAACCATTCTGGAAGGCAGTTTGGTGCTTTCTTAAAAAGCTGAACATATGGAGTGAGGTGGGGATCTTGTTTAATTCTTCTGCAGATAGTTTTCCAATTTTGCCAACACCATTTGTTAAAAAGGCTGTCATTTCCCCACCTAACTGATTTCATCT
>NW_006399816.1:11926064-11935944 GCF_000299155.1 Elephantulus edwardii
AAAAAAAAGCTGAACATAGAAATTCCATATGACCCAGCTCTTTCTCTACTTGGAATGTACCCTGAGAAAATGAGAACTGAGGCACAAACAGAGACTTCTACACCAATGTTCATAGCAGCGTTAGTCACCATTGCCAGAACATGGAAACAGCCCAGGTGTCCAACCACAAATGAATGGATTGAGAAATTATGGTACATTCACACAGTGGAATACTATGCAGCACACAGGAGCAATGATTTTGTAAATTATTACTTAACTTCGAAGGGACTGGAGAGCATTATGCTGAATGAACTAACTCAATCCCAAAAGGGCAAATAATGTATAAAACCATTACTGTAGAATGAGTACAAGGATACAAGGAGGGATGGGGGAAAGCAGAGGGATGAGGATGTGCAAGGGGAGGAAGGGATTAATCATGGGGTTGTACAATTTGATGTGCTGGGTGGTGAGGGAAATTAGAAGAATCTGTTCTGGAAAATAATGTATTTAAATTTTGTAAAATAAACTGTTGTTGTTGTTATGTGCCGTCAAGTCGCTTGCGACTCATAGTGACCTTATGTACAACAGCTCTAAACTCTGCTTTGTCCTGTGCCAATCTCATTGTCTCCGACACACTCATCCCGATTGCCCCAGTCACCGAATCCATCCACCTCCCAGAGGGCCTTCCCCTCCTGCGCCTGCCCTCCACCCTCCCAAGCATGATGTCCTTCTCTAAGGACCGGTCCCTCCTTACAACATGACCAAAGTATGTCAGACGAAGTTTCAGAATCCTTGCCTCCAAGGAGCAGCCCGGTTTAACCCTCTCTAGGATGAATCTGTTTGTTTTCTTAGCAATCCATGGTACCCTCAGCACTCTTCTCCAACACCAAAACTCTAAAGCATCAATTCTTCCTCTGTCCTCCCTGGTCATTGTCCAGCTCTCTGATGCATAAGTGATTGCAAAGACCATGACCTCTACCAGACGCACCTTAGTCTCCAGAGACACACCTAGTATAATTAAAAAAGAAAGAAAATATGTAAATTTTCATTGGGCCCAAGGAATATTAGAATGGGCTGAGAATGGGCATGAGTTTTTTCTTAATTAGTGACTCTCTCTGACTGTTGAAACTTTTGTGCTCTACCAGAGAAGAGGTTTTCCTTTTCCTCCACACCTTTTTTTTAAATTTGGGTAATCAATCATTCATATGCATTTTGTTTTGTTACATTAATTATAGGAGCTTTAGTGACCTAGTGGTAAGGAGTGTCCTGCCAATCTGAAGGCAAAGCATTCAAATCCACTAGCTCCTCCATGGGAGAAAGATGAGCAATATCATCGTTTGTGGTTTATAGCCTTTGAGAACACGCTGGAGGGTCAACAACAAGTTGGTTCCAACTCTACGACACATAACAACACATAATTCTAATTAATGTAATTCATTACAACGTCTCCTCAAACTCTTATTGTATATTACTTGCCCTTAATTCACTTTATCTATTACCTTTTACCTTCATCTCCTTCCCTCTCATCCCTGTTAACCCTCCAAGATTGATTCTACCTGTGTGTAAAACTTTCCTTTTTATAATAGTGTTCTTAAAGCATAATTGACCCATGGTGCAACTGAGTGACGTAATTCGTTCTAATTTTACCAATAATGTGCACTATTTCACAAATTCTTGATCATTTTTTTAGTGATGCATAATACTCCATTGTGTGACTATACTCATTGCATCTAATAATGACCAGGTGAATTGTTTCCAACTCTTTGCTGTTGTAAATAATGTCACAATAAACAAGTGGGTACAAGTAAGAGTACAAGTATGTCAGTTTGTGTTGTAGCTTTTATTGCTTTGGGATGTATGCCTAGTAGTGGGATTTCTGGCTCAAATGGTATTTCTGTTCTCAACTTTCAAAGCAACGGCCAAACTGCTGTCCACAGAGGTTGTACCATTTTACCTAGAGGGATGAGCTTTGTAAAGATATAGAGGTTAAACAAAACAGAATGGCTCTATTATCAACTAAAATTTTGCCAAGTGCCCCCATTGTTGATGTTCATAATTGTCTCTCCTTGTCCATTATATGCCATAGTGGGAAAGACTTCTGTTGTTTCCCAAAAGCCCCTTTATTCCATGTCCTGTTGAGGTATCTTAATTTTACTCTTTAGGTTTTCCACTTTTGAGCCGTTGGCAACTCATAGCAACCCTATGAACGAAAGTCCTCGATAGCTGCGTGACTTTCATCCTTTTTCATAGGGTTTCTGGGGACAAGCTATTTACAGAAGTGGATGCCACTCCTGCTCCCAAGCTTGTTTTAACCAGGGAGCGCCACCAAACACTGTCCACCATAGATAACCATTATCACATTTGACACTCAGTGTCACAACGTTCAGCTTCACAGCGGCAAGTTACCTCTGTATGGCAAGTGGACACATCAGGGCTATACGACCTAGAAGACTGAACAAAAACAATGAAAAAGAGGCCTTAGGGCTGTGGATTAGAGTCACCCACCTTTGGTTTGTAGCATCGCTTTCCATCCTCTAGGCCAACTTGTCTCTCTCTATGTTGTTAAGTGCCATCAAGTAGTTGGCGACTCATAGCAACCCTATATGAATGAAAGTCCTCGACAGCTGCGTGACTTTCATCCTTTCTCCAAGTTCATAGGATTTCCGGAGGCAAGCTATTTGTGGAAGTGGGTGCCACTCCTGCTTCCCAGGGTTTTGCATTAGTTACAAATATCTATTTTGACTGATTTGAGGTTGGAGTGAGATTTGGATAGAGCTTGCAGTTTCTGTAACGAAGGGCAATGAGGTGATTCGCCTTTCAGATTTGTTCATGAACAAGAGAAGTTCATTTAACAAGAGGGATGATTTTCCAGTCTAGTTGGTGTCTTTTTATGAAGGTTGAAATTCGGGGCCTTATATAAATAAGGCCAGATATAAATAAAGCATTGAAATTTTGATCCTTACATAAATAAGGCCAGATATAGATACAGCATTGAAAGCTCCAGAAGCTCTGTGCTTATGGGTCAAGTCCAGGGTGTTCAGAAACTCTTTTTAAAAATCTAGCTTGAGAGTCCACAATTAAGGTTGCATAGTAGAATGTACTTGGGGTGGTGGAAGGGGTGCGGGGGGGATAGTGTACCAGGGAGGGAGTTTTTCTTTTACTTTTCAAAGAGTGGAGCGAACTGGGGGGAGGGTCAGTGTAGAAGGGCTGAACGGGGAGAGAAGTGCAGCAATGAATGAATGGAAATCCAGAATCTCTGTAAATGCTCATGAAAATTATTTTTTTTTTAAATCTAGCTTGGCAGTCAAATAGTCTTATCTTTATTTTGTGTGTATTGTTATTGATTGCTTTTGAGTCGAACACGACTCATAGCGACCCTGTGAACAATAGGCCTAAAGCCCCCTCTACAACTACCAACATTTATCAAAGTTCATAGGGTTTCCAGAGGCATGTTGTTTAGGAAGTGGATGCCACTCCTGCTTCCAAACCTGTCATAGTATGTTGTTGTTGTTGTTATGTGCCGTTGAATCACCTGCAATGTACAGCATCCCTCTGCACAGCAGCTCCGAACCCTTCCCTGTCCTGAGCCAGTCTCACTAATTCTGACAAACCAACCCCCTTTGCTCCAGTCACTGTATCAATCTATCTCATCTGGGGTCTTCCATTAGTGAATTTTAATCTACTATATTATTGATAGTAAAGATTCCAGGATAGCCTCACGTAATGTAACTTTTGCTCAAGTATCTTCAAGCAGTGTGGCAGCTGTCTTATCAATGTTTAAAAGCTAAACTATTTTTAGAATTTTCCCATTTAGCATGTTCTAACCACAATTGGTTAGACCCTCAACAAGATGAATTGACAAAGGACAATACACTGGAATATATCAGAGATTGTGAGGAGGCTGCAGGAGTCAAGTTCAAATCTTTTATTCATTAGATCACTATGAGTCATAGTCACCTGATGGCACCTAACAACAGCAACCTTAACTGGACTTCTCCAGGTCCTTTTATCATCCAGACTAGTATAGAACTGGAATCCTAGATTGATTAAGTTTCAATAAGAATTTGTAAGGATCCTCACATAATATTAGCAGCTGCTTTACCATATTACATAATTCTGAATGAGTCAAAGGAATAAAACTTGTATCAATGTGAGTGTCTCAAGAAGACCCTGAACCAAATGTTAAAATGCATTTTAGAAACATATTTAAGCACCTTAACAGAGTCTTTTAGGATATTAAAGAAGCTCAGAGAAGAGTATTTTCAGGAGCATTAGAAGACAGACAAGGGATACAAAAGAGAGAAAACTGGCAAAGGACAGGAGACCTAGGAACAACAGGAAAAGGGCGTACAGAAGTTTTGCTTGCAGCTCCTTGTTTTGTTAACTTAGAATTCTCAGGGAAACAGTTTTACAGTCATGATATTTCTTAGATATTTCTGTCAAACTAGGAGTCCCAAGGAAATTATTTTACCTTAGGAGCCTTTCTTTTCCGATTTCCAGTTCGGAGAATCTAATTTAGATGAACTGCTATTACTCCAGCATGACCATGTATTTTTCCAGACTGCTCTTGATACAGTTAGATAAAAGCAAGGTAGGGCTATAGTGAGACTCTAGGCATGCGACCCAGAGAGAACCTAAATTCAGCTGGAACAGTGAGGAACAAAGTCAAAGCTGCCAATACATAAACCCCAATTCAGTTTATATAGGCTTTGAGATTGGACTGTGACCAAATAAATTAACTAGAGAGTTTTAAAATAATCTTGCAGGAGAAAAACGAAAACAAAACAGATGTCCAAAGCACAAGGAGATATGGCATTTTAAAAAAAATAGAATTTGAGAGATTATTTACCTAAAGACAACTGAGAATGTACAGAGCATAGAACCACAAATGATGCCGTCAGTACCACATATTGGATCCTCAAGTCTTCAGGGGTCACTGTGGACAATGTGCCGTAGAGAAGAACGCAGTTAGAATTCTGGTAAAGTAAAACAGGGAGGTTTATTGGAGAATAAAAGTTTTGAACCAGGAAACACTCATTTGCAAAGTGGAGCTAAGTGTTAACAACACAACAAGGCTCACCTACGGTGAAACAAGGCACTTGCAAGCAAAGGGTTTTTTGATTGGTTGATAAAGCTTTGTATAAAAAGTCATAAGGTTATTGTGAGCCTCCACAAGTTTCCATTGAAAGGCAATACATGTTTCAAAATAACCTGGGAGTTTTACAAGGTGAGTTTATAAGGATTCTGAAGTCAGCATTCTTTCTAAGAACAGTTTTGCAAGGAAGGAGTGGGCAGTAGATTTCCTGGAATATCCCGGTCACATTCCTCACACCCATATTTATTTGCTAAGGGCGTATAAAGGTTTACAACAGTTCAGCTGTAAAAAGTAGATATAAGGATAAAAAGTAGAAATAAGGCTTAATAAAAAGGATGTCTAGGCGAGCTCTAGTGGCCTACTGGCAAGAAGATGCACTGCAATCTCAGAGGTGAGTGGTTCAAATCCACCAGATGCTTTGCTGGAGAAGGAGGAACAATTCTCCTCCTGTACCAGTCAAATCTGATTTGAGGGTACACACACACACACTAATAATAATAACAATAATAATAATTTTTAAAAAGGATGTCTAAAGTAAAATGGATTCTGATCTCAATTTCCAATCTTGTTAATGGTAAATGCCACAGGTTTAGGAGTTTGCTTACACAAAGTTTAATAAATGTTAATATTGTGTCCTGGAAGCACAGTGTTTGAATGCTTATTGCTAGCAGAGAGATCAGTGGTTGGAACTCACAGACTGACATCTCTGAGAGGAGAAAGACCTGGTGATCATCTTCCATAAAGATTACAGCCTAGGAACCTACGGGGCAGTTCTGCTCTGTTCTATAGGCCCTTCAGAAGCCAGAATCTCCTCTGCTATGTCACAGCATAATATTTTGCAATGTTTGCTTGATGTTTGATGATTGATAATGTCAATTATGCATGTTTCTGTGAACCATTTGAAAGTATGTTGTATTCAATTCTTAGACCCTAAAATATTTCACTATGCAGCTATTAATAATGACATTCTTCTGTAAAACAATAATGCTGTTTCTAGAATAAAGATAAGTATAGGTCCTAAATGTAAACCCTAACATAATTCAGTAGCCAAATTTCATATTCAGATTTCTCTAATTGTCCTTTAATAACTTTTACAATATAACTGTAACTTTAACATAACTTTAATCACCTTTTATAACTGCCCCACAAACTAATGTTCAGGCATTTTTGGTTTTTTTGTATTTCTTTATAATCTTGTAATCAGAAACATCCCGCACCCCTTTAAAAAACAATGCACTGATATTTCAGACACACATAAATAAATGTCTTGTTGAAAGCATCACATTTTGAGTTGGTCTGTTTTCTCAGAGTATCATTTAACTTTCTCTGTTGTACCATGTGTTTCTTGTAAAGTGGAATTTAGAGCTAAGGACTTGATTAGATTCAGAGTAAACATTTAGTGAGAATACTTAATTGGCAATGCCATGTGCATAACACTGAGTTAAGGCACCTCTCCATTGTAAAAAACATGTCTTTCCCTTTGTAGTTAATATGCAAAATGTGAGCTTCTTTTGATTATTCTTTTGGCAACAAACTAATCCATTGAGGATCGATCTTTGCCTGAGTCAGTTACTTCATTGGGAATTAAATGAGTGATATCCTTCAGTTTTAAAACTATTTTTCATTTTATACTGAACAACAGTTCCTTTTACAAAGGCAAGAGGAAATGTTTTGTTCTTTCTTCTCCCTTACCAATTTTCAAAGTGGGGGACTGATCTAACTTTCCTCATGATGAGCTCATGTGTGCAGTCTGTCATCTCACTCATTGCCATCGAGTTGGAACCAAGCCTGCAGCTGTCTCTCGAGTGGGTTTCAGAAGCTATAAATTACCCATCTTTCTTTTGCAGAGAAATTTAGTGGATTTGAACCACTTGCCTTTGGATTAGAAGTGCAATTCCTTACACGCAAGGTCACTAGAACTCTATTATATGATGCTTACAAGGCTCTTACCTTTCAGAAAGGAATCATTAGGCCTGTGTTCTGAGAAGCCTCTGAGAGAGTTTAAACTGCCAGTCTTTTGGTTAGTGGTCAAATATTTAACTATATGTGCCTCCTAGATGCTACCAGTTGGTAAAATAACCACATCAATAATCTAAATAATTGTTACCTTCCTTTCTTTTAATAAAGCATTTTTTTAAATTTACCTTTTTAAATTGTGATTTTTAACAAAAGTTTACAGAAAAGTTGGATTTTCATTCATTGTTGCACATTTTCCTCCCTCCACCTCCCTTCCTCTTCCTCCAGTTCACTTTTTAAAAACATTCATTGCTGTACAATTTCCTCCCTCTTTCCCACCCCTCCCTCAACCCATTAAATTTACTTTTAAATATATAATTAGTTATAATCAGTTATAATTGGTAACTTTGATGCTAATATTGTTCCAGTTTTGGCTAGGGGAGACCTTTATTGAACTTGGCTTCTGTATCTCTTTGATAGAACCCTGTTAGTTTTTAGGCGGTGCCTAATAATTCTGGCACTAGATAACCCCTGCTTATTTTTGTTCCTTTCCTACGTCAGTCATGAAATCCAATTATTTCTACAAAAATCTGTGACTTTTCCTAGGAAGTAAATCTTTATATCATTTCTGCTGGATCACTATTGCTTTCAGTTCCTTTAAACGAACAAAATTAGGAAAGATAGATGATAGATAGGTAAATTAATGAATGTCAGACAGACACATAAAGAGATGGATTGCAATAATGATATAGGACCAAGCAAGATTTTAATCTGTTGTACAGAGTCACTGTGAGTTAGAATTGACTTGACAGCACCTAACAACCATGAGACATATTTTTTTTAATATTTAAAATGTAAATCTCAATTGAAAATTAGTATTACAGCACTGTCTGAGTCTTGGTGTTTTTTGGTGTGTTTTTTTTCTTATTTGTCAATGTTTTACAATTAAAATCATGGTTCCTAAAACATTATTTGTTTTATTTTATTATAGGTACAAATGATTCAATGACATACTGCTAAATATATACTAAACATATTTAATATTTAAATATAAATATATATTGGAAGCAGGAGTGGCATCCACTTCCATAAATAGCTTGCCTCCGAAAACCCTGTGAACCTGGAGAAAGGCTGAAAGTCACACAGGTGTCGAGGACTTTCATTCATAGGGTCGCTATGAGTCTATGACTCGACGGCACTTAACAACAACAACAACAATATTTAAATATAATGAGCCACTGAATGAGTACACCTACATTTCATTTAATAAGCAAAAACATCTAGGTTTCTTTTTGTCCATTATGTTTCAGGGACGTTGCTTGGTCTTTGCCCTGGGTAATAAACACAAAATGAATGCTTCCATTTATTAATGTTTATTTGTGCCAGACTTGAAATGAAATGCCAAATATACCTTCTCTCTACACTACAAACCATTATTTAGATCTAAGAAGAGATTCCTAAATTGCATTTCTGCCCCCTAGGCCTAAGAAATAATACCAGAATAATATAGTAGAGGACAAGGTCAGAGATAGGATCATAATCTCTGTAAAATTACATTAAGATCCCATAAGCCACCCAAACAAATACGAGCTCTGCTGGTGGCTTCTAAGCCTGTGGAACAGTTCTACCCGGACACATTGAGTTGAAGGAAATTGGCAGCAGTGGGTTGAGTTTTGTGTGCAGAAGTGTGTGATTGTTTCTGTGTATGTCTTCCAAAGTAGGGAAGACATGTGTTCTCATCCTGTCTCTATGAAGAAACATTACATTTTAAAATCTGTGTTCATGGGTTTCCATTACGTTTCCTGGTTGGTTGCCCTTGAATAATTTTAGATGCTTTATTGTTTTTCTAGAAGTGAATCAAAAGAAACTTAATACAGATAGGGCTATTATTTTTCACAAATGTTTTCTGCTTTGTGTTCTGTATGCTCCTCCTTGCTGTCCACCATTGTGTACCATTACTAAGAGCATCTGCAAGGATAGGTGGTAAGTCGGAGAGCTCATTCCTATGCTGAAAGTCAAAATTGAAGAGCTCTTTATTTCCCTTCTTGATTTTTCCCCTCCTGTAAGGTCTTATTTGATTAACCACTCAAATGAGGTTTTAATCAGAACAGCAGCCTGGAGATTTTATATTGCACTTGTTTCCTTGAAATATTATATAAATACGATAAACAGTTCAATATCAGTTCTTGAGGGTTGACTGTCTACTTTCAAATATACCCCCTTTTTTTACATTTTGTTCCCATTTCTAATAGGTTCAGAGTTAACAATCAACAAATTCTTATTATCAATTTAAATTTTGGGGGAGAAAAAAAATCCAAAACTTTAAGTATAGAACTTTGTAAAATATAAATATAAAACTCTTGAAAGACTGCTTAGGATAAATAGTCACTGGTATAACGATACTTTCTTCGTCAGAAATCCCGATCTGTAGGCTTTGTCCCTACAGAAACTTTTTGTTTATGTTTGTGATAACTTTTAAAATCCCACTTTCTAAAATAGTTTACTAGTCATGTCAAGAAAGCCATGGGTGTGATTATTAAATAGTGAAACTGACTTCAGAGGAAACAGGTTATTGGGAACAAAAAAGACTTAAAAATACTCAAATTAGTACTCTGAGAAATACAAAATGGATACTTTTTAAAAGGAATAATCTGAGAACCAAATTAATTTCTTTGAGGTTAAACAATTCAAAGTTTAAAATTCACCAGGAAAGGTTAGGAAATAGTATAAAAGAAATTTCATAGCATGTAATTTTTTTTAAATTTTTTTTTTAAAAGCCAAGATGGGCACTATGAGAGAATACATAAGTGACATAGTGGATCAGTCTAGGGCGTCAGTCAACTCAAATGA
>NW_006399816.1:11937191-11937936 GCF_000299155.1 Elephantulus edwardii
AATTTTAATATTTGGAACTCAACCATGTAGATTATTATGAAAGAAGTGTTAGACAATAAAATGTTAATATTATCAGCCATGGGAAGATAGGAATATAACATCTAGAATTTGGAAAATCTAAAATTGGAGGAGAGGTAGAAAAAAGAATAGAACAATAAAATCCACATCACAGATAATGGGGAGTTGAAAATTACTGCCTAATATTAATGGAATAAGAAATAGAGCTTTTCTTTAAGTATAAATTTAAAAGCATTAAAATAACTAAGAGGAAAATCAGAAGTATTATAAAATTAAATATTGGATAAGAGAGCTACAGGAGATACCCAAATATAGAAACCCCACTACTGTTGAGTCAGGGCCAACTAATACTGACCCCAGAGGACAAGATGCCCTTGTCTTTCTCCCATCGAGCAGCTAGTATATTCAAACTGTTCACCTTTCAGTTAGAAGCCAAGTGCTTAAGAACTATAACACAAGGGTTCCTGGTGCAAAGAGACTGCCTTTCTTCTAAAGAGCAACTGGTATGACTGAGATACTTCACTCAGCATAATGTCCTCCAGGGTCACCCATGTTATGTAATATTTTACAAGTTCACTGTTTTTCAGTGCTGCGTAATATTCCATTGTGTGAACATACCATGATTTTTCTATCCATTCATTTATTGATGGCTACTTGGGTTGCTTCCATCTCTTTGCTATTTTTTTTATTTATTTTTTTTAATTTAGGTTGTTTATTTTTCATTTCA
>NW_006399816.1:11941731-11942693 GCF_000299155.1 Elephantulus edwardii
AACAACAAGTTTGCTCATCTAGTGAATGGTGATTACCAAGATTTGAACCTAAGCCATCTAATGCCAAAGCCCCTCTTCCTAGTTACTGTGCTGAACTGCTTTCTCTGAGTCAGAATTTGGGGATGAGAGAGGTGGAGTAGGGTGAAAAGAATAAGGGGTTGCTGTTCACAGCCATTGATTAGCAGAGCACAGCCAAAGGCTGCCTGACCCTTTGCCGTCGCGTGAATCTGAAAAGTGTTTTTCAGTAACAAAACCGAAAGCTAGTTGCTGTCTAGAATTTTCAAACTCATAGCAACTCCATGTGTTGCAGAGCAGAACTGGACTCCAAAGAGTTCTCTAGGTAGTGGACTTTCAGAAGCTGATAGCCAGCCCTTTCTTCCAAGCCCCCTCTGGGTAGATTTGAACCACTCTTTTTTTGTTAGAGCCTATGGTGATGAAGGAAGAAGTTCAAGCTACTTTGAAGGAAATAGCAAAAAATAATGCCCCAGGAATAGACAGTATACCAGTTGACATATTTCAACTAACAGATGCTCCCCTGTATGTGCTCACCAAGTTCTGCCAAGAAATCTGGAGAACAACCACTTGGCCAACTAACTGGAAGAAATCTATATTTGTTCCCATTCCAAAGAAGGGTGACCCAACAGAGTGTGGAAACTATAGAACAATTATCATTGATTTCACACGCAAGCAGGATTCTACTGAAGATTATCCAAAAACGACTGGAACAGCACATCAGCAGAGAACTGCTAGAAGTCCAGGTGGGTTTAGAAGGGGTCGTGGTACTAGGGATATCATAGCTAATGTTAGATGGATCTTAGCTGAAAGCAGGGAGTAGCAGAGGAACGTCTATCTGTGTTTCATTGATTATGCAAAGTCGTTTGACTGTGTGGATCATAACAAACTGTGGCTGACTCTGAGAAGAATGGGAATCCCGGAACACTTGATCATGCTAATGAGAAACC
>NW_006399816.1:11943543-11969881 GCF_000299155.1 Elephantulus edwardii
GGAGGCAGTGCAATTGGCACAGGATAGAGCAGGGTTTAGGGCTGTTGTACATAGGGTTGCTATGAGTCGCAAGTGACTCGACGGCACATAACAACAACAGTAACATAACAATCCAGTGTTTAACAGCACCACCCCGTGACTCCTTCCATGATAAAGCACTTCATAGATGTGAGTTGTTTGCTGTTGTTTACTGTTGAGTTGGAACTGCCCCATAGCTGACCCTCTAGTGGATTTTCAGAGGCAGTTCATTGCAGGAGAGGAGATTGACTATATTTCTCCCATGGAGCAGCTGGTGGATTCAAACCACGTGCCTTCAGTGTTGCAGCACAGCTTCTTACCTCCAGGCCATTGGTGACCTCATTATTTTCATGCTCCTTCATACTTTAAAAATAAATATTTGATTTCTAATCTGGCTGGAATAAAAACTTCCCCCTTAAAGGCCACGAGCTCACTACCTCCCTTGAGTCCAGGGCTGATGTGAACCAGTATTCTCTCCTTTCAGCAGCACCACGACAAGTGGGGGCGAGAATGAGCATGAGGATCTGGACCAGGAGTGGAAGCCGCCCAACGAGGAGTTAATCAAGAAGCTGGTGGACCAGATAGAATTCTACTTTTCGGATGAGAACCTGGAGAAAGATGCCTTCCTGCTGAAGCATGTGCGGAGGAACAAGCTGGGCTACGTGAGCGTCAAGCTCCTCACATCCTTCAAAAAGGTGAGACGACTTCTCCGGACGCTGCTTCTGGCATGCTCCAGGGTTCTTTGGGGTTGTGACTTGCTCACTGCTTTGAAACCAGAGAGCTCACAATTTTTAAATGTTTTTCTTCAGCTTAGAGAAACAAATGAGCAAGAGAAAGACTTGAGAATTGTTATTTATAATATCCCTCTACACTGTTACAAGGGTCTTGAGGTGCTCTGGTGACATAATCCTTAAGGAGCCGCACTGCTGACCCTGCATTGCTGGCGCCCCTCTAGCATTTACAGCCCACCAGCCGCTCCACAGGGGAAGGATGGGCATTCTTCTGGGGTATGATTTTCACCCTTCAGAAACTCACTGGAGGATCAGGTATGAGTCAGTTCTGACCATGGCAGTGAGTTTGATTTTGACCTGAGGTGGTGGTGGGATAAATTTCAGCTAATAGCAGCACTTTAAAAACGATGTTATTTGTCTTTGTAAAGTTTCTAGCAATCTTAGCAGGCAAGTGAGTGACTAAGGGGATGTTCTGCCGGGACAGGGGCACATGGTGGCCTTGAAAAACACCTCTTCAGGCCTAGCATGACAGGAAGTCCAAGATTTCCATTTTTCCAGCTGGGTACATAAGGAGGGAAAGGTGAGCTCGGAAAGCTGAGAGAGGAACCTACTCTGAGACAGCGCTGCTGCAGCTGAGGCCACGCTCTTGTCTCCAAGAGGGAGATAGGGATAGCTGTGGGGTGCCTAGCTATGGGGTGCCGCTGTCTGGGTGGCAAACCGTTAGCCCTGCTGTTTACAGATCCGGCAGCTGGGCTGTGAGCTCCCAGCCTTCCAGAGAGTTGACAGAGCAGTTGCTGTAAGATCAGTTTCTCCCTTGGGGAAAGTGTATTTACTAGAGTGGAAAAGCACCATACGGCCTGTTGCATAACAGGATGGTGATGGGTGGATCTCAGGCAGGCTGCCTGTGTGCTCTGTCAGAGAGCACCGGAGGTGAGCTGTTCTCCCCGGAGCTGGCCCTGCTGCCTTGTCTGCTGGTAGACTCTGCTGTCCCTTCTCGCTCCCTTCCCCACATTTACTCATCAGACAGAGACTGAGCACCTCCTCTGAACGACGGACTGTGTGAGGGATGAGGAGCACAGATCGAATGTGGCGTTCTCCCTGCCCTTGAACGTCTCAGGCGAATAAAGGAGTAAAGTGCATAAGGGAATACATACAGTTCAACTACAGATGGGAGGACAGAAGGAGAATTGAAGCCTTTGAGCTGTGGTGCTGGAGAAGAGTATTGAATATATACTGTGGACTGCTAAGAAAACAAACAGATTCATCCTTGGAGGCAAGGATTCTGGGGCTTCATCTGACATACTTTGGGCATGTTTCAAGGAGGGACAGGTCCTTGGAGAGGGACATCATGCTTGGGAGGGTGGAGGGATGGTGCAAGAGGGGAAGACCCTCTATGAGGTGGATTAATTCAGTGACTGGGGTAATCGGGATGGGTGTGTCAGAGGCAGTGCGATTGGCACAGGATAGAGGTGGGTTTAGGGCTGTTGTACATAGGGTCGCTATGAGTCGCAAATGACGGCACATAACAACAACAACAACAGATATTGTTATGTGTCGCCGAGTTGACTACTGTTTAGAGTGACCCTATGGATCCGGGATCTGAACCCTGCTCTATCTTACACTGTCCTTATCTTCTCTGATAAATTTGAGCCCATTGTTACAGTCACTGGGTAAATCCATCTTGTTGAGGGTCTTCCTCCCTTACAATGACCCTCCATATTTCCCAGCATGATATTTTCCAAGGAGTGGCCTCTCCAAACAACGTGCTGTAAGTATGTGAGATGAGGCTTCACCATCCTTGCCTCCAGGAAACACGAGTGTTGCTCAACTCAGAACTCAGCTCATTACCATCAAGTTGGAACAAACTCATAGCTGACTCCCTCCTCCCACCTCCAGTGGGTTTTTAAAGACTATAAATTACATCAGAGGAGATTGCCTCACTTTCTCCCTTGAAGCAGTTAGTGGATTTGAACCACCTGCCTTTGGATTGGCAGCACACCTTCTTAAGCACTAGGCCACCAGAGGGATGGGAAAAGAACAGCCCAAAGGATCTAGTTGTTCAGAGCAACTAGCCCTACCTGGAGAACTGAAATCTCTTCCCAGAGGTGGGACTTTAAAATCAGATGTTGGAGGGTGAGTAGGAGTTTCAAGTAATGTTCAGAAAACAGTGAGCAAACTATCACAATGAAAGTTCTAGAGAAACTCAAAATGATGAAAAAGCCAGTGGCATCATCTTATCAGCCTTCTGTACTTCTCGTTCTTCCTGGGGCTCCTGAGAGTCGGCCTTCTTCTTTTAAACTGCCACTTATGGATTTATTTTTGAGCTCTCTTCTCTGTGCAGTCCTGAGTAGCACAAATGGTTGAGTGCTTGACTTAAATAGTGCCTGGATACCCTAATAAATGGTGATGGACACAGGCCTGGAACGCCTGTGCTGTAACCAGGATCTCCCAGGGAGCCTTCCCCACTGCTGTCGATTGGGATGCACAGACGGCCAACCAGGTTAGTCATTCGAACCCACCCAGGGGCACCTGGAAGAGAGGCCTGGTGATCGGCTCCCTAAAGGTTACAGCCTTGGAAATAAAAGGGCAAAGGAGTGAAGTTCTTCTCTGCTCACATGGGCTCTGCAAGTTAGCACTGGTTCTTTAGCATCTGGTTTGGCTTTTGGCATTTTTTTTCATCATTCTCTGTCCAAATTACCTACGAAGTAGACATAGTCTTCTCTCCTCCTTCAAATGGGCACAAATACCCTTTTCATTGTAAAGCGTTCCCTGCTAATTACAGTGTTGTTCCCTAGAGGGATGGTAGGTCCTCCCCAGAACCGCCTGCTTGTCTCTTGCTTGGACATGGTCTCTTGTCAGTTTCTGCAGCCCCCTGAGTGAGGCCAACGTTTTCTTCACCGAGTTGCTCCTTCCTCAGCCTATGGGCTTATTAGGTAGCACAGTCTCTCTTCCCTGAATACTTTCTCAAAAGAAAAAAAAAAGACAATTTTGTTTTGTAGAAGATTCCACTTTGTTTCATTCCCTGGGCTTCCAACAGCCTTGTACTGATCTACAATAATCATCTTTACCCCTTCTAGTTCCTTCTTAACTCTGTCCACCTGAAATCCTACCCTCTGCGTAGAGGCCTGGCTCGCCCTGCCGTTAGCCTGTATCACACAGAGCAGGCCACTGAGTGTATGAAGAGATGAGTTATGATTCTAGCAGCCTGAGTCTAAGTATAGGCAATCTTGGCCAGGGGTTACAAGCAGAGTAGCCAGTGCCTTCTGACCAGGAGGAGGCTGTCTGTCCTGCCTTACAGGGCTCTTAGGTCCTCTCTTCCTGCTCAATTTAATGAAACTTTTTCTTCAGTTCCTGTCAAGGATTATAAACCCTTGGAGTTTCTGGTTCCTTTGCAAATCAGCTTAGCCTAAGAGGACTCAGCGGATCATGCAATATCTGGCTTAAGTTACACCCTCCTGCTCCCTCCTCTGTTTGTGTTTGGTTTTGGTGTGTGTGGGGTTTTTTATTGTGACTCATTCTCCCTGGTATTCCCCTCTCAGGAAGTGGGCCTCTAGCAAATTACTATTTTACCATATAAATGTAGCTTTCATATACTGCAACATTGCTACACAGCATTTCCACTGAGGGAGAAAGAGGGAGTAAGTATTGCATCATTCTCGTGAGGCCACAGTTGGATTTAATTTCCAGTTGAAATTCAAGTCCATCTCACTCTCACGAGACAGGCCAGTGAAGGAAACAGGAAAGATCTTTTGAAACCAATTTCATATAAAACAAACATAACTTTGCAGAAATACCACCTCAGGGAAACATTTGAATGTTAAAATCTCTGAGTCACTCACTCATTCAATGCCATTGAGTTGGAATCGACTTATAACTGACCCTCTGTTGAGTTTCTGAAGCTGTAAATTTCATGAGGAGATTTCAGGAGATGGCCCATCTTTATCCTAAGGAGTAGCTGGCAGGTCTGAACTGCTAGAGAGCTTCAATATTTGGGTTAGCAGCATAGCTTCTGCAGCTTAAAGGGTCAAAGCTCCCTCTGTCAACGGAAGTACATCATATTTGAATATTGATAGCTATGATACTTACTGGGCAATCATGACAAGCTTGATGCTGTCCTAGGTCATATATATGTATACACACATACACATAAACCCAACCATACTTATTGCTGTTGGCTCAGTTCTGGTTCATAGTGACCTCATGAGTGTCAGGAGTAGAACTTTGCTGCATAGGGTTTTTGAGGACTGTAATCTTGCAGAACTAGAACAGCAGGGCTTTTACCACAGTGTTCCTGGGTGAGTAAAAACCACCAGCATTTTGGTTAGTTGTTGTTGTTATGTGCTGTCGAATCATTTGCGACTCGTAGCGACCCTATGTACAACAGCTCTGGACCCTGCTCTATCCTGTTCCAACCTTATTTTTCTCTGACACGCCTACATCCATTACCCCAGTCACTAACTTGGTCCATCTCATCCAATGTCTTCCTCTCTTGCACTGTCCCTTCACCTTTCTAAGCATGATGCCCTTCACCATGGACTGGTCCCTCCTTGCAACATGTCCAAAGTATGTCAAATGGAGCTTCAGAATCCTTGCCTCCAAGGAGCTGCCTGGTTTCACACTCTCCAGGACAAATCTGTTTGTTCTCCTACCAGTCCGTGATATACTCAGTACTCTTCTCCAGCACCACAGCTCATAGGCATCAATTCTCCTTCTGTCATCTCTAGTCACTGTCCAGCTTTTTGATGCATAGCAAATAAGTGTGAAGACTATGGCCTGGATCAGGCACACCTTACTCTCCAGACCGACATCATTGCTTTTCAGGACTCTGGAGAGGTCCCTGATAGCAGACTTTCCCAATGTAAATCGTCTTTTGATGTCCTGGCTGCTGGTACCAAGAGTGTTGACTGTGGAGCCAAGCAAACTGAAGCTGTTAACAATCTCAGTCTGTTCATCATCTGTCATGACTAGTTGTTGTTGTTGTTAAGTGCCATCAAGTTGTAGGCGACTCATAGTGACCCTATGAAGGAAAATCCTCAACACTTGTGTGACTTTCATCCTTTCTCCATTTTCATAGGGTTTCCGGAGGCAAACTATTATGGAAGTGGATGCCACTTCTGCTTCCAAGAGAAATTATTGTGCCAATAGATACCTTTCAAAATACATCACATTTAGTTAGAATCAAACTGATTCCACCTCCCGCACCTTATGAATTGCAGCATAGAATTGCCCTGCAGCGGTGTCAGGGCTCCATTGTTTTGGAAGCAGATCACTAGCCTTTTCTTCTCAGGTGTCGCTAAGTGGATTTGAATTGCCAGCCTTTTGGGAAGTAGTCAAGCATTTACCCCTGTTGCCACCCAGGGTCTCATGTATACATACACACTGAATTCATTTAATCCTCATGGCAGCTCTCCGAGGTCAGGGCTATAAACATCTTTATTTCACAAATGAGAAAGTTGAGATACTGATAGGTTTAATAACTCCCCAGGTCTTATACCCAGGCAGGGGTAGGGTTTGGGTTTGTTTACGCTTCCATTTTTCTCCAGAGTCTGGAGGGTTAACCTCTAAACTTGCACAGCATAGAATTTTTCCGTTATCACAGAAAGTTCTGCCAGACAGCACTGTTCTAAACTGTGCTGCTTCATTTGAAGTTGTAGAAAGTATGTCCACTCAGTAGATTTTTGAGGCCCACCTATGTGTGCTGGCTAGGCTCCAGATGCCAATGTTACAGTGAGAAGGGAGGGCCATTATAACTGAGGTGCCACTGGTGACTGTTTTGTTTTCTTCAGGTGAAGCACCTTACGCGGGACTGGAGAACCACAGCTTATGCCTTGAAATATTCAGTGACTCTTGAGCTGAATGAGGATCACCGGAAGGTGAGGAGGACCACTCCGGTCCCGCTCTTCCCCAATGAGAACCTTCCCAGCAAGATGCTCCTGGTCTACGACCTCTACCTGTCCCCTAAGCTGTGGGCCCTGACCAATCCCCAGAAGAATGGAAGGGTTCAGGAGAAGGTGATGGAACATCTACTCAAGCTTTTTGGGGCCTTTGGCATTATCTCCTCGGTAAGGATCCTCAAACCTGGGAGAGAGCTGCCGCCCGATATCCGGAGGATCAGCAGTCGCTACAGCCAAGTGGGGACCCAAGAATGTGCCATTGTGGAGTTTGAGGAGGTGGAGGCGGCCATCAGAGCCCATGAGTACATGATCTCGGAATCTCAGGGCAAAGAGAACATGAAAGCTGTGCTCATTGGTATGAAGCCACCCAAAAAGAAGCCGCCCAAAGACAAGAACCACGAAGAGGAGCCTGCCGTGAGCGTCCACCTCGGCAAGTCCCTCAACAAGCGAGTAGAAGAGCTTCAGTACATGGGAGACGAGTCTTCTGCCAACAGCTCCTCAGACCCTGAGAGCAACCCCACATCCCCGATGGCTGCCCGACGGCATGTGAGCAACAACAAGCTCAGCCCGTCTGGTCACCAGAATCTCTTTCTGAGCCCAAATGCCTCTCCCTGCTCCAGTCCTTGGAGCAGCCCCTTGGCCCAGCGCAAAGGTGTTTCCAGAAAATCGCCCCTGGCCGAGGAAGGTAGACTGAACTCTGGTACCAGTCCCGAAGTCTTTCGTAAGTGCATGGATTATTCCTCCGACAGCAGCACCACTCCCTCCGGCAGCCCCTGGGTCCGCAGGCGCCGGCAAGCTGAGATGGGGACGCAGGAGAGAAGTCCTGGGGCAAGCCCTTTGCTCTCTCGCAAGATGCAGACTGCAGACGGGCTACCTGTGGGGGTGCTGAGGCTGCCCAGAGGCCCTGACAACACCCGAGGATTTCACGGTGGACACGAGAGGAGCAGGGCCTGTGTATAATAATACCTTCAATTTTTAATATCCCCTTCCTGGGGAGCCACCTCTGTTTTCAAGGCTCTGGCATGATATAGAATGTAATTAAGTCCCCTCAGAAAGATTTTTGTATACATGTAGACCTCATAATTTATATATTTGTAATGTATATAAATTGTCCAGTACACTATGGTTATAAGATCATCTTCTAGTTCAGAACACAGATTTGTTCCAGCATGGCCATTGCTTTCATGGTGCCTGATGTATGGCTCTGAAGGGCAGTTGGACAGAGGCTTTCTGGGGATAGCTGGTGGAAGGCCTTTTCTTCAGGGTGAGGTTCTTCCATGGTGTGACTGAGCTGTCCTCTGGGGATGGCTGGTGGAAGGCCTCTTCTTCAGGATGAGGTTCTTCCATGGTGCGACTGAGCTGTCCTCAGAAGGCCATGCCAAGGCTTCCTGAGAGCCTAGAAGAGTTCTCACCGACTTGTTATCCTGATAACATTGTCTCTTCTAGGACCAAGTGTGTGTTTCCTGTCCAGTGAATAAATAATAAAAGACCCAACTGGAGTGCTGACTCTAAGGTCATTCATTGTCTGTGCCTGAAAAAATATAGTATCCTCTGACAAAGCTCTGTGAGGCCCTAGGGAGCTGCTGGTTGTTGTTGGGTGCTGTTGTGTCACTTCTGACTCATGGCTACTCTGTGTACAACACAGTGAAACACTATCCAGTCATTCCCGTCCTCAGAATCCTTGCTGTATATGAGCCCATTGTTGTAGCCACTATGTAAGGCTGTCCTGTTGAAAGTCTTCCTTGTTTTGGCTCTCTCACTACTTTGCCAAGCATGTCCTTCCCCAGGGACTAGTCTCTCCTGATGTACATGAGATAAAGTTCTGCCATCTTTTTATTTTCCTAGGGAGCATGGTGGCTACATCTCTTCCAAGACAGAACATGTATTTGTTCTTCCAAGAGTGAACTAATTTCATTCTTTAGGTTTTTGTTATTGTTGTTAAGTGCCATGGAATCAAGTTTGACTGTAGCAACCCTATGATCAATAGACCTGAACCTTGTCCATCTTGTGCCATCTCCATCATCTCTGACACACTGGAGCCCTTGCTGAGTTCATCTGATTAGGAATCTTCCTTTCTTTCCCTGACCTTCCATCTTTCCAAGCATGATGTCCTTCTCTAAGGAATGACTTTTCCTAGCAACATGCACAAAGTATATGAGATGAAGCTTTATTATCTTTGCCTCCAAGGAACACTCTGGCTGCACCTTTACAAAGACATATCTGTTTATTCTTTTAGCAGTCCGTGGGATATCAGTACTCTTCTCCAACACCAGAGCTCAAAGGCGCCTCTTTTTCTGTCATTATTCATTGTCCAGCTTTTTGATGCTTAGCAAGTGATTGAAAAGACTATGACCTGAGTCAGGTGCACATTATCTTCTAACACCACAGTTCCGAGGCATTCTTTCTTGCCATCAAGTTTTCACATGCATATGAGGTGATTGAAAACACCATCGTAGGCTGACCTTTGTCTTAAAGTGACAATTTTGCTTTTTAACTTTTTAAAGGGGCTTTTTGCAACAAATTCCCCAGTGCTTAAATCAGGGATTTATTTCTTGACTTCTGTTTCCATAGGTGTTGATTATGGATTCAAGAATGGTATCCTGTGGGATTGTAGCCCAGCTTCCTGCTACGAGGCCACCAGACCTCTCTATATAAAATGACATCCTAAACAACATCAGCAAGGGAGCTCAAGTGGCCTAGTGGCAAGAAGCTGTGCTGCAATCCCAAAGGTATGTAGTTTGAGGCCACCAGCTGCTCCATGGGAGAAGGATGGGCATTCTCCTCCTGTGCAAGGAACTGCCTCTGAAAACCTACTGGGATGGAGGGTCACCTATGGGTTGGTTCTGACTCTATGGTACACAACACACACACACACACACACACACACACACACACACACACTCCAACAAACAATATCAGTATTTTCTATTTACCCTGATGTTGCTAACTTGTCTAGTTGTGAGGATGTTTGATTTCTTTATGTTGCGGTGTATCTACACTGGAGACTGTAGTCTTGATCTTCATCCTTGATTTGAGTCTTCCTCGCAAGCAAGGTATCATTTGCATATTGTTGATGAATCTTTCTTCAGTCTGATGCCACCGCATTCTTCTTAATCCCCAGCTTCTTGGATTATCTGCTCAATATTCTGATTGACGAAGTTCAGTGAAAGACTACAAGCTTGTCATACACGTCTCCTGATTTTAAGCCACATAATCCCCTTGTTGTGTTTGAACAACAGAACATGCCTCTTGGTCTTTGTACAAATAAATTCTACATGGGCACACTTCTTCGTACTATTATCCCATGATTTGTTATCCACAAAGTCGAGTGCCTTTATACAGTCAGTAAACATATAGGAAAACATCTCTCTTGCATTCTTTGCTTTCAGCCAAGATCTGCCTAATGTCAGCAATGATTTCTGTCATCCCACATCCTCTTTTGAATCCAGATTGCATTTCTAGCAGTTCTCTGTTAGTATATAGTTACAAAAATTTTTAATTATCTTTGGCAGAATTGTATCTGAATGTTCTATTAACTATAATTGTTCGGTAAGTTCTGCATTCTGTTGTATCAGCTTTCTTTGTTGGCGGGTTTGTTATCGTCTACATTTCTTAAGCTAGACAGTAAAAGACTTTTATAGTATTGCATCCACTTGCTAAAACATCTCATTTAGCATTCAATCAGTTCCTGCTACCTTGTTTTGTGGTAGTTTGGACTTGCTTCAGTAATGTCAGTTCTTACTCCTGTGCTATGTCCTGAAATGGCTGGACAGTAACTAGTTTCTTTTGATATAATGACTGTGTATTCCTTCTGTCATTATTTATGTTTTCTGGAACATTCAGTTTTGGCCCTTAGAATCCTCTAAATTGCAACCAAAGACTTGACTTTGTTGTTCAGTCTTTTCAGCTTAGGAATTGTGAGGTGTATTTTTCCTTTTTTGTTTTCTAACTATAATTCATTGCATATTTCATTATAACATTTTACTCTTTTCTTGAACTGTTTTTTTTTAACTTTCCATTCAGCTTTTTTATATCATCATCCCCCCCACACACACACACACTTATTTTAACTACTAGACATTCAAGAACAAGTTTTAAAGTCTCTTCTGACCTCGTTTTTGATCTGTTTTCAGGTTTTTTCCAAATGCTCCTTTGCTTTTGTTAATGTGTGAAGTACTGAATGTCGTTCACAACTCCTGTGGTGCATCAAATGCTCAGTGCATCAGATCTATTCTTGAGATGGTTTCTAAATTCAAGTATGATATGCCCAAGATTTTTTTTACTTTCATGGTTTGGTTTGGTTTTTTTATTCAGCTTCACTTTGAACTTGCGTATGAGCAATTGATGGTATGTTCTCCCTTGTTCTGACTGGTCATACTAGGTTTCTCTATCCTTTATTACCACAACTGTAGTCTTATCAGAACTTAGCAGAGACTCTATAACACCCAAAGAGAACAACCAGTTGATTCTGATGCAGACGTAAGTTTGAGAACCATTGCTATAGGGGGAAAAATCTTCAGTAAAATCTTGCTTGCATGTGAAATCAGTGACATTGTTCTGTAGTTTCCACATTCTGTTGGGTCACCTTTCTTTGGGATAGGAACAAATATAGATCTCTTCCAGTCAGTTGGCCAAGTGGTAGTTCTCCAGATTTCTTGGCACAACTTGGTGAGCAACAACAACAACAACAACAGAACTTTAGACAGTTTGAATCTCACATTTTCCATTTTTCTAACCTTTCATCAGAAGCAATCTTGCTATATATTCCAACTGTTAGCTTATCCACTTTCTATTTATGTAAACCATGTGTAAGAGTGTTTGTTTATAATTATTGGGCCATTATTAGATGCCAGAGATTATGGTAAGCCTTCACCAACCAAATGAGAAAGTTCCATTTTATGTGCACTGCACAGAAGAAGCAACAGACCTTATATGGTAACCTAACTTCTCCAATATTGAGTGACTAGACTGGAGGATTTAAGCTTTATCTGGTGACCTGACTCAGAAACTTGTACTCTTGACCACTAGACTCTACTAAGCATCTTGGAACTTCAGCATCTTTTTTCCCCTTCTTTTTAAAGTAACAACTGAAAAAGGAGTGAATACTTTTATGTAGCATTCTCCTGCATCCTAACAATTTTCCTAAATATATTACATCATTCCTACACTCAGGACATGTTTATCAATTTTACACATGACGGTGTTGAGGTAGGCTACTCCTGTCTATCTCAAGAAATCATGAAAATGTAAACATTGTATACAGGCAATCCTTATGCCAAAATTATGCACAACCCAGTGTGATAAGCCAGCCCCCATAAAACCTATTAAAAATGTATTAGCCTCTGAAAAACCTCTTTAAAATTTACTGGTTTAAAAATTTGAGGTAGACACAATGGTTTATAATAACAAATGGGTGCTACTTTGCAGTGTCTATCAGAATATAATGATCATATTTAAAATGTTTTAATGTATCTGGAAGTATTTTTTGTTGTTGTTGGGTACTGTCAAGTTGGAACCGATGCACAGCTGACCTTCCAGTGGGTTTTCAGACATGGGAGGAGATTGTCCATCCTTCTCCCTCGGAGCAGCTGATGGCTTCAAACTGCATACCTTTGGGATTGCAGCACAGCTTCTTGCCACTAGGCCACCAGAGCTCCTTTGCACTATAATTCTATAATCACTCATTCATTTTAGCTACAAACTGTACCTAACCATTCAAACTTAGATACAAATATGACTTAAAGATTTAGGAATGGAATTTCTAATCTAGGTTCTAGCTGAATACATTTTCTTTTCATTTTTTATTGGTTTGTAAACATTGTGTCTCATTCATGTATATTGCATTTTATATAATCATTCATACACATTGTGTATTTGTATCATTAATTACTGTTACTCTATGCCTATCTCTTTGAGTCTCATGTATCTTTTCTCTTCCTGCCTCCCCATCTGTCCATTTACTTTTCCTCTCCTAATGCTTTCCCCTCTCCCCTTTCTCACCTGCCCCTTCCTCTTTTGAACATTTATACTTGTCTTGCTCAGTCATTCTATTTTCACAATAGTGGCCTTATGTAGTATTCTTTTGTGACTAAATTATTTCACTCAACACCCAACACTCTCCAGATTCTCCTATTTTGTGTCGTATTGTATGAGCACTTTATTGTTCTTTAGTGTTGCATAGTATTCCGTTATGTGACTATAGCACAGTTCCTTTGTATGTTTGGTTGTTAATGGGCTGTTTCCAATTTCTTAATATTGTGAATAACACTACTATGAACATAGGTGTATATATCTCCCTTCATATCTTAGCTCTGATTTCCTTGGGATATATTCCTAGTAGTACTATATCTGGGTCATATGGAATTTCTATGTTCACTTTTTTAAGGAAACACTAAACTACCTTCCATAATGGTTGTACCATTTTGTAGTCCTACCATCAGTGAATGAGAGTTCCAATCTCTCCCCATCCTCTCCAGTAGTCATTGTTTACTGTCATGTTGAACTTTATAACTGCAACTGGAGTGAGTTGGTAGATCATTTTTTTTATGTGCATCTATTTGATTGCCAGTGATTGTGAACATTTCCTCTTGTGTTTGCTTGAACTGCCTACATTTTATACACCACCATAGGAACTGTTGTTTCTATTTTATTATTATTATTATTATTATTATTTTTAATTTTTTAAAATAATTTTAATGACCATTTACAGAGAATTTGGATTTCCATTCATTTATTGTGTTTCTATTTCTTATTGAGACAGTTCCTGTGCCAGCTTCACAGACATTGCAAGTGTGTGCCCAGCAGTGCAGCTACTGGATCAATTCATTTTGTTGAATGGCTTCCTCTTTTTTCACAGATCTTTGTCTTTACCAAGCATGATGTCCTCATCCAGGGACTAATGCTTCCTAATAACATATCCAAAGTACAAGGGAAAAAAAATCTCTCCATACTTGGTACTAAGGAACATTTCTGCTGTAAGTCTTCCAAGACAAATTTGTTTACTCTTCTGTCAATCCATAGTATGTTCAATAGTCTTCATCAACACCATAGTTCAAATGCATCAGTTCTTTTATCTTCGTTATTCATTGTCCAGCTTTTACATGCATGCTAACAATTAAGAATACCATGGGTAAAATGCACACTGTAGTCCTCAAAGTGAGATCTTTTCTCTCTAACATTCTAAGGAGTTCTTTGGTAAAAATGTATTCAATCCAATATGTTGTTTGAGTTCTTGACTATTGCTTTCTTGGATTGATTGTGGATCAAGTGAAATGAAATCCTTAGCAACTTGAAGTTTTCTCAGTTTATCTTGATGTTGCTTATTAAAAAAAAATAAGAATTGATTACTACCAGGTTAGCAAAAATGGCATGTTCCCTGAGATCCAGCTGAATTCCTGCTAACAGACATGAGTTTTACTTGCCTTTCTTTTTCTTTTCCAGTGAGTAACCATCTCTAGACTTGCCATTCCTACACAAGTGGTAAGGATTTGTGCTGCTAAGTGAAAGTCATGTGGTTTGAATCCCACTCTGTGGGAGAAAGACAGTCTCCTCCCATATGATTTACAGCCTCTGAAAACCCACTGGAGGGTCCACTACCTGAGCCGGTTCCAGCTCGAAGGTATAGAAGACACATAACATATGCAAAGGCCTGTCTGGGCCCCCTGCTGCTGGAACTCCTGGCCCTAAACAGTGTTTGGCCCCCCTCAGGCCTCTCTCTATGCTCAGCTCTCTGACTCTGCTTCTGTTGCCTCTGATCCTGCCCAGGAACATCTGTTCTTGGGCTGTTGGACCATCTGGGCTTCACCAGCTCTTGGTCTTATTATGTTCAGGCCATCTCCCCACTTGATGCTTCAGCATCATAAGGCACAGCTCTATTTTTAGATTCACTCTAAACAAATACAGATCAATGTGGCCTTTCATCTGTGAGATTATGGAAAAACTCTGAATTTGGGATCAACAGAATTGAGTTCTAGTCTGATAAGTAACTGACCTTGAGTAAGCTGTTTCTCTTTTGTGTTCAGTTTCCTCATCCGCCCAGTGGACAGCATGAAGCTATTCCTTAAATAAAAAATGTGAAATGCATCCTGAGAGGATGAGTACTTTGTAACTGTTTTTTATCTTTCCTGAGCTCTGGTGGCCTGGTCTGTAGGAGGATGAACTGCTGACCCAAAGATGATGCCTCTCTGGCCATTTGAATTCAATAGCGGCTTCAAGAGAGAAGGAAGAACAGTTTCCTCCTGTGTTTTCTTACTTCATAGCAATGAATGAGTGGCTCTTTACTTACCCTGTTCTCTGATAATCTCCCAAGACAAACTTTCCTCTTCTCTTAGAATGGTTCCTAACCCCAGCTGTCACTAGAATAACAGAGCTTTTTAAAACTGCCTGTTCAGACTTTCTGTTTAGACTGATGAAACGGTTTGGGGGGTAGGGGAATAGTGGTCACAGCTTCACAGTGTTCATATAATGGCACTGAAATGTAGTTAAAATGACAAATTGTGTCTGTATTTCCCAAACCAAGTCACTTGCCCTTGAGCCAACTCTTACTTCAAAGGTTTCCGAGTAGAGCAATACTGGATCAGGTTTTCAAGGACTGTGACCTTTCAGAAGTAGATTGCCAAGCCTGTCTTCTGAGGTGCCTCTGGGTTGATTTGAACCACCAGCCTTTCCGTAAGTAGCAGGATGTTTAACCATTTGGGCCACCCAGAAACTCCTATGTATTTTAACACAGTTTTTAAAAAAGAAAGTGAGATTGCCTATGACCAGACCAGCTGCTCAGTATTTGGATTTAATTGGTTCTGAGGCAAAGCCTGGGCATGATCATTGTTAAAAATTACCTGAGTGGTTCTGGTCAGAGGGCAGGCACTGATGCATTGCAGTGAAAAGGTGACATGGAATGAATTGACAGAGTTTTAGAGTTATTCATTCCTTCATCCTTTTTCAAGGTGTGGTCCTGTCTCTTCCCGGCCTTCTCTGAGCAGCCTTTAGCCCTTTCCCATGCAATGTTTCAGAGGCCCTGAGCACCTTATTGGTGACTCTGCTCTTTGTATTACTGCCAAACTTTCAGCGGGACCATGGTCTTCCTGTTTGTTAGCATAGAAGTCTTTTCTTGAACAGCTTAACTGGAAAATTCAGCCAAGAGTATTTTTACAGATGTTTCACTGTTTTTAACAAAAACCTGCTCCCTCTCCATATTGGGGCACAAGGCCTGCTGGACATCTCCAGCTGAAGGGCTGGCAGGACATGGCAATATCTTTGCATCTCAAAACAGCATGTTGGCAGCACGCGCCCCTCCACACACACCTGCTCCTTCTCTCCCTGCCCTGTCTCCTCCAGTGACATCACTGTCTTCCATGTCACTCAGACTAGAAGCAAGAGACGGCGAGGCACATATGGAAAATGCTGGTTCTGGCATTAGAACTGCATGAGTTAAAATTTGGTTCTGCCACTTAAATACCCATCTACCTTTTTGCAAATAACTTCACTTTCTGTTCCACCGTTTCTTCTCTCAAATCCATCGTCATCAAGTGGATTCTGATGTATAATGACCATCAGGTTTCAGAGGTAGTAAACCTATATGAGAGGAGACTGCCCAGCTTTCTCTCACCGAGCAGCTGGTGCATTTGAACCACTCACCTTTTGGGTAGCAGTGCAACAGGGTGCACAAAGTGATCCAAGCCATGATCTTTTCAGTGACTTGCTATGCATTGAAAGCTGGACAGTGAATAAGGATGGCGGAAGAAGAATTGATGCCTTTGAGTTGTGGTGCTGGAGAAGAGCACTGACTATTCCACAGGCTGCCAAAGGAAGCACAAGTCAGTCGTGGAGGAAGTGCAATAGGAGTGTTCCTTCGAGGCAAGGCTGGGGAAACTTGGTCTCACATGCTTTGGGCATGTTTTCAGGAGGCCAGTCCTTGGGAAAAGACATCTTGCTGGAAAAGGAGGAGGGTCAGAGAAAGAGAGGAAGACCCTCAAGGAGATGAATTGACACAGTGACTGTCACAGTGGCTGAAGTTTATCCGAGATGGTGAGGATGGTGCCGAATGAGGCAAGGTTCAGATCTGTTGTTCTCAGGGTCACTGTGAGCTGGGGTTGACATGATGGCACACAGCACCACCAAATGAGGAATCTGCTTAGTCGCTTGCCCAGAGGAAACAGTCCGAGAATGCGAGCTGGCCTTGCTTTCTCCTCCCCCTTCACCCACATTCAACCAGTGATTCTAAGCTCTGAAATATTTCTCCCAGGACCTTCCTCCTACACTGCTCACTCAGTCCTACCTTTTCAGCCCCCAGGAGTGTCCTATCTCACACCATTTTCCTTGTTCCTCCCACATAATGTAGCCAAACTCCTTGTCTTAGAATAGAGGTCTGATCGCATAACTTGCTTTCTTTAAAAGAAAAAAAATTTGGACTACCTCTTCCCTATACCTAGAATGGGGGCCGAACTGCATCTCCTGAGGAAGGTTCTCTGAACTCTAGCTCCGTTGGTTCACAAGCTGGAAGGCCAATTTCACATCCCAAAACATGTGCCCACGACCGTGTCTTATTTGCTGTTGCATCATCCCAGGGTGTGGCTGGGTTGAAAAGGGCTCTGGTTTCTGGCATGTAAGGCTGAATGAAACACACCGAGAGTACTCTTTATAAACACATCATTTATTGCTTGTTTTCAAATACTTTTCTCCAAAGTATGGACTAGCTTTGCTCCAGCAACTTTTAGCTGCGTATTCTATTCCTCACGTGCTATAAACATGTCGAAAAATCTAACTAGAAACAAATGGCAAAGCTCTGAGGAGGAAAGGGGAGAAGGAGAAGGAAATGTCTGCTTCTTACACTTAATGTTTTCTAAATCCTCGGTGAAGGCTCATTCTGCTTTTGGGGGCGGGGGTCAGAGGGAGGGAATTACAAAGCTGCAACCATGTATTCCATCCTGAAGCCTGCCTCCAGATGACAGTCACGTTGACCAGGAGAGTCTTGTGATTCAACTAAAGGAGCTGGGTTTACAACAGGCACTGCTCAAGGAGTTAGAACAAGTGGGGCAGTGAGGGCCTTGTCTCCTCGTGTGTGTGTGTGTCACAGAAAAATGAAGCTGTTTTCATTTGGACCATCTCCTAGTCTAACAGTTGTTTGGATTGGATCACCCATAGGATAAGCCGAAGCAAGAGAGATGTGTGCCTTTGACTGTACAAACATTCATTAAATCCTGAAAATGTTGCCGAGTAACGGTCAAAAAAAAGCCATGGACTTTTTCTGTAACAGCAGAGTGCAGGAAGTTCACCTGTGCTTTAAGTTCAGAAACGTTTTCTCCACTCTGGATTCATTGTTGACCCCCCCCCCCCTTCAAAGATCAGTTTGAGATGATGCATTTGCATTTGTCATTATTCAGAGTGGTAACGGAAGATTTTCAATGAGATGGATCGACATGGATAGAGTGGGGGTCAGAGCCCTTGTTCATAGGGGTGCTGTGTTGACTCACAGCATCTAACAACATGTCTTGGAATCAAATCTCTCAAAGTGCTTTGCTCTCTGAGTGCCCTCTAGTGTCTTATCTGGGGCATGGTGTTGCTGTTGATGCTGACTCATGTTGTTGTTGTTGTTAGGTGCTGTTGAGTCAAGTATGGCTCATAAGGATCCTGTGAACAACAGACCTGAACCCTGTTCTATCCTGTGCCATCCTCATCATCTCTGACATGTGTGAGAGACCATTGCTGCAGACACACAGTCACCAGGACAATCCATTGCATTGAAAGTCTTCCCCTCTTTCAATGACCCTCTATCTTTCCAAGCATGATGTGCCTTTCCAAGGAATAGTCTCTCCTAGCATCATACCCCAAGAATGAGACAGAACCTAGACATCTTTGCCTCCAAGGAGCACTCTGGCTGTCCTTTTCCCAAGACATATTTGTTTGTTCTTTTGGTACTCCATGGGATAATCAGTACTCTTCTCCAACACCACAATTCAAAGGCCTTAATTCTTGTCATTCTTATTTATTGTCCAGCATTTAGATGCATAGCAAGTGATTGAAAGATCATGGCCTGAATCAAGTACAACTTAGTTTTCAAACTGACATCATTACTTTTCAGTGTTTTGGACAGGTCCATGATAGTTGACTTGCCCAGTGTAACATGTCTCCTGAGCAAAGGTGTTGATTTTGTATTCAAGTAAGATGAAATCATTGATAACTTAAGTCTTTCCTCCATATGCCTAGTGGCCCGGTGGTGAGAACTTTTATTTTCTTGATGCTGAGACTGTAATCTTGATACTGAACACTGTAGTCCTTGCTCAAAGTGGCCAAAGCTAGTCCATCTCTTCTCACTAATGCCCAGTATGTTGATGTTCATGCGTTTCATTTACTTTTTCACAGTTTCTAGTTTTCCAGCATTCAAGCTACATGTATTCCATATTCAAAATATTTTCCTACTATTATTTTAATGGAAGTTTGTGAAAAAGTTGGATTTTCATTCATTCATTGTTGCATATTTTACTCCCTATCCCCCTACTTCACTTAAAAAAAAAAAACACTAATCACTGTATAGTTTTTTCCCTCCTCTCCCATCCCTCCCCCAACTAACTTTCCTAGTTGTTCTTGTTGTTATTGATTGCCTTCGCGTTGAGCACGTCTCATAGTGACCCTATGAACAAAAGACCCACGTGAAGCCCCTCTACAACTATCGACATTTATCAGACTTTCCTAAGCACCTCTTATTCTTGATGGTTGTCATAGAAATAATGTCTAATAATATTTTCCCTTTAAACAGTTCTTTTTTTTCATCTGTTCCAATGCAGTGTTCATTATTTATCCCCCCTTTTGTTAGTTTCTCCCCAACCCCTAAGTCAGTCCTGTCTTATAACAGTTGTGTTATGTAGTATTCGTCCACTTAACTGAGATATTTCACTCAGCATGATGTCTTCCATGGTCACCTATGTTGTGTAATATTTTATGAGTTTCTTGGTTTTCAGTGCTGCATAGTATTCCATTGTTTGATTATACCATAATTTTTCTATCCATTCATTTGTTGATGAGCACTTGGGTTAATTCCATCTCTGCTATTGTGAATAATGCAGCAATAAACATGGGCATGCATATATCTGTTTGGGTGGCAGCTCTGGTTTCTTTAGGGTATTTTCCTAGTAGTGGGATTGCTGGGTCAAATGGTATTTCTCTTCAAACTTTTTGAGAAAGCACCATACAGCATTCCCTAGTGATTGCAACATTTTATGCTCCCACCAGTAGTGAATAAGGGTTCCAATCTCTCCACAACCTCGCCAGCATTTGTTGTTTGCTGCTCTGTTGAACATTGTTCCAATTTTTAAGCAATGTTTGTCATTATATATCCTCATTTCAACTTACTTCCAATCTGGGCTCTACCACTACTGCCGTAACTATCCATGTTCCTTTACTGTTCATAGAGTTTTCCATCCTGCTTCCTAATCTTAGTCTGGGATCTCTTCTAAAACCTGTTCACCATGGGTAACCCTTGTAGCATTTGACACAACAGTGACATAGCTTTCAAAATCACAGCAACCCATAAGTTAACACAGCAAACTGACAGACAAGTGCTATACTAATTAGAACAATATTCTCCCTAAACATAACAAACTGACAATTTAGGTTGTAACTTTAATAGCAAATCAGTCTTCACACCAGGCCCAAAGGCTACAAAAAATTTCAGGAGGTAAAGTATGAGTAGAAGCCAGTGGTAATGAAGGAGGAAGTGGAAGCTGCATTGAAGGTCCAGGAATAAATGGGATATCAATTGTTTCAATTAACAGACACAGCCCTGCATATGCTCACCAGTCTCCTTCTCAGCTGTCAGGAATCGCTACAAAGTTAAAACAAGCAATGATATCAATTAAAAGACTAAGCTGTGCCTGGTCCAACCCATAGTATTGCTTGCTAAGCATCTGAAAGTTGGACAAGAATAAGGATAAAAGAACTGATGTTTTTATGCACACCCATGTTTATTGCAGCTTTGTTCACAATAGCAAGGAGTTGGAAACAACCTAAGTGCCCATCAACAAACGAATGGCTAGAGAAGCTGTGGTATATTCACACAATGGAATACTATGCTGCATTAAAAAATAAGGAACTCATGCAATATTATTCAAAATGGTTGACTCTGGAGAACATTATGCTGAGTGAAATATCCCAGTCACAAAAGGACAAATATTACATGATGCCACTGTTGTAGAATGGGACTGTCCTTGGGGTTGGGGAGAGACTGAGTAAGATGGGTTCAACAATGTATACAGCACTGAAACAGAGGAGGGAGAAAACTGTTTAAAAGAGATATATGACTAGGTATTTCTGTCATCACAGGAGTCTAGAGCGAGGGCTACATGGTGGAGGGGACCTGGGGGAGGGTTTGTAAAACAATGAAAGAATGCTTTCTTTTACTTTTCCATAATTTTTGACTCATGTACTTATAACTTGTTAGTCAAATTTGTGTCTTCTAGGTTGCAACACCCCCATGATACATCTTCAAGGATATGAACATGTACGGCCAAGCACAATCAATAAGAGTGCATCTAAATTCCAAAATCAATCTCCATAATAGTCTATGTGTTTCCTACTGCCAAAGGGGCCCTTTAGAGTAGTGAGAGAAGATCTTCACCCTGAAACCCACAGTGTCCCTTTTCAGCAGGAAGTAGCTAAGAGAATACGCCATCCCCTTTTCCTTATGAATCAGGGTGAAGTCTCTCTCAGGGAGCAGTGATAGGGAATGGCAAAGGACACACCGACAAAGGAGATTAATCAGAACTGACTTTGACAAGCACTGTGGCAATTGGACAATTAAAACAGACATTCGGATGGCGGGGAAGATGAACAAACTGGAGAGGAGGGTGGAGAGAATGGTGCGGCAATGAAGGAGTGAAAGCCCAGAATCCCTGTGAATATTCATTGAAACTAATAAAATTTAATAATAATAAAAAAAAAGAACTGATGTTTTTGAATTGTGATGTTAGAGAAGAGTCCTGACGATCCCATGGACAGACAAAAGAACAAACCACTATGTCTGAGAAGAAGTAAAACTAGGGTTCTACTTAAGGCAAGGATGGTGAAACTTTCTCACATACTGGGCCTGGTGTCCGGAGGGATTAGTCCTTGGAAAAATATATTAGGCTGTGAAAGTTGGAGAGTCAAAGAAAGAGAAGAAGACCCTCAACAAGGTGGATGACACAGTCACTACAACAATGGATTTGAGTATGATAAAGATTGTGAAGATGGCACAAGGTAGGGCAAGGTTAAGATCTGTTGTACATAGGGTGGGTCTGAGTTGCAGTTGACTTGATGATACCTAACAACATGGTGCCTCGGTAAATAGACCCAGGGAGATACTTCCGAAAGCCCAGCTATTGAAAACCCCATGAGGCACAATTCTACTCTGACACAGAAGAGGTCACCATGAGTCATAATTTACTCAATGGCTATTTGGAGTTTTGACAGTTGTTGGATTATATGATTGCTCTCATTTCTCTAAGCTTCAGTTCTGTATCTGTGAAGTGGTGCTAAATACACAGACAGCATCAATCTTCTTAAATGGGCTAAAGGAGATAGTATATAAAAAGCACTGACTGCCATCATATACAGAGGGATTGCTCAAAAATCCACTGGCAATGAAACTCTCAGACTAAAACATCCTAAGGAAGAAAAGGCAGGAACTATTTGTCTAGAGCATTCATCACTGCTTCTTACTGGTAGTTGTTCATGTGTGTGTTACCTGCTAGTTTCCCAGCCATGAGGTAAGTAATCACGGATCTCAACACATCTTAAGTATCTGGCCCAAGGCAGGGACTCAACCAATATTTGTTGAATGAATAGTGAAAAAAAATTTTTTTTCTCTAGCTTCATAATCACAGTTTTAAAATAAATTTGTTGTTATTGTGATTGTTTGTTGTTGTGTGCCATCAAGCTAGAACTGACTCATAGCTGACCCTCCATTGGGTTTCCAGAGGCAGTTAATCACATGGGAGGAAATTGCCCATCCTTCTCCTTCACAGTAGCTGGTGGAATCGAACTGTGTGCCTTTGAGATTACAGAGTAGCATCTTATCACTAGGCCACCAAAGCTAGGGGCCATCATCTACTCAGTTCTGACTCATAGTGACGTTACACACAACCGAATGGAACACTGCCTGCTTCTACACCAACCTCATCACCATTGCTGTGCCTGAGCTCATTCTTATAAGCTTCCATGGTAATCCATCTCTTCACTGACACTCCACTTAAATTTAGTGTCTACAAAAGATCTAGGTAGACTCATATAGATCATGTAAGCTCCCTCATGCAGCACTGTTTGATAATTTCACCTTGTCCTGGAACTCTGTGGTTGAAGCATGCATCCCATAATGTGGGGTGGAAAAACACATTCTGAAGGTAGAGTCTGAGGTTAGGTTTTGCATTTTGTACAGCTCCAAGGCGCATGAAAAGGAGCAAGAGATCCTGGAACAGATGGCAAGATGCTTAATAAGAGGATGGAAGCCACAAGCCAGTAGGGATCTTTCAGAAATCAGAAGTCAAGACATACCACTGAGCCCTTGTGTACAAAATAAGGGTGGTCTGTATAGCTTCCTAGAACTCCATAATGAAATGTTTCCTTGGTCTTCTTTAAAGAACAGAAATCTATCTTACAGTTCTGGAGGCTAGAAGTCTAATTTGGCCATATTCTTCTAGGAACTTTAAGACTAGTTTCTCAGTTTTTCTAGTTTCTGGTTGTTGTTATTGTTGTTAGCTGCCATTGAGTCAAGTAAAACTTATAGCAACCCTACGAACAACAATCTGAAGGCTGTCCTATAATGTTCCATCCTTATCATCTCTGACATATGTGAGCCCACTGCAGCAGTCACTGTGTCAATCCATCTCATCAAGGGTCTTCCTCTTTTTTGCTGACCCTTCACCTTTCCAAGAATGATGTTCCTTTCCAAGGAACAGTTCCTCTTAACAGCATGCCTAACATATGTGAGATGACGCTTTACCATCCTTACCTTTAAGAAACATATAAGCTACACTTTTCTGAAGACGTATCTGTCTGTTCTATTGGCTTTCCTTGGGATGTTCAGTACTTTTCTCCAACATGACACTTCAGAGGCATCAATTCTTCTGTCATCCTTATTAATTGTCCAGATCTCATGTGCATGGCAGGTGATTGGAAAGACTAAGGCTCAAGCCTGGTCAGGCACATTGTGGTCTTTATACTGACATCATTGCTCTTTGGGACTTTGGAGAGGTCCCTGACACAAACATGCTCAACCCATTGTCTGCTGATCTCCTGACCGCTGACACCAAGCATGTAGATTGTGGACCCAAGTAAGGTGAAATCATTGACAATGTCAATCTTTTCTCCATCTACCATAACGTTGCCTATTGGTCCAGTGGTGAGGTTTTTGCCAACATCCTCATGTTCCTTTGCCTCTAGATGGATCTGCGTGTGCTGTTTTCCCATATTTAACTCTGTGTATGTGTGTTCTTTCCTCTGTCACAAAATATCATTCTCAAAGAATTAAGAACAAGACCCATTTTTCTCAGCTATAATTTACTTAACTGGTGATCACTATTTCCTTCAGAGAAACAAATGAGGTTATTTTCCCAGGTACATGGGCAAGGACTTAAAAATATTTTTCTGATGTATGCAATTCCATCCATAGCATTATCCCATCTTGAAACACATGGACTATACTCTGAAGAGCCAATCAAAATAATGAGAGTTCCAATGAACATGTGGACGTGGGTTTCTAATATTTCTTTCAGGAGACCATAGGGAAGCCTTTAGAAAAAGAAGACACTGGGAACTTTGGTGACCTAGTGACAAGAAGCTGCACTGTAATCCCAGAAGTGTGCAGTTTGAATCCACCAGATCCTCTGCTTGAGAAGGAGGAACAATCTCCTCCTGTACCAGTCAGATCCGATTTGATGGTGCGCGCGCGCGCGCGCACACACACACACACACACACACACACACACACACACACACACGAATAGAAAAGAGAGAAAGAACAGACACTGTTAGAATATGAATAAAAATTCTGTACCTAATGCCACAAATCTACCAAAGTTCAACCAAGAAAAGAAAGTAAACTAGCCAGACTAGGACAGACGTTTTGTTTTTAAGCACAAAAAATATCACACGAGAAACTTGAACTGTTATTACTTTGAGGATAAAAATTGCTTATTCTGAGGCCCTTTTTCAGTCACTGCATTGAGAAGCTGACTTAGACACAGAAATCTGATTAGAAGCTTATCACTGCAGATTTATACTGTGCAATCCCTGTGCTTTGTTTAGTAAAGCCTTAAAACAATACAGGTACCTAAACAGTACAGGCAGTTAAGGCACATGCCTGCTAACTGAAAGGTTAATGGTTTGAGTTCATGCAGAGACACCTCACAAGAAAATTCTGATTGTCTACTCCTAAAAAATCAGCCACTCAGAACCCTCAAGAGCACAGTTTGACCCTGAAAACTTGCTGGCAGCTGGCTTGTGGGTTTTTTTAACAGCTTAAGGAAAAACCCAAATCCATTACTGTCAACGTGATTGCAGCTCATAGTCACCCTATGAGATCAGATAGAATTGCCACTTACAGTTTCCAAGGCTGTAAATCTCTAAAGAAGCACATTACCAAATCGTCCTTCTGCAGAGCCACTGGTGGTTCAAACCACCATCCTTCTGGTAAATAGTTGAGCTATTTAACACTGTGCTTCCTTTCGATTCAAGGAAAGTGGAGTCTATAAAACTTCAAGGTCTTGTGAAGTCAAGAATCTCATGAGGTAACTTAAAAGTGGGATCAAATTGAAGGGTTGAACAGTGTTTGGTGGAGTTCCCCGATTAAAACAAGCTTGGAAGCAGGAGTAGCATCCACTTCTGAAATGGCTTGCCTCTGGAAACTCTATGAACATGGAGAAATGACGAAAGTTATATAAGTGTTCAAGTCTTTTGTTCATAGGGTTGCTATGATTCGTCTATGAGTCGACAGCACTTAACAACAACAACTAGACTTTATAGATTGCCAGCTACCCATGTTCAGATCATGAAAGGAACATGAAGCTTTCCAGAAGGAGACTTAGTCTCTACATGCACCCACCTGTCATTGTTGATCCATAGAAGAAAGAACTGGGACACCAATGGAAAAAAGCTAGGATCCCTTTCGGGAAAAAAAATTGTGCTTCAGATACTATTCCATAGAAAATATATAAAAAAAAAATAAGAATACCCCACAGTAATATCCATTTGAAAAATCATAATAGATATGAGGAGATGATAAAGATGTCAATCTTGACTTTTTTTTAGGAGCAATAGAAATCCTGATCAATGATCAATGAGTTTGTTTTGTGTCACTTTTGAGGGGTTTGTGGTGGTGAGGTTGGGCACTATTGAGTTGGAACCAATCCATAGCTGACCCTCCAGCCGGTTTTCATAGGCAGTTAATCCCATTGGAGGAGATTGCTCATCCTACTCCCATGGAGCAGCTGGTGGATTTGATCCATGTTCCTTTGGGATTGCAATGCAGTTTCTTACCACTAGGCCAGCAGAGCTCCTTAAGAGCTGAACAGGAGATTCCAAAGGGGAGCATGGGATGACAAAGGAAAATATTACAATGAAATGTGCAAGGAGCTGGAGTTGAAAAATCAAAAGGGCCAAACTCGCTCAGCATTTCTTAAACTCAAGAAACTGAAGAACAAATTTAAACCTCGAGTTGCTATATAATCA
>NW_006399816.1:11971556-11984032 GCF_000299155.1 Elephantulus edwardii
AGTGTGGCATCAGGATTGGAGATAAACTTATCAACAATCTGCGTTATGCCAATGATATGACCCTGCTTGCTGAAATTGAGGAGGACCTGAAGCGTTTACTGCACATCTTTGGATATGTTGTAAGGAGGGAGAGGTCCTGGGAGAGGGACATCATGCTTGGGAGGGTGGAGGGATGGCGCAGAAGGGAAGACCCTCTATGAGGTGGATTGATTCAGTGACTGGGGTAATCGGGATGGGTGTGTCAGAGGCAATGCGATTGGCACAGGACAGAGCAGAGTTTAGAGCTGTTGTACATAGGGTTGCTATGAATCGCAAGTGACTCGACGGCACATAACAACAACAACAACAATAGAAATATTCAATGTTGTTTTACAGCAATATTATTTAAAATGTAATATACAGGCAGCAAATGTTACTGAATACCTCCTCTGTGTCTACAGCTGTGTTCATGGCTCAGAGTAGAGCAAAGAATAAAAATGTGTGCCCTGTTTTTGTGGTATCTTCTATGAAGAAGATTGACTAATATGCCAAAATACAAATGTGGATAATAAATTGTTGTTGCTATGTGCTGTCAAATTGCCTGTGACTCATAGGACCCTATGTATAACAGTTCTGAACCCAGCCCTCTCCTAAACTAGTCTCACCGACTCCAGCACACCTAATCCAAATGCCCCAGTTAGCGTTTCAATCCACCTCATCCTAGGTCTTCCTCTTCTGTGCTATCCCCAACTCATACGAGCATGATCTCCTTCTCCAAGGACTGGTCTGTCCTGGCCACATGTCCAAAGTATATGAGACGGAGCTTCAAAAATCTTAGCCTCCAAAGGGAAACTAGGTTTCACCCTCTGCAAGATAGACCCATTTGTTCTCTTGGTGGTCCATGGTATGTTTAATACTCTTCTCTAGCACACAACTCAAAGGCATCAATTTTTCTTTTATCAGTCATTGTCCAGCTCTCTCACGCATAGCAAGTAATTGTGAAGACTATGGCCTGGATCAGGCACACCTTAGTCTCTAGATTAATGTTGTTGCTTCTCAGTACTCTGGAGAGGTCCCTGGCAGCATATTTTCCTAATGCAATTCATCTTTTTATTTCCTCACTGCTGGTGCCAGGAGTATTGTTTGTGGAGCCAAACAAGCTGAAGTGAACAACCTCAATCTCTTCTTCATCTATCATGGTGCTTCCAGTGCCTGGTGGTGAGAATCTTTGTCTTCTTGATATGGAGCTCTAGACTATAGTACTTGACTTACTGCAGCAAGCGCTTCAGGTTCTCCACAGTTTCAGCAAGCAAGATGGTGTCATCAGCATAACGCAGGTTGTTGATGACTCTTCCTCCAATGCTGGTGCCACATTCCTCCTCATAAAGCACAGCCTCTGAATGATCTGTTTCGCATATAGATTGAAAACGTATGGAGACAAGGCATATCCCTGACACGCTCCTTTGCTGATGTTGAACCATGCAGTATTTCCTTGCTCTGTTCTGACAACTGCTTCCTGGTTCAAGTGCAGTTTTCACTTGAGCACAATCAAGTGTTTTTGGATGCTCATTCTCCTCAAGGTTAACCACAGTTTGTTGTGATCCACAAAATCAAATGTCTTTGCATTGTCAATGAAACACAGACATTCCTCTGGTATGCTCTGCTTTCTGCAAAGATCCATCTGACATTGGCAATAATGTCTCTCATGCCATAATATCTTCTAAACCCAGCTTGTATTTCTGGTAGCTCTCTGTCAATGTACTGTTCCAGTAATTTCTAGTTAATCTTCATCCAGATTTTGCTTGCATGTGATATTGTATAGTTAGAGAAAGAAACCAACTAAGGTGGTTGTTATTTGTGTTATGTGCTGTTGAGTGAACTACGGCTTACAGCAAATGTATGAAAAAAGGTATGAGCCTTGTCCTCATGATCTCTGATATGCTCAAGCCCATTACTGCATTCACTGTGTCACTCCATTCCCTTGAAGGTCTTCCTCTCTTTCCATGACCCTCTACATTTTGCACCATAATCTCTTTTTCCAAGGATCAGTCCCTCCATACCACATTCACCATTTTTGCCTCATTTAATAGGCACTCTGGTTGCACAGCCTCCAAGACTTGTTTGTTCTTTTTGGCAGTCCATTGGATATTTCATACTCTTCTCCAGTACCACAATTTAAAGGCATCCATTTTTCTTTAGTCTTCTTCAGACTTCCTTGTATATTGTCCAACTTTCAGATGCATACGAAACAACTGAAAAGACCATAGCTTGGATCAAGAACACCATAGACTTTAAACTGACATCCTTGCTCTTCCGCACTTTGGAAGGGGCCTTGACAGCAGATTTCTCCGATGCAACACATCTTTTGGTTTCTTGACAGACGATACCAAGGATGTTGAGTGTGGATCTAAGTAAGATAAAATCCTTGACAACTTCAGTATTTTCTCCACTTATAATGATGTTGCCTATTGGTCCAGTGGTGAAGATTTTTGTTTTCTTGATCTTGAGATGTATTTCCTATTGAAGGCTGGAGTCTTTGATCTTCTGCAAGTGCTTTAAGGCTTCTTCAGCAAGCAGGCTTGTGTCATCTGCTACATGCAGGCTGTTGATGAGTCTTCTTCCAATCTTGAAGCCACATCCTTCTTCATATAGTTCAGCATCTCGAGTAATTTACTCAGCATACAGACTGAACAGGCATGAAGAAGGAATCTAACCCTGACTCATACCTTTTCTGATTTAAAACTCTTCAGTGTTCCCTGGTTCTGTTCAGATAATTGCTTCTTTGTCTGTGTGCCTAGATTCCTCATGAAAAAATGAAGGCTTCTGGGATCCCCATTCTTCTCAATGTTAGTTACAATTTCTTATGGTCTACATCTTGTTAAGAAAAAGAACAGATGAGCCTAAATTATGAGATAATATGTGCAAATTTGTGATGAAAAGCATTATCTACAATATACTATATAAAGGAGTTTCACTAAGTAAAAATATAAATAATATATGTTGCATTGAAACAGATGAGGGAGAGTACTGTTTAAAAGGGACATATAATTAGGTATTATTGTCATGACAGGAGTCCAGAAAGAAGGTTGCACAGTGGAGTAGACTTGTGGGGAGGGATTGTATAACAATGAAAGAATTTTTCTTTTACTTTTCAAAGAGTGAATTTGGGATAAGGGGTGGGCAGACAGAAAAGTGCAACAATGAATAAATGAAAAGCCTAAGTCTCTGTAAACTTTCATTAAAATTAATAAAAAAATTTCAAAAAACAAACAAACAAGCCCACGTTTTAAAATGGATAAAAGATGTGAAAAGCAACTTACCAGGGAAGATACACAAATGGCAAACAAACCCATGGAGAGTTAACAAACTAATATCATTAGTCACTAAACAGAACAAATTGTGCTGAGTGACTAAGTCAGTCATGGAGGAATAATTAAGATAAATAAGAACTCTGCTGCAATTCCAAAGGCACCTGATTTGAATCCACCAGCTGTTTCGAGGGAGAAGGATGGCCAATCCATGTGATTTACTGAAAATCTGCTGGAGGGTGAGCTGTAAGGCAGTTCTGATTCAGTGGCACTCAACAACAACAATGATACACAAAGCGAAGGAAAAGTGTACACACAGAATCAGAGGGTTAACAGGAATGAGAAGGAAGGGAGAGGGGAGCAAAAATTAATAAATAGGTAAGTTGGGTGAAGGGAAAGGCAATAAACAAGGTTTTGATGAAACATTATATTAATTACAATAATTGTAATCACTGTTATAAAGCAATGTGTATGAATAATTGAATGAAAACCACCATGATTTGTAAACTTTCACTCAAATAAAAAACGAGAATATTTTAAAAGTAAAATAAAGAGATCTATAGCAAAAAAAAAGTCAACCTCCCCCCCCAAAAAAAATCCCAACATAATGAGATACCATGATAGACCCAGTAGAATGGCCAACATGGAACATTCTGATCATTTTAAGTGCTGAACAGGAAGGATGTGCAGCAACTGGAACTCATAGGCTGCTACAGGGAGGCCAAAGAGCTGCAGGGTGGACTGCGAAATCACTTGCGTTTTCTTATACAGTTAAACATATATTTACCCATATAATCCAGCCTCTCCACTTATAGGGATTTTTTTAATAAAGAAATGAAAACTGATGCTTACATAAAAACATCTACTCAGATGTTTTCAGCAGCAATTTTCATAATTGCCTTAAATGAGAAAGTATCCAAATGTCCTTCAATTAGTAAATGGATGAACTATGATCCACGCCGTAATCGAATACAGTTGTTATTGTGGTTAATTGGTATAAAATTGATTTTGCCTCATGACAGCCCAATATGTTGCAGAGTCAAATTGAACCATAGGGCTTTTATGGATGTGACCTTTTAGAAGGAGAGTACTAAGCCTTCTGGGTGGGTTTGAACCAACAGCGTTTTTGTTAGTCATCTAGCACTTAGTCAGTGGTCCCACTCCAGGGCATACAATGGGATAATATTCAGCAACAGAAAAGAATTAACTATCAATGCATGCAATGATGTGGATATAAATCTCAAATATTTTATACTAATGAAAGATGCCACTATCAAAAGGATGACTGTGGTGTGATTTCATGGATACAGTACTTTGGAAAAATCAAAACCACTGGGAGCCAGAATAGGTTAGTGGTTTGTCAAAGATAAGGAAGTAGCTACAAAAGGGCAGCACGAAGGGATTGTTTTAGTTTAAGATTTTTTTTTCTGTGTGTGAAATATCTTGTCTTTTGCTGTGATTTCAAGGATCTCACTCTAACTTCTATATAGCTCTTTGTTTCTGACTCATGATGCCCTCAATTGGGTTTCTGAGGCTCTAAGTCATACTGGTGGGAAGCTGTCAATTTTTCTCTCCAGTCACAACTGGTGGATTCCAACTGCTGGAGAAGACGACCTTTTGGTTGGCTACCAGAGCCCATTTGAATCTATGCAAATGCAAAATCCCATGAAACTGTCCAACGACCAAAGTTGTTTTTTTTTTCCTCAAGGGCAATTTTAAAGTAAACTCTTCAATGTAGGGTTTTTGTTTTTCTTTTGATCATGAAGACAATTGAAGCTGCCAAATCTACAAAGATCGGCAAATAAGAGTAACAGATTTTCATGAGGCATCTACTAGCTACAATTTCTGGAGAAGATTTTTTATTTTTATCTTAATCATTATTGTTTATATAGAATGTTAACTGAAAGTTCTGTTTCATGAAAATTCTTAGAAACAGTTTGCTGCACTGGTTACTCTGCTATCTTCTCATATCACTTGAGAAGATATTCTTATTTGTATAGGGAGCTCTGGTGGCCAGATGGCAAGAAGCTACCCTGTAATCCAAAAAGCACATGGTTCAAGGCCACCAACTGCTTCAAGGGAGAAGGATGGGCAAGCTCCTCCTCTGTGATTAACTACCTCTGAAAACCCACCAGAAAGTGAGCAATGGGTCGATGGGATGGGGCGGTTCTGACTCTACAGTGAACAACCACAGCAATATATAAGGAACAGCTGATTTTCTCCTTGCATGTGTTTTGTTCTTAAAGGCCTCATGCTAATTTGCACTTAACATTAACAAACATAATAAGTGTATGGGATTCTGAGCTGCTAATCTAAAGGCTGAGCCTCACTGGTGGTGTGAAGCCATCAGCAAATCCCAGGGAGAAAGAAGGGCCATGTCCTACAGTGTGACTTATAGTCTCGGAAACCAATGGAGGGTAAGCTTCTGACTGGTAGCAGTGAGTTGGGTTTTGTGGGATTTCTATTTAAACTACTACTATTTAAAGTCCCTTGAGAAAGTTTTCTTCTTTATGGTGAAAGCATCATCTCAATATGCAGTTAAGAGAACTTGAAATAGTTTTTCTTTTCATATTAAGAATAACAGCAATATAATAACTTTGAAAAATATTTATTACAAAATTGCAAAATCTCATGATAGATGGTGAAGAGATTGAGATTGTTAACAGCTTTAGTTTGTGTGGCTCCACAATCAACACTCTTGGTACCAGCAGCCAGGAAATTGAAAGATGAATTGCATTGGGGATGTCTGTTGTCAGAGACCTCTCTAAAGTACTGAAGAGCAATGATGTCAGTCTGGAGGCTAAGGTGCACCTGATATAGGCCATAGTCTTTGAAATTACTTGCTATGCATTGCAAAGCTGGACAATGACTAGGGATGATAGAAGGAGAATTAATGTCATTGAGTTGTGGTGCTGGAGAAGAATATTGAATATACCATGGACTGCTAGGAGAACAAATAAGTTTGTCCTAGACAGGGTGAAGCCAGACTGCTCCTTGGAGGCAAGGATTCTGAAGCTTCATCTGACATACTTTGGACATATTGCAAGATGGTATCAGTCCTTGGAGAGGGATGTCATGCTTGGGAGGGTGGAGGGACAGTGCAAGAGAAGAAGACCTTGAATGAGATGGATGATTCAGTGGGGTAATGCAGGTAGGTTTGTCAGAGACAATATGATTGACACAGGACAGAGCAAGTTTTAGGGCTGTTGTCCATCAGGTCACTATGAGTTGCAGGCAACTCAATGGCACATAACAACAATAACAAATGTGCAAAACAAGGTAAATTCAAAGAAGTCGGACTTCCATCCTTTTTTCCCCCTCTCTCTCTTTTTTTGACATGAAAAGTACTTTATTGATTCATCAAAAGCGTCTGAAATAACACAAGGAAACCTAACATTTGACTTAAACGGTACCATTTCCTCCCATATGTAAAACTTGTGAGAAATAGGAGCAAAGCTGTGTGTACTTATATGTTGAGCTTGTTAAGTTCTTTCTGACTCTTTGATGTGTGATCTCTGAATCAAATTAAAGCATGGAGGGGGGTGGGGTATAATCCACATTTGTAAAAGCCAGTTTCTGTTTCTTTTTCATCCTTCCCTTCCTCCTCCCCTGGGTATTTCCCCCTGAACATTGAGAGAAGAATTCAGTAATAAAGAGTTGGTGATTAGGTTGATGCTAGAAAATGTGGCTTTACGAAGAGAAACACTTGCAAGGAAATGAGCTGGTCAACAGGCTGCGGTGCTCACATGGTGGAGGGGTCCCATCAGCAGCACCGACTTCTTGTGGATCTCCAGGTGCTGGACCACGGCCCAGAAATCCTCAAAGGATGTCTTCCTGTCACTCTCCATGTCCAGGAGGATGATGGTTTTGTCCACAAGCTGGTGCAACTGCATATCTTTGAGGCTGCTCCCCACCATCATCTTCAGGACCTGGAAGGGCTCCCCGTTGGAAATGTAGCCGTCTTTGTCCATGTCGTAGATGCTGAAAGCAAACCGCAGTTTCTGCACTTCATCTCCTCTGACACTGATGATGAACTCCCTGAAGTCCACTTGGCCATTGTCCTCCCTGTCAAAGATGTTGATGACTCTCCAACAGTGGGTTGTGGCACAGCTTGGGCATAACCATGAACTCCTCCAAGATCAGTATGCTCGATTTGTCCAGGTCCATCTTTCTGAAGCTCTTACCCAGCCATTTTAACCTAAAAAAAAAAAAAGAAAAAGATAGTCAGATTCCTCCTATTAAGATTTACCACCTCAGAAGTCTAGTGGAAGGTTCTGTGACTCAGAATTGACCCAGTGGCAGTGGGTTAGGATTGGTGGCAGAGAAAGTAAGCACTTGGCTGCCCGTGTCAGGTGGTGCTTCAAACTCACCTGCTTCTCTGTGGGATAACGATGTGGTAGTCTACATCTGTCACAATACAAACTCAAACAGGCAAACTTGTTATTGTCTCGAATCAGAACCAACTTGTAGCTGACACTTCAGTGGGTAAGTCTATGAATTGCCTGGGAGGAGGAAACTGCCCATCTTTCTACCAAGATTCGAACCACCAGAGATGCCCCACCCTTAGGTTAGCTGTGCAATACCCTACAGGCCTGGCCATGAGAACTCCCTCTGTAACCATAGTTGTTGTGTACCGTTGAGTTGGAACCTATCCATAGCTAACCTTCCAGTGGGTTTTTGGAGGCAGTTAATGGTGCAAGAGCAGCCGGTGGGCTCGAACTGCGTGCCTTTGGGATTGCAGTGCAGCTTCTTGCCGTACAGGACAGTTCTTTGTCCTACAAGATTGTTATGAGTCAGATCAACTTGATAGCAATGGGTTTGATTTTGGAAAATATCAAGTAGTGAATCATGGGGGAAACGCTTTCTTATTTTTTAAAAGAAATCTCTAATTAAAAAGAAAAAGAATTATGCCTTGAGATGAGATGTTCAAAGAATTAAATAATTTTCCTGGGATTGAGGACTGAGAGGGAGAAAAAAAGAGCTTTGCTTTTAAAATGTGGTTTTGCTTTGTGGTTAAACAGAACTTCCTTTTCTGACTAACTCCAAAAATGTGGAGACAGTATTCCCTCCACTGTGTCCTCTGGCTTCAAAATAAACACGCCTGTTGTCTTCAAGCATTTCAAAGGGTCTCGGGCACAGGGTACACCAGTTCAGACCACAGAAGCTTCACTGCCAGCTTCTTCACAGCTCACAGCTTGAGCCCTGTTGCTATAAACACACACTATTCAGGAGGCCCAGGCAAGTGTAAACACCTCCCAGAGTGAATTCCTATGCCATCCTATTGCCTCACTGACAGAGGAAGCTTAACCATGGAGACTAGAGCATCATGGGTAGGGCTAGCACCTCTGACCTCAGAAAACACTGGAAAATGACAGTGGGCAAGACTCCTGGGAGAATCATGAGCCACTGCTTTTGGTGGCTTTACGTCTGGTGGCTGATACTGTAAAAGAGAGCGTCCTAGAGAGCCAATGAGAAATGTTTGCTCTCTAGACCCCTAATATAGGTTGACAGAATGGTAGAGATATTAAATAGAGAAGATGTGAGCCTGAGCTTTGAAATCATTGGCTCTACCCTCTTTGCTCTTTTCAAATGAAAAAGGCTCTTTCATTTGGCTCCTGGGATGCTTTTGCACCTCTTTCCTGTTTTGTTTTTCCTCCTCAAAATCTTGGTTGCTTGGTCATCGACAAAAGTCTCCTAAAAAAAAAAAGTTGCCCTTATTAAGGTCACTTAGTGCAAGGATTAGAGTAAAACTCAGTGACTCAATTTCAAGTTCCTTTTTTAAATGGAAGTGGAGCTCTGGTAGTGTAATGGGTTATGTATTGGACTGTAAACCAACAAACTCCCCTGTCACTCCTCAAGAGAAGCATTAGGGAGCCTGTTCTCACTGATTTTACAGCCTTAGAAACAAGGTGGAGGGTCATTATGAATTTGAATCCACTCAAGGACTGTCTTTGTTGTTTTTTTAAGTAAAGAGATGGGAAAGGTGGTTGTTGTTGTTGTGGACCCTTAAATCACCTGCAACCCTTAGTGACCCTAAGTACAACAGCTCTGAAATCTACCTAATCCTGGTCCAGTCTCACAGACTCTGACACACCTACCCCCCCCTTACTCCAGTTACTGTTTCAATCCATCTCATCTGAGGTCTTCCTCTCCTACACTATCCTTCTATCCTTCCAAGCATGATGTCCTTCTCCAAGGACCAGTCCCTTCTGGCCATGTGCCCAAAGTATGTGAGACGGAGCTTCAGAATCCCAGCCTCCAAGGAGAAACTTGGTTTCAACTTCTCTAAGACAGGCCTATTTGTTCTCTTGGAGGACCACGGTATGTTCAATATTCTTCTCCAGCACCACAACTCAAAGTCATTGATTCTTCTTCTGTCATCCTTAGTTGTTGTCCAGCTCTCTGATGCATAGCAACTAATTGCAAAGACCATGGCCTAGATCAGGCACACCTTAGTCTGATTGATATGGTTGCTTCTCAGTATCCTGGAGAGGTCCTTGACTGCAGATTTTCCCAGTGCAGTTCATCTTTTGATATTTCTAACTGCTGGTGCCAAGAGTGTTGATTCAGCTGAGCAAGCTGAAATTTTTAACAACCTCAATCTCTTCTCCATCTATCATGGTGCTGCCAATTGGCCCAGTGGTAAGAATCTTTGTCTTCTTGATGAGCTTCAACCCATATTGAAGACTACAGTCCTTGAACTTACACAGCAAGCACTTCAGGTTCTCCCCAGTTTCAGCAAGCAAGGTGGTGTCATCTGCATATTGCAGGTTGTTGATGAGTCTTCCTCCAATCCTGATGCCACAGTCCTCCTCATAAAGTCCAGCCTCCTAAATGATCTATTCCGCACATAGATTGAAAAGGTATAGAGACAGAATATGTTCCTGACACACTTGGGAGTTAAATAGAAATCACTTCATTTATTTTGCTTATGCATAGTTAAGCCTTAGAATATACTGAAAACAAAGGTGAGGCTTCTTACTCAGATTTAGCTGTGTGCCAACACATAAAGTTGCTTTTTAAAAGTTTGAAAAATGGTAAGCTCTGGTGGCCTAGTAGCAAGAAACTTCACTGTAACCTCAGAGGTATGTGGTTCAAATCCACCGGATGCTCTGCTGGAGAAGGAAGGACAACTTCCTCTTGTACCAATCAGATCTGATTTGATGGTACACACACACAAAAGAATAAATTTTTTTTAAAAAAATTATTTAAAATGAAAACTCACCTCCAACCTGCACTGGATAAACAAATGACAAATAAATCTTTTGTGACTGCAGTAGTTCATGTCTTGATCAGGATGGATATTTAGAAACTAGAGTCAATGATGGCCCTGGGGAAAGAGAAGACAAAGCAGAAACAAAGTCTAAACTGAGAGTCACGAGGGGTGCCCTTGCGTCATGGGTCTTCAGTAGGGTAGCTCTGTGGCTTGTGTGACTTCAATGACCCTCATTTCTCTCTGGATCATCAAACACAAGAGCAGCACTTTTTCTCAAACCCAAAAACTCAAACTCATTGCCATCAAGTAGGAACAAACTCATATAAGCTGACTTTCCAGCAGGTTTTCAGAGGCTGTAAATCACAAAGGAGAAGATTGTCCATCTTTCTACAGAGGGGCAGCTGGTGGATTTGAACCACTAGGAGGGTATCAACTGGGGCCACTAAAACTCCCTAGCACTTGGTCTTGGAGTATACAAATCTTTTACACCAGGAAAATTTCTTTTTTGTTCATCCTCACCAATCTTTCATTCTGGCCTTAACTGTTTCATTTTCTGTTTACCACACTATATTCTGATTTCTATGGGTGAGCCCTACTTGGAACTACTGCTACCTAAAATGAAGTTAAACGAATACTTCTTGGTCAGCTCTCTCAGTCAAATGGCTTTATCCTTCCCTTTATCTCTGTTACAAAGGAGTGGCAAGAAGCTGAACTGCAATCCCCAAAGCACTGGGTTCAAATCCACCAGCTGCTTTGTGGGAGAGGGATGGGCAAGTTCCTCCCAAGCAAGTAACTGTCTCTGAAAAGCCACTGGAGGGTCAGCAATGGGTCAGTTCTGACTCAATGGTACACAACAACTTTAGTGAGCATTCCTACCCTCTGTATTGATAGACAAAGTGTCTAAGTTCTTTCATGTTTGCTTTTCCCCTGATCTTTGTCCCTCTGAATCCTGTTTTCCTCCTGATGGCCCTAGATTCTATGCAGGCCCCCACCTGGGTGGGTACCAGGCCGGCTGCCCCAGCATGGCACTGCTTCTTGCACAGTCTGTGTGCTGTCGGAAGCAGTCTAATAACTCTTCTCTCTCTAATTAACATTGCCACACAAAAGTTAGTAAGCACATCAGACTTTACTAAAGGTTGAAAGGGTTAAAGGGAATTACAAAATATAAGAAAAAGACTTTTAAATGGCCACCGATGCCCGTTTTCCTATTCTAACAAGGAAAAACATAAAAACATCGACTGTTAATGATGGGCATAGTCTAATGATGATTAATCTTATAAAACATAATGCATGGGAATGATTGTGTCAAACACAATGTGAGTGAAGAATAGTGTGAAACACAATATGTATGAACTTTGTAAACAAACCAATATGAAATGTAATTTTTTTAAATAGACTGGTTCATGGAAGAGCCTTCTTTGGCAGGGTGCCCACTAGTACCTAACATTGCTCCCATAACCTACCTGGACCCTTCCTGAGCGACAGCTTTCTCCTTCACAGTCATATCGCAAGATGTGCACCTCCTCCCATGTTGGAGAAACCCTACTTTCCACCTATAGGATGTGGCCTGTCTGTCATACAAGCATCTCTTATACCTCACCCAAAAGGTCATAAGAAAAGGATAAGGATGACACTCTGATTTCTTAATAAATGGTCCAAGATAAACCTGAGCTTTCCAAGTCCTACCGAGAGCCAGATAATGTGGGGCAGGTGTGGGCCTCATATCTGGCCCTCTTTAAGGTGTTCCCGCCAACATATATTGAGGGTCTCTTTTCCCCTTCAAATACCCATAGAATAATACTTGGTCCACACATGCCTGTCTTAATGACAAGCATGAATTCCAGGAGATAACATAAATCTACTGCCATCAAGTTGACTGTGAATCATGATGGCTCCAGATGTGTCAGGATGAAACTGTTCTCCACAAGATTCTCAATGACTGATTGGCAGCAGCAGATCACCAGGCCTTTCTT
>NW_006399816.1:11984397-11985764 GCF_000299155.1 Elephantulus edwardii
TGCCCCTCCTTCTCCAGCAGAGCATCTGGTGGATTCAAACTGCTTACGTCTGGGATTGCAGTGCAGCTTCTTGCCACTAGGCCACCAGAGCTCCCTTAATTTTTTTTTTTTTTAATTTCTTGTTGTGTATCATCAAATCGGATCAGACTAGCACAGGAGGAGATTGCCCCTCCTTCTCCACTGGAGCATCTGGTGGATACAACATCCAGGCCCTTCTAAGGGCAGTGATTCTTGTAGCAAGTCAATTCCAATTCATTGAACCCACTTGCTACAGAGTGGAGCTAGGATTTTCTTAGCTGTCATCCTTTTTTTTTTTAGGTTAAAATAATAAAGATTGACTTATTAAACTTTATATGTAAACCAGTATAAAAAATTGTTAGGAAGTTACTTCCATAAAGAGATGGACCTCTCTCCTTGAAAAGAAGTACAAAGAGAGGCCATGTGCTACTGAGGTGAGGCTCTGTTTATGGCTTCCTTCTCTAGGCAGGCCTTAGAGCTGGAGTCTGGCCAATAAGATGATGCCATGGAGAGTTCAAAGTTTAGTGGGTGGTTCTCATTCTGGTCCCTGTTCTCTAATGTCATTTATGTGCCCAAAGTGTCCACTACTTTGGACATCACTCATGCATCCAAAGCACCAATTCTATGCCTGTCAATATAGGCTTCCTGGTTCCTTTTTTTGGTCTTTTTAAAATTTTTACTGCGTTATTTATGAACTTCAAATACGTTGTTTTTCACACCAGATCGTTTCCATTTCCTTCACACACACACCCCTGTCAAATTAGTGGACTCTATATTAACATCTTCGGCCACCACCCACCCATCCTAACCCCTCTGCTTCCACCCTCCCCCACGTTGGATCCTCATACTCATTCTACAGTAATGGTTTTATACAGTTTTTGTCCTAAGGTCCTGAGTTACTTCACTTAGCATAATGGTCTCCAGTCCATCCCAAGTTAGGTAGCAATTTACCAAAGTATTGCTCCTGTATGTTCCTTAATATTCCATCCAGTGAATGTATCATAATTTCTTAATACATTTGATTGTGGTTGGACATTTGGGCTATTTCCATGTTTTTGCAATGGTGAATAATGCTGCTATGAACATTGGTGTACAAGACTCCGTTTGTGCCTCAGTTCTCATTTTCTCCAGGTATATTCCAAGCAGTACAATAGCTGTGTCATATAGAATTTCTATGTTCAGCTTTTTGAGGAAACACCAAACTGCCTTCCAGAGTGGTTGTACCATTTTACAATCCTACCAACAGTGTATAAGAGTTCCTGTCTTGCCACATCTCCAACATTTATTACTTGCTGCATTGTTAAACTTTGCCACTGCTACTAGAGTGAGATGGTATCTCATTGTGGTTT
>NW_006399816.1:11991734-12016767 GCF_000299155.1 Elephantulus edwardii
CCCTACGTACAGTAGAGCAAACTTAGAGTAAACTAACAAATATGGCAACTGAGGCTAAGCCCTCAAATTTGAAAAACAGAAAGAAGGAGAATAGTTGTAAGAAGAAACTAATGATTGGAAAATGGAATGTGAGAAGCACGAATATAGGAAAACTAAACATTGTTAAGAAAGAAATGGAATGCATAAATATTGACATTTTTGGTATTAGCAAATTGAGATGGATTGACATGGGACATTTTTAATCAGACAATCATATATGATCTACTATGCTCAGGAAGAAAAGGTGAGAAAAAATGGGGTCGCTTTTATATTTAAAAGGCCATTTCTAGATCCATCTTGAAATAAAATATTGTGAGTGATGGGATAATATCCATACACATACAAGGAAGAGCTGTTAATACCACTATTGTTCAAATTATGCACCAACAAGCAGAGCCAAAGAAGAGGAAAAGATGATTTCTACCAACTGTTGCAGTAAAAAATCGATCGAACATGTTAACAAGATGCTTTATTAATAATGGGTGACTAGAATGTGAACGTTGGAAAGCAGGAAGAAGGATCAGTAGTCAGAAAATATGGACTTGGTGACAGAAATGAGGCTGGAGATGCAATGAGAGCATTCTGAACAATCAATGATTTATTCATAGCAAATACCTTTTATTAAAAAAAAAACATAAACACAGGCTATACACATGAATTACAGTAAATGGGATGCACCGGAATCGGATTGATTACATCTGTGGGAGGAATTGTTGGAGAAGTTCACTATCAGCCATGAAAACTCAATATGCAAGTTCAAATTAAAACTAAAGAAAGTTAAATCATATCCACAGGAATAAAAATTTGATCTTGAATCCATCCCTCTTGAAATTAAAAACCACCTCAGAAACAGTTTTGAGGCCTTGAACACTAATGATTGAAGACCAGATGAGCTGTGGGAAGATACCAAGAATATTGTCCATTAAGAATGCAAAAGGTCGTTATAAAGAAGGAAGAAGAAAAGACCAAAATGGATGTCAGAAGAGACTCTGAATATTGCACTAGAGCACCAAGAAGCCAAAGCAAAGGTAAGAAGTCATGAAGTTAAGGGGCTGAACAGAAGATTTCAAAGGGCAGCTCAGGAAGAAAAAGTATTCTAATGAAACGTGCACGGAGCTGGAGTCGGAAAACCAAAAGGGCTGAACTTGCTCAGCATTTCTTAAGTTGAAGGAACTAAAGAACAAATTCAAGCTGTGAGATGCAATGCTTAAGGATGTTATAGGCAGAACATTGAATGTTTCAGAAAGTATTCAAAGAAGATGGAAGAAATATACAGTCATTATGCCAAAAAAGAAGTGACTGACACAGAAGAATTTCAAGAAACAACATATGATCAAGAGGCATTGGTGATGAAGAAGGAAGTTTAGGCTGCTCTGAAGGATTTGGCAAAAAATAAAGCCCCAGGAATTAATGGAATATCAATTGACGTATTTCAACAAACAGATGCTGCCCTGGTTGTGCTCACCAAATTGTGCCAAGAAATCAGGAGGACAACTACTTGGCCAACTGACAGAAGGAGATCCATATTTATTCCCATTCTAAAAAAAGGTGGCCTGATAGAGTATGGAAATTATCAAACAGTGTCACACACTAGCAAAATCCTGCTGAAGATTATCCAGAAACAGCCGGAACAGTACATTGGCCAGAAATACAAGCTGGGTTTAGAAGACATTGTGGCACTAGAGAAATTGTTGCCAACGTCAGATAGATTTTGGCAGAAAGCAGAGTACCACAGGAATGTCTATCTGTGTTTCATTGACTGTGCAAAGGCATTTGACTGTGTGGTTCACAACAAATTGTAGCTGACCTTGAGGAAAATGGGAATCCCAGAACACTTGTTTGTGCTTATGCAAAACCTACACTTGAATTAGGAAGCAGTCCTCTGAACAAAGCAGGGAAACACTACATGGTTTAAACTCGGGAAAGGAGTGTATCAGGGATGCATCCTGTCTCTATACCTTTTCAATCTATATACAGAAGAGATCATTCAGTAAACAAGGCTTTATGAGGAGGAATGTAGCATCAGGATTGGAGGAAGACTCATCAACAACCTACATTATGCACAACCTTGCTTGCTAAAACTGAAGACCTGAAGCACTTACTGCAGAAGGTCAAGGGCTGTAGTCTTCAATATGGATTGAAGCTCAACATCAAGAAGACAAAGATTCTCACCACTGAGCCAATTGATAAGACCATTATAGATGCAGAACAGACTGAGGTTGTTAATTTTAGCTTGCTCGTCTCCACAATCAGCACTCTCAGCACCAGCATTCAGGAAATCAAAAGATTCATTGCATTGGGAAATTCTGCTGCCAGAGACCTCTCCAAAGTACTAAAAAGCAATGATGTCAGTCCAGACACGAAAGTGTGCCTAATCCAGGCCATGGTCTTTGCAATTACTTGCTATTTGTCAGAGGGCTGGACAATGAGTAAGGATGACAAAAGAAGAATCAATGCTTTCAAATTGTGGTGCTGGAGAAGAGTCTTGAATGTATCATAGACTGCCAGAAAAACAAATAGGTCTGTCTTGGAGAGGGTGAAATTAAGTTTTTCCTTTGAGACTAGGATTTGAAGCTCCATCTCACATACTTTGGGCATGTGGTCAGGAGAGACCATTCCTTGGAGGACATCATGCTTGGATGGGCGGAGAAACAGCACAGGAGAGGAAGACCAGAGATGAGATGGATTGATGCAGTAACTGGGGTAATGAGGGTAGGTGTGTCGGAATTAGTGAGACTGGCTCAGTACAGGGCAGGGTTCAGAGCTGCTGTACATAGGGTCACTATGGGTTACAGGTGACTCAAAGACACATAACAACAATAACCATTGGTTAACATGCTTCTCTAGCTGTGATCTCTTTAAAAATCTTTTCATGTGTTTTGAGTGAGCATTTACAGAGCAAATTGGTTTTCCATTCAATCACTCATACGTATTTTGTTTTATAACATTAATTACAGTCCCCACATTGTAGCAACATTCTTCCCATTTCCTCCCTGTTGTACTCACAATTCATCCTTCTTTCCTACCCTTCGTGCCTTTTGAGTTTTCTTCTTTATCAAATACTGCCCTTTTGATCTCATAGGATCATTTGCTCTAAAGACTGAGTATATTGTTTGACTGAAAGGTGAGTCTCTGAGGAAAGTTTAGTTTCAGGCTCAAAGAGCTACTAAAAGCCATAGTTGCAGGGACTTGAACAGTCTCTGTCAGACTAACAAACCTGTTATAGTTAAGATTGTAAATTTATGTCACATTTTTATCTCACTCAGTGCAAGACTTGCTATTGTGATCCCTTTAAAGTGGTCAGCAGTGGTAACAGGGCACCATCCAATTCATCTTGTCTCCGGATAGTAGAGGTTGACGTTTGTGTGGTCCACTAGTTATGCATCTTTTATTTTCTTCATCATTTGTTCTGGACAGGGAGAGACTTTGCATGACTGCTAACAAGCTTTAGGGCCAGTTGTTTGTTCCTCAGCTGAGTAGGATGTAGGACATTACTTTGTGCACTTTTTTATAATCCACCAGTTGCTCCATCGGAGAAAGATGGGCAATCTCCTTCTGTGCAATTTTTTGCCTCTGAAAACCTGCTGGAGGGTCAGTTATGGGTGAGTTTAAACTCAATGGTACATGATGAACACCACCACAACAATTTTATATTAATTGACTTTGATGACCCCCAAGTCTTTGCTTCTGAGGCTTGTAGACTGGCAGTACGTTGTTCCTTTGGGATCTGTAGTTCTGGTTAAGACATTTACATAACTTTGCTGCCTCTTAGATCCCCTGTATACATGAATGTGTTGACAGCATATATAGACACATTTGTAGAACTATGGGTCGGTTCCAACCCTATGATACACAGCAAAAAGACAGGCACTTTATGAATAAGGCAATGGGTTTATTGTCAATAAATTTTAACAATGCTTTGTGGGAGTTTCTCTAAGATACCCTGGAACACCAGGAAAGTGTTCTAGCTTTAATGTGAGACATAATTGAAGGGTTTAGCTGATGTAGCCATGCTGTACCCCAGTATTTTTCTGAGTTTGTAGAGGAGAACTCTGAGTGTGTGAGTGTATGTGTGTGTTATAATAACAGTAACAATGATGATGTCTGGTCTTTGTTTACTAATGTGTTTTTTTCAATTCTTACTGAACATATTAGAGTCATTAAGACAGCTTTAGAAATACAAATGCCTCATGAAAAACTATACTCAAACAAATATAAAAACCTAGGGGAAATGTACAAATACTTAGAAATGCACAACCTACTAAACTGACACAAACCAAAATTGAACATCTGAACAGACCAATTATAAAAGAAAAAATTGAAAAGATAATAAAACAACTTCCAACCAAAAAAAAAAAAAAAGCCCTGGACGAGATAGTTTTACAAGTGAATTTTATCAAACATTCAAAGAAGAACTGTCACCAATTCTACGTAAATGATTTCAGAAAACAGAAAAAGATTAAATTCTCCCAGATTCATTCTATGAAGCAAACATATCCTTGATACGAAAGCCAGGAAAGGACACCATCAAAATAGAAAACTATACACCAGTATCTCTGATAACATAGATGCAAAACTCCTGAACAAAATACTGGCCAATAGAATCCAACGATACATCAAAGAAATAATTCACCATGTCCAAGTGGGATTCATAACAGGTATGCAAGCGTGGTTCAACATAAGAAAAATTAATGTAATTCATCACATTAACAAAGCAAAGAACAAGAACCATATGAGCCTATCAATTGATGCAGAAAAGGCCTTTGACAAAATCCAACACCCTTTCCTGTTTAAAACACTCAACAAAATAGGATTAGAGGGAATTTCTTCAACATAGTAAAAAGTACTTATGCAAACCCAAGAGCCAACATTGTTCTCAGTGGAGAGAGGTTAAAGCATTCCCTTTAAGAACAGGAACTAGGCAAGGATGCCCACTATCACCTCTCTTATTGAATAATGTATTGGAAGTCTTAGCGGTAGCAATAAGATAAGAGAAGGAAATATCCAAAGAGAAGAGGTAACCACATTGGCAAAGAGGAGGTAAAAATTATCTCTCTATGCAGATGATATGATAATATACTACGAAAACCCTAAAGACTCAGCAAGAAAATTGGACATAGGTGACCAATTCAGCCAAGTAGCAGGATACAAGATCAACATACAAAAATCAGTTGGATTTCTGTATAGTGACAAAAAGAATACAGTGCTGGAGCTAAGAAAAACAATACCCTTCACAATAGCTAATCACAAGATTAAATACTTGGGAGTAAATCTAACCAGAAGCACAAAGGATCTATTCAAAGAAAATTACAAAACATTACTACAAGAAACAAAAAGAGATCTGGAGAAGTGGAAGAATATCCCTTGCTCATGGATAGGAAGACTCAATATTGTGAAAATGGCAATACTACCAAAGGCAATTTACACGTTCAGTGCAATCCCAATACAAATACCAATCCCACTCTTGAATGAGATGGAAAAGGCAATCTCCAGTTTCATTTGGAATGGAAAGAAGCCCTGTAAAAGCAAAGCACCCCTTAAAAATAGAAAAAAGGTAGGACACATCTCACTCCCTGATTTCAAATCCTACTATACTGCCGTGGTGGTTAAGACAGAGTGGTACTGGTACAATGACAGACACATAGATCAATGGAATAGAATTGAGAACCTGGAAATCAGCCCATCTATCTATGGTCAACTAATTTTTGACAAGGAAATGGAATCAGTCAACTGGGGAAATTACCGCCTTTTAAACAAATGGTGTTGGCAAAATTGGAAAACTATCTGCAGAAGACTCAAGCAAGATCCACACCTCACTCCATACACAAAAAAGAACTCTAGGTGGATCATGGGCTTAGGACTAAAACCAAGGACTATAAACTTCATTAAAGAAAAGCTTGGAAGAACTGTAGAAGTCCTAACCCACAACATAAACAGTCTTCCAAGTATCCTAAAAAATCTACAACCAGGAGAAGATAAAATAGATGAATGGGACCTTCTAAAAATCAAAACCCTATGCACATCCAAAAACTTGTCCAACAAGGTAAAAAGGGAAGCTACAGAATGGGGAAAAATAGTTGCTAACGACATGTCAGATAAGGGTCTTATACCTAGAATTTATAAAATACTTAAGCACCACAACAAGATAGAGGTAAACAATCCAATTGAAAAAATGGACACAGGAGATGAACAGACACTTCACCAAAGAAGACATTCAGATGGCCCACAAACACATGAAGAAATGTTCAAAATCCCTAGCTCTAAGAGAAATGCAAATCAAAACAACTATCATATCACCCAGTAAGAACAGCAAGCCACAAATGCTGACGAGGTTGTGGAGAAACTGGAACCCTTATTCATTGTTGGTGGAAGTGTAAAATGGTGCAACTGCTGTGGAAGGCGGTATGGCGCTTTCTCAAAAAGTTATAGAGATACCATTCGACCCAGCAATTCCACTACTAGGAATATTTCCCAAAGAGACCATAACTGCCACCCAAGCAGATATATGCACACCCATGTTTATTGCGGCTTTGTTCACAATAGCAAGGAGTTGGAAACAACCTAAGTGCTCATCAACAAACGAATGGATAGAGAAGCTGTGGTATGTTCACACAATGATATACAAATCTGCTTTGAAAAACAAAGAATTTATGAAATATTATTCAAAATGGGTGACCCTGGAAGACATTATGCTGAATGAAATATTTCAGTCACAAAAGGACAAATACTGCATAGTGCCACTGTTGTACAACAGGACTGACATTGGGGTTGGAGGGAGACTGAGAAAGATGGGATAAATAATATATTCTGCATTGAAACAGATGAGGGAGAAAACTGTTTAAAAGGGATATGTGATTAGGTATTATTGTCATAACAGGAGTCCAGAATAAAGGTTGCATATTGGAGTGGACCTGGGTGGAGGGATTGTAAAACAATGAAAGAATTTTTTTTTTACTTTTCAAAGAGAAGAGTGTAGGGGAGGAGGGGTGGACAAGGAGAAAAGTGCAACAATGAATGAATGGAAATCCAAAATCTCTGTAAATCTTCATTAAAATTAATAATAATAATAAAATTACACTTTCATTTAATGTGTATGAAATGTGAAAAATTATCCCAAATAAAATCTTTTTAATGACTCATGATCCAATACAGCTATGAAAAAAACAAACAAACAAAAAGCAGATACCTCACCCTTGAACTTTTAGGTTTGATTTTTGGGTACAAAGTGAGTGTGAGGGAGGTAATTAAATGGCCATGGGTGATTCTCCAGAGTGAGAACCAGTGATGTGTGGGAATGGGAAATTACCAGAGCTGGGAAAAGGCCACATTTTGTTGCACCACAAATGACCTCTGAAGCACCAGGTAACCCATTCCATCCACCTCCGGGGAGTCAGGATTCTGGGCCCAGTCTCAAATTAAATGGGGAGCAACATCATTACTTCCTACAATGCAGCTGCTGTTAAGGATCTGCTATTGCAGGTACCCCAATCCCAGAGGGAGAGTCTTATCACAGAGGCAGAACTTTGTTTTTAGTGGAAAAAGATGAGTTCGATTACACTGCAGTGTCTGATACAAAAGAGACCCTTAAGAAATAGAGTATTTTTTAAAGTAAATAGTGAATAAAAAGGAGCTCTGGTGGTGTAGTGTGTTACATGTGGTGCTGCTAATTAAAGGTTAGCAACTTACATCCCCATGCTGCTCCGAGAGGAAAGATAAACAGCCTTCGGTGGTGAAGACTCACAGTCTCAGAAACCCAGCTTTTGTGAGTCAATGGACGCCATAGCAGTGGGTTTATTTGTTTGCTGGTTCTGATAAGCCCAGTTAGCATAAACAGATGGAGCTCTGGTGTCCACAGGAGGTTATGTGTTAGGCTTCAAACTGAAAGGCTAGCAATTCAAACCCATTAGCCGCTCTGTGGGAGAACAATGTGGCAGCCTGCTGTGTAAAGCCTTGTGGTCTTTGAAACCCTTGGGGCAGTGCTATTGTCTCTGTCCTGCACGGATCAGCTCCATGGCAATGATTTTGGTTTTGTGGGATCACAAGCGACATTTACCTGCTTCCACCACAAGAGGGAAGCACACCAAGGCTTTCCGTAGAACAACGCTCAAGTGTCGACAAAAAATGATCAAAAACAACAGAATGACAGGGATGTAGAATAGAACCAGGAGATGCGACATGAGTGTTTATTATCTATTATCCTTTAAGATAGGTGGGTCAACAAATTTCAAAGTTGTAAAAAAAGGGGAAGAAAGGGAAGTGGAATTTAAAATTTATGTGCTGGTTGCATCTTCTTATCCTGTGTATAAATAAGGTTAGTGTCTGTCCTGGGACAATAAGTGCCTTCTTTTTGGTTACTCTGCCAGTCAATCCTCTTCTGGCAAAGAGCTTAACTCACCATGGTCACTAGTTCTCCTCACCCACATAGGGAATTTGGGAAAGAAATCCTGGTTTGTGGAAACGCGGACACTCAATCAGACTTCAGTTCATCAAATCTGTGTGGAGAATAAGCTCCACAAAAGCTGGCCTGGGGACCAGCAAGGTTGGGGAGGATTTCTGGTCCTCATGTTGGGCCCTATAGGAAGAGTCAGTATGTCATCTTAGAGTCTCATTTTTGATTGACAGGCAGAGATCTAGGGGTAACTGTGTGAAGGCCTGTGTAGCACTAGTGTTTAAAAAGGTCAGATACCCCCGAGTGCAGGAGGCTTCATCCTGCTTGGGCTGTGTGCTGCCTCCGGGACCCTGGACACTCAGAGGCTGGTCATAGAGAGGCTGAGCGACCTACCTGGCCATCTGCTCCTGCAGCCCCGGGTTTGTGCACAAGGCTGTTCACCTGACCGTAAAGAAGAAAGGGGATGAGACAGCACACAGAGCAAAGTAGGATTCCCCACAAGTGGAGGAAAGGTGCTGGAAACTCAATAACTCAATGTCATGATTTAACCAACCATTGCACAGAGAACATGGAGAAATGAGTGAACTATCCAATACTGAAACCCCACCTTAACTTGCTTTGTCAGGTGGAAAGAACATCAAATGATCCTCTATAATAGAAGTCCCCACAGACCACCAGCTGCCTGGGTGGAGAAGGACACTTTGGAGTAGGAGACAATAGGGTTCCCGAGAGAGCAATAGGCAGGACACTGGTGTCCCAGAGATATGGAGGTAAAGCTTGGAGCTCAATACTAATTCTGACGGAAAGCACAAGGCAGAGTACCTTATGTGTCACTGCTAACTCCAAGGTCAGAGGTTCAGGGCACACCAGTCCCTCCCAGGGAGAAGGATGAGCTATCTCTTCCTGTGAAGATTTACAGCCTTGGGAACTCAATGGGAGGTCAGGGTTGTCTCAACGGTACTGTTTTATTTTTACTTGGGGTTTTAGGTTTCTGAAAATGATGAGTTTCTGAATCTGGCAAAATTGAAGCCGACGTAAATGTTAAACTGAGTTGCAGGGAGTGTGTATCTGTGAATGTTTTTATTACTATTATTATTATTTTATTATTTTGTGGGTGTGTATGTGCGTGTGTATACCGTCAAATCGGATCTGACTGGTACAGGAGGAGATTGTCCCTCCTTTCCCGGCAGAGCATCTGGTGGATTTAAACTGTGCGCCTCTGGGATTACATACAGTGCAGCTTCTTGCCACTAGGCCACGAGAGCTCCCCTGTGAATGCTTTTATGCACTGCACTAATAAAAGGTGTGTTTGTTCTAAGTACAGAGCTTTGCCCCAGAAAACTCTCTGCTTAAGCCTAGTGGGTCCACTTCCTGACTTTTGTTTCTGACATCTGTTTTTGGGTTTTTTGGGGGATGCTTCTAGAAGGTTGAGGATCTGACTTAAATCTCTCTGAGTCAGGTCTTCTGACAGAAGTCAGAAAGGAGGGAAGTTTGGGCTTGGCTGTTTGGGCCCAGTGTGCCAGGAGTCAACCTAGATGTTCCCATCAAAGATGTCCAGCAGTTCTCACTGATGGAAACCCAGAGACGAGCCGCACCCTCTCCCTCCCTCTCAGTCTCTGGCCCTTGTGCTTGTCCTGCTAGGTGCTGCCAGAGGGAAACCACTAGTCCCCTTATCCCCCATCCCCAGGCCTCAGTATCTGGGCAGCACTCTCAGGTCTCCAGGCAGCACCTCACCCCTTCCCCACGATGATTCGTGACCACTCCTCACTAGTTCCTGCACTTTCCCTCCCCACTCAGCAGATGGCTTTGCCTCCTATTTCACAGAGAACACTGAGTGCATCCGGCATCAAATCCCTCCGCTTCCAGCATCCTTCCTGCAGACTTATTTCTGTCTACCACCACCTTCACATCCTCCTCCAGAGTCAGAGAATAGAGCATCCAGGGCTGTGTGGAATGTCTTCTCTTGTGCCCTGAATTCCTGAGCCCTCAACCCCCTCCATGTTTCTGCTTAAAATTTGCTTCACTAACCTTTCTCTCTTCTTCCCTCCAACTCTGCATTTTTGTTACATTAAACAATAATAGAACAAAACAACATCCTTCCTAAATCTGTGTTGATTCTATCATAGAATATTGCCAAGCCAGCCTCAAAACACCAAAAACCTACTGTGGATCATAATTTACACTGATCCTATTGTTGCGATGTGTAGCCGAACTATGACTCACAGCAACCCTATCAACAATGGCTCTGAACCTTGCACTGTCCTGAGTCAACTTCACCGTCTCTGACACTTGTGACCCCACTGGCATAGTCACACTGTCGATCCATCTCCTCAGGGTCTTCCTCTCTTGCGCTGACCTTCTGTCCTTCCAAGCATGTTGTCCATCAAGGACTGGCCACCTGCCCAAAGTATATGAGACAGAGCTTCAAAATGCTTGCCTGCAAGGGGCAGCCCGGTTTCACCCTCTCCAGGACAGAGCTGTTTGCCCTCTTGGCGGTCAATGGTATGTTCACTATTCTTCTCCACAACTCAAACTCATGGATTCTCATCCTTACTCATTGTCCAGCTGTTTCTCTGGACGGAACGAGGTTGCCCTGTTAGGTGCCCAAAGCACTGGTGCTGTGGTCCTTGGGAGCTGAGCTGCTCACCCAAACGCTGCTCCCTGGTGTTCTGGATCCACCAATGGTTTGGTGAGAGGAAGACGGGCAACCTTCTCCAGTGCAGTTCCGTTTACAGCCTCAGAAACCTGCTGGTTGGTCAGGTGTGATGAGCAGTTTCTGACTCAATGGAAATGAGTGAGTTGAGCTGAATGTTTATAGAAGCAGACAGCCATTCCTTTCTCCCTTTGGAAGGGTAGGTACCTAGTGGGTCTGAACTAGTGACCTTTCAGTTGGCACTCAAGTATGTAGTCTTCCCACCCCTAAGCTAACAGCTTCTTCAGAAGTGGGGCAGGTAGAGAAACCCCTGGAAAGTGGGAATGGGTACGAGTCCCCGCCTCTCCTGTTCCCCTGACCCTCTAGGGTACTGTCACCATTCAGATGTGCAGCAGTCAAAATAAGTGCCACCAGGGCCCACCCCTACAGGAATTCTGGTGATATAGTGTGTGCTCACCATGCATATGTCCTGTGGTTACTATCCACCAGCAAATCCATGGGGAATAGATAAGCACCCTCCACCTATTGAGATCTACAGCCTCAGAAACTCAATGGAGGGTCCCTAAGAGTCAGAATTTAATCTGTGTCAGTGAGTTTGTTTTAGAGCCCCACCACTGCTGTGCAAATAAGGTGACCTTGAGGTCTGTCCTGTGACACCTGAGCCGGCATCAGAGGCATCTTGTAGGCTGCTGAGGCTGTGGGCAGTGATGAGAGCCTCTGTCTTAGGTGACCCTGGGCCTCATCTCCTGCCAAATCGTGCCTTCAGGCTCCAAGAGCAGGGCCAGTGAAAAGGAGCCAGGCAGGAAAAAGCCTGTTCTTTCTGAGGGTGGCTCAGGGGCAGAGGCGGCGGTGGAAATAGCATCCAGAAGATCCAGAAGTAGGGGTGGGCGAGCTCTTAAACTGAGGTCAAAAAGTGGGCAGCTGAGTGGGGGTGCAAGGCTCTTGAACCGCAGAAGGTCACGTGCAGGGGCCTGGCTTCACGTTCACATCGTTTCTCCTCCACACTTTAGCAGAGGATCTCCAGGCTCCACGTCTGGTCTGTGACATCTTCCAGACAGCATCCACAGCCCTGCCGCTCCCCTCAGGCCCGACTGTGAGGTCCCTGCCATTGTTCTTCTTAGGGAACTGCCTCAAAAACCTCCTGGCCGACTCTTCTCCGATTTTCCTAAGCATTACATTTCCTGAGCCCCGCCCCCCCCCCCATCCTGTGTCAAACAACAAGCTGAGTGTTTTACACCCATCATTCTAATCATGGCCATCTACTTCTTAAATAACAGGCCTCTGAAAACCCCATGAACACGGTGACTGCGAGTCGTACTCCACTCGATGGCACCTAACAACAACAATAATGAGGTAAGTTTTATCATTTCAATCTCCTGGAAGAGAATTTTAAGGTTTAGACAAGTGAGGTCATTCATTACCCAGGTTTGTTAACGAGACCTGTTGGTGCTGTGGTCAAAACACTAGACTGCTAACTGAACTGAAAGGTGTCGAGTTTGCATCAGCAGCTGCTCCTCCAGACAAAGATGTCGCGGCCACTCTCTGTTTCCATAGTGACTTACAACCTTGGAAACGACATGAGGCGGTCTTACCCTGCTGCAGCTTGCTATGAGTTGGATTTGACTCAATAGCGGTGAGTCTGTACCTAGTGAGCCATGAGACCAAGATTGAACCATGAACCTTAGACTCCACGCCCTATTGATTCTAATGCCTAGATGTCTGTAACGAGTTTGATTTATTGCCAACAAACCCAGGAGCAAGAGAATTACTCAACTGTCCAGCATGAAGGCCGGTATTTATTATTGTTGGGACCTATAGACCTTAACCCATTTCCCCTAAAAAGCAGAGGAAACACTTGCAAAAGATCTTAGGGCTGGTTGTTACATGGAGTCGATTCTGACTCATGTCAGCGCTTAGTACTAAGCACTTCTCAGTCCTGTACTGTCCTCCTCATTGCTGTGTGGCAGCCGATTGGGGGAGCCTCGGTGTCAACAAGAACCCGTGGAATTGAGGTGCTCTCTCTTTGTCACTGCTTTCTCACTTTCTCAAGCATGAAGGGGGCTCTGGGCGCCTAGTGGTAACAAACGGCACTGCAATCCTGAAGGCACGTGGTTCAAATCTAGCTGCTCCACAGGAGAAACATGGGTAGTCTCCTCCTGTGCAATTAAACTGCCTCTGGAAACCTGCTGGACGGTCAGCTATGGGCTGCTTGCAACTCGACAGCACACGACAACAACAACAGCATGAAGGATGTCCTCTCCAGGGACAGGTTCCCCCCAACTGGTCCCAATAACACATCCAAAGTATATGGACAAAATCTCACCAACCTTGCATCTAAGGAGCATTCTAGCTATAGTTCTTTCAAGACAAACTTATTTTTTTCTTCTGGAAGTTCCACAGAATGTGCAGTGTTCCCCAGCATAATTCAAAGGCATCAATTTTTATCTTGGTCTCTTCCTTATTCATTGTCAAACTTTCACATACATAGAGAACAATTGAAAATACCAGCCCTTGGATCGGGGTACACATTCATCCTCAGAGTGACGTCTTCACTTTTTATGAGGTGTGTTTGGGACAAAATACAAGGTCATAACAGTGAGAGGGAGGGGAAGGGAGGCAGAAAAATGAATGGACTCTGAGGTAGGCATCATAAGAATGAACAAAGTCTGAAGTGGACATCACAAGAAGCAGGCTGGATGGCTCAGCTATGCTGGCTTGTCTCTAAGGAGGCCACAGGAAACAACAGCATTATGGAAAAAGGTGGAAACTTCTTCCTTACTTTGAATCTTTCTCCAGTATTTCCACCCCTATAGGGCATTATCCAGGTCCTCTGGACGGTATGAGATCCAATCACTGTGCATCCAGATCAGGTAGGTCCTGGTGTGAGAACTGTTTCATTTCACTGGAGATCATGTCAAGACCTCAGAACTCCCTCCCTGCCCCAGGATGACTACACAGCCTGGTATGTTAGGAAGTGAGTGACAGCAGCAGTGGGGACTCTTCCTGAGCAGGTGGCCAAAGCCAGCTGCAAAAGCAAGCGGAGGTGAGGCAAGGAGAAGCAAGTGAAACAACTTCTGACATCTTTCAAAATCAAGTATACATCCCTTAGCGAGGACATCCAAGACCCTCCACTAAGAGAGACCTCACTTTCTCTTTCCAACCTAGTTCATGGTTCCTCTGTGCCTTCCTCCCTTCAGAACCACCACTAACATGAAGCTCTTATATGGGGTGGGGGGCCAGGTATATTTTCCTAGCTGGCGACAGCCTTGTGAGCTCTGAGTTTGCCTGACCAAATTTTAGAGCAAACTAGTAAAAAAATAAAAACCCAAACCACCCTTTCTTCCTGGGCACAACTCATGCCAAAATAATCAGCTGGGTTTCAGTTTGTCCCTTTGTCACCCACACATGGATGCCTTGCTAACCCCACTAAATCTCAGGTGAGAAAACAGACCCAGAGAGGTGGACATCCTTGCCCAAGGTCACACAGCTTCTACCAGGCTGGCCCACGCATTGAACTTGGCATCATGGCTTGAATTTATCTTCTTTGCCTCTGACTTTACCCTAGTGCCCAGTTAGGCATTGTCAAGGCCACTCTACCCTTCATTTAGAAATAGACCTTGAAACTTTCCAGTGTTTCTGGCACTGACTCTGTGTGCTGCCCCATCTCAGTGCCTGAGGCGGCGAGCAAAGGCCATACCCTATTTTCCCTTCTCGCCCTGTGACCCACAGAGAATGCGCCTCAGGGGCCTTCACCAGGGACCTCATCCCTCATCAGGAACTCCTGCCTGCTGACTTCCTGTTTTCATACTCTTTCTTCCTCTGCTTATTTTCTCTATTTTGTTGTTCTTCAGCCATTTATGGTTCTCTTCTCCCAGCCTACTCTGCCAAAAGGAAACTTTCTTTTTCTGTGATTATTTTAAACCAATGTTTAGACAAAGAGACATTATACATTTGTCAGCTTGTGGGAATGGAGTTCTTAGCTGTTCCATCTCCCTCCATTTTCTCTGTGGTTTATTTTCTAAATGATAGCCTTTAGGTCCCACAGCTTAGAAGAAACAATGTTCTAAAACTGTTCTGCACGCAACATGGAAATCGGAGGACCAAACGCCAGGATTCTCTCTCTAACAGAGACGCTTTCTTTGCTGATTGCAACAGTAGACAGCTGATGGGAAAACAGCTACCTAGCTTCCCTACTTCTGCTTTCTAAAACCATTTCCCTGATTAAAAACCATCACAGGCTATCCATTTCCTCTGAGATCAAGTCTAAGTCCTTTAACAAGGCAGCCTCTATGACCCCCAAAATCATTCATTTCTGCACTCTCTAGCTCTCTCTACTTCTTTCAAATGGTGCCCCGATACAGCTCTCTAGCCTAGCTCACTACTACTCCATCTGGTTCGTCTTCCTTCACTTTCTCGTACCTCCCTGTTCTCCCTGTTCCTGCCACCCTGAACTTCTCCATACTGGAAACAACATGCGTATTCATGTCACCTTATTGCACCTGCTGTTCCTCTGCCAACAATCCTTTCCCCTTTCTCTACCACATGAACTTCTATTCACCCTTCAAGGCATAACTCAAATACCATCTTTCTTGCCTTTGCCAACTCCTCCAAAGTCAAGTTCATGACTCCTTCCCATGTGTTCCTTTTAAGATTTAGATTGTTGTTTTCCTTAAGCGTTGTTCAAGTTGCCCCTAAGCTCATGGTGTTCTCACTTGTGCAAAATAGGATTGGACAGTTGTGACCCATACAGTCTTCATGGACTGATTTTTTCAGAAGTAGATTTATAAGACTTTCATCCTGGCCTCTAAGCTCTGCTGAAACTTGTTCAGCATTGTAGCAGCCTGCAAGACTCCACAGATGAATGGTGTTTGCACATGAGGTGTGTTGACTTGGAATTGGACCCATTGCCAGGGAGGCAGCTACTACTGAATCACCACAGCTACTGGATTCATCACTATGAATTTCTATTTACATATTTTAAGTATTACTCACTGGGATAATTGGCTGTGCTACTTAGCACATGTGCCTGAATTCGTATGTGCAACCTGTGTGTGTGTGTGTGTGTGTGTGTGTGTGTGTGTGTGTGTGTGTGTGCTTTGCATGTGGTTTTGCTAATTGTGGTATGATTATGGAAAGGAAGATGTGAACTAAAAAAGTTGGTTACTCTCAGAGTTGCTCTCCCAGGGAGAGATCATGGATAACTTAAACTTAATAGGAAACCAGAACCTGGCAGGACAGGTGGAGAATGTGTGAGAAAACAGAGTCTATGAACCATCACCATCACCTGGGAGAATTTGTTACAAATTCAGATTCCTGGGCCTCGCCACAAGCCTTATGAATCCAAGTCTCCAGGACAGGGCTAAAACTCAGGAATTTGCATTTTATTTTTAAAAATTGTGACTTGAGTGACCATTTACAAAACAAACTGGTTTTCAATCCAACCATTCATGGACATTTTTGTTGAACAACCTTATTTACTATATCCATAATATTATAATCACATCCTTGCCATTTTCTTGTTACCATTCTCATCACTTTTCATCTCTATATCCTACCCCTTCCTGCCTTCTTTATTGTTATTATAGACTATCAAATTGGAACCGACTCATAGCTAACTTGTAGGTTTTGGGAAGGAGATTGTGCCCATCTTTCTCCTGTGGAGCAACTGGTGGATTCAAACGTAATGGCTTCAGGTTGGCCATGCAGCTCCTTACCACTAGGCCACCAGGGCTCCCTAAGATGCTTTATTCCTTAGGGCTTTAACCTTGGGCAAATGCTGCACTTTTGACCTTATGTAGTTGGTTATTCTAAGGAATGGATTCCTCCCTGGAGTTATTGGTCATGTTATGGGTCTAAGAATCTGTATTTTAATATCAGAAGATCATTCTGTACAAGAGTTTGAGAACCATTGATGTGGGTGCCTTATGCCACTGACATGATGTTTGTCAAGGTCAGTAGTTGTTAAACCTTCTGAATCTGGAATTTAGTGGATGGGTGCACTTTAGACCTTGTTTGTGTACTCTTTTGGTAGTATTGAGTCCAGTTAATGCTCCCCTCCTTTTAAAACGCTTCACTCACCATCTACAACATCACTAACCATTCATTTACACCCTCCCTAGCTGATTCCTCTCCTTCCAAACACCTTCCCGTCTATTCCTAGATCTTCTCCCAAGTCTTGGCCTTGGCCCTGTCTCCTCTGTTACTTCACCTCAGACTCATGACTTCTACAACCACGTGTATACAATGGTGGCAGCTACCCTGATATTATTAGGATAGGTGCTCTCCTTGATCTCTATCCTATGTACAAAACTCTACTTAAGTCCACTTTGATGGTTTCAGCCATCTCAAGTTGGCACAGTTCAAAAATTACTCTGTTCATCTTCCTCCTATATGTCCTATTTCTCACTATTAAAAATAAGCAAGACATAGCCACAGATCATGGCTTAAAGTATAGAGCACTAGAAGGATGTCTATTTGTGTTTTATTGACTATTCAAAGGCATTTCACTGTGTGGATTACAACAAATTATGAACAATTGAATAGAATGGGAATCACAGAAGACTTGATTTTGCTCATATGAAACCTATTCCTTGACCAGGAAGCTGTTGTACAAACAGAAAAAGGAAACATTGCATGGTTCAAAATCAAGAAAATAATGCATCAGGGATGTATCTTTTCTCCATACTTTTTCAGTCTATAGGCTCAACTGACCATTCAGAAAGCTGGACTTTATGATGAAAAATGTGTTATCAGGATTGGAGGAAGATACATCAACAATGTGTTATGCAGATGACACAACCTTGCTTGCCGTAAAAGAAGAGGACATGAAGTATTTGCTGCAGAAGGTCAAAGACTACGGCCTTCAAGATAGATTGCTTCTCAGAATCAAGAAAACACTAGATCATCACCAGGTCAATAGGCAGTATCATGAGAGATGGTGAAAGAATTGAAGTTTTTAATGATTTCATCTTGCTTGGATCCACAGTCAACACGGTTGGCATCAGCAGTCAGCAAATCAAAAGATGAGTTACACTGGGAAAATATGTTGTCAAAGACTTCTCCAGAGTGCTAAAGAGCAATGATGTTAGTCTAGAGAGTAAGGTGTGCCTGATCCAGATCATAGTCTTCTCAATTGCTCACTATGCATCTGAAAGCTGGACAATAAACAAGGATGACAGAAGAAGAATCAATGCTTGTGGTTCTGGAGAAGTGTATTGAATACACCCTGGACTACCAAGAGAACAAACTAGTCTGTCCTGGAGAGAGTGAGACCAAGTTTCTCCTTGGAGGCAAAGATTTTGAAGTCCCATCTCGCATACTTTGGACATGTTACCAGGAGGGACCAGTCCTTGGAGAAAGACATCATGCTTGGAAAGTGGCGAGGGTCAGTGCAACACAGGGAAAACCTGAATGACATTGATTCGCACAATGATTGTGGCACTAATGGCAGGTGTGTCCAAGATAGTAAGATTGGTTCAAGATAGGGACAATTCAGAGCCATTATTCTTTTTTTTAAAATTTTTTAAAATTTTTATTATTTTTGTGTGAATGTACCGTCAAATCAGATCTGACTGGTACAGGAGGAGATTGTCCCTCCTTCCCCAGCAGAGCATCTGGTGGATTCGAACCATGCACCTCTGGAATTGTAGTTGCAGCTCCTTGCCACTAGGCCACCAGAGCTCCCCTAGAGCCATTGTTCTTAGGGTCTCTATGAGTTGTAGTTGACAGCATACAACAACAACATATACCTGAGAGATGCCACAGCTCTTATTAGCCGTGCCATCTTAGACAAATGACTGTAATATTAAGGGTTCATTGTTCAAAATGGCTTTCCTAGCAATTGTTTTTTATTTTTCCACATGGATGCCCAGGATCATAGAAATAGGACATGTTAGTATTTTTACAAGGGAAATGGCTTAGTCTTGCCATTCTACTAGATTTCAATGGAGCAGTTTTAGCAGCAGAAATTGGAAATATCAAAACCACAATGAAGAAGAGAAAGTAGCATGTGTCCTGAGAGGCCAGAGATTCCTGCATCAGCTAGAGCAAGATCTACACAAGAACAACAGCACCCTCAGCAGAGAACCAGAGACTGACATGAGGCAGAGCTGACTTGGAACTGCTGCCCCGCAGAACCAGAGCCAGAGGTCTTTAACCAAAGTTTGCTGCAGGACTGAGGGAAGACACCCTAACTGGCAGAAGTACGGGAACTTTTAACACTGACCTAAGTTGGGAGGATTTGCAATCACGCTTCAGAAATTGTCTGGATTAGGGGATTGTATCCTGCTGCCAATCTGAATTATAGACTTCCAATTTCCCTAATTAATTCCATAACTATGATTATGATTCTGTGAAATCTGTATAGTCACTGAAACAAATTTTAAACCCAGTAGAGCAGCGAATTGGTGATGGAATAAGTAGAAATTGGTACAGGAGCATGGGAGGCCACATCTGACTTTATAGGAATTAGTCTTGTGCTATGGATGTTGTTGACGGGGACAGTTCCCATTTGTGTTGTTAGTTGAAATCAGATTGACTGACCATCCTCATGCCACCCTTACTCTTTTTACAATTATTTACATCTTTTCCTCTATTTCCTCACCTGAAAAGTTGTGAGGGTTAAGTGAATTCACGCGTATTAAGGACTTAGGGCAGGTTTTGGTGTTGATGGGAAAGTCTGCTGTTAGGAACCTCTCCAGGGTACTGAAAAGCAATGGTGTCACTTTAGAGACTAAGGTGCGTCTAATACAGGCTATGGTCTTTGCAATCACTTGTTAGGCATCAGAGAGTTGGACAATGACTAGGGAGGCTAGAAGGAGAATTGATGCCTTTGAGCTGTGGTGCTGGAGAAGAGTATTGAATATACCCTGGACTGCCAAGAAAACAAACAGATCCATCGTGGAGAGGGTTAAACCAGGCTGCTCCTTGGAGACAAGGATTCTGGGGCTTCGTCTGACATACTTTGGACATGTTGTAAGGAGGGACTGGTCCTTGGAGAGGGATACCATGCTTGGGAGGGTAGAGGTGGGCACAGGAGAAGAAAACCCTCTATGAGGGATTGATTTGGTGACGGGGTAATCGGGATGAGTGTGTCAGAGGCAGTGTGATTGGCACAGGATAGAGCATGATAGAGCAAGCAACTTGACAACACATTACAATAACAACAACAGAAGTACTTAAAAACATTAACTCTTGATAATAAGGGAGATGACATTGATAAGTAAAATTTTACATTATTTTTTATTTTTCCAATCTCCTTTATCCCTCTCATTGCCTATATACAAGGTGTTCACTAAGTCCATTCTTTTGTTTTAACATCTCATCTTCTCTGATATTTATCTCTTCTTCCTTATCAGTCTTAATTTAGTTCAGAGCATTCTCATGTCTTTCTGAAACTAATCTGGAAATGGTCTCTCATCAGTATCCATTTTTTTTCTCTCTAATTTTTGAGGTCTCTTGAAAGCAGGGCATATGCCTTGTTCCTCTATATCTAAAGCACCAATTAAGTGCATCTTTTTTTTTATTTTAAGAAAAAAAAAAAAGAACACCTTAATCTTGCTGCAATTTAAGCAGCTCACAGTGACCTTCCATTGACTTTCTGTTAAGTGCAAGGTCAGAGACTGCCCAGTATTTCTCCTTCAATGTCTCTGGTGAGCTTGGATCATCTTTGGATGGTCTTTGGATTAGCAGCACAGCTTGCTACAGATCACACCATCACTGCTCCCTAACAGTTTTTGCTTTTTGTTTTGGTTGTTGTTGTTTTTAATTTTCTAAATGATTAATTATCCTCTCCCCCTGCACATCCTTATACCTCTACTTCCACACTTTCCCACTCCTCTTGGATCCTTGTACTGATTCTGCAATAATGGTTTTATATAATATTTAACCTTGTGAGACTGAGTTAGTTCACTCAGCATAATGCTTTCCAGTCCCTCCCAAGTTAGGTAATAATTAGGTAAAAATATTTCGGTAATAATTAGGTAAAAATCATTGCTCTTGCATGCTGCATAGTATTCCATTTGTGAATGTACCATCATTTCTCAATCCATTAGTTTGTTGTCCGACATTTGGGCTGTTTTCATGTTCTTGCAATTGTGACTAATGGGCAAAAACATGGAAAGAATTTACACAGAGGACAATATTCGAATGGCAAACAGACACATGAAGAAATGCTCCAAATCACTGGCAATAAGAGAGATGCAAATCAAAACCACAATGAGGTGCCATCTCACTCCAGAAACAGTGGCAAAGATTAACAGGGCAGCAAAAAATAAATGTTGCAGAGGATGTGGTGGAATTAAAAAATGTTAAAACCATTCTGCAAGGCAATTTGGCGTTTCCTCAAAAAGCTGAACACAGAAATTCCATATGGTCCAGCTATTCCACTACTTGGACTATACCCTGAGAAAAAGAGAACTGAGGCACAAATGAAGATTTGTACACCAATGTTCCTTAACTCTTTAATGAATAAATGACTCTCTTTCATTGCCTTGAAGTTGGAACAGACTCATAGCTGACCCTCCAATAGGTTTTTCAGAGGCTGAAAATCTCATGAAACGAGATTGCTCATCTTTCTTTCTTGGAAAGTTGGTGGATCCAAACCACCAGAGAGGCTTGAACTTTGTGTTCATAGTACAAGTCCCCATAGACTACATCACCAGAGCTCTTTTATCAAATAAATAGATGAAACAGCGGATGGATAGATGGATGCCCAGAAGGACAAAACAAATGCATTATGTAAAAATCTTCAAGAGTAAGACAAATTATAAATCAATGCCGGGATGACCATTCAAGGACTCAGGAGAATAAATTCTAATTAAGATGGATTCACAAGAAAGTGTTTCTGAACAGAAAAGTAATAATGACCTAGTCAGTTATGTTAATGTGACTGAAGACACACATCTCCCAGAAGGGATGAGGGCTGCAGAGATGCTAGAAGAGGAATCTATGTCTGCAGAGATGCCTCCAGTTCTTCTCAAGGGAAAGAGACATGGGGCCTGAGGTCAGGGATTTTCCCACAAGTGGGGAGGAGAGTACTGTCATAGGGCAGAAGAAGAAGTTTACCGAGCCTTCCTAACTCATGTGAAGCATTCCTTCTAAGCCTTCCCATTTCCTTTCTTCTCATTCCACCCTCTTTGTGAGCCTGCAAATTTAGTCTGGGCAGCAGATATGAATAGCTGAATCCCTGGAAAATCCTTCTTTTATTTTGCTGTCAGTCTGTCATGTGTGTGGCCTTTGTTGGTCTGTTTCCAAGAGCTTGGTAAATTCTGGATGCACCAATACCACTGAATTTCTGGACGTATGACGCTGATGACCACATCAGTGGCCATAGTAAGTCCACTTGGCCGTGGACCTAGAAGGGTTGAGTAGGACATGAAAACTCAAATGGCGGGTCATGTCAGTTATAGAATGATATTTTACAGTTACATGAAGAATGTCTTGTTGAGTTTAGTCAAGGACTTCTGCCCTCACTATCACTGTTCCTGGGAAATATCCAATTCATTTGAAAAGTCCCTTACTAATTGGCCCAGCCTAATATTTATCAAGAACCCACCCCATACCCCACTGCTACTGAGTCACAGTAACCTCTCTTGGGATTCCACAGCTGTAAAAATTCATGGAAGGAGACTGATTACTTTGCCAGGAATGGCAAATGCACAATATACACACATAGCTACTATTTCTATCTACGTTCTTTGCATATTTTTTAAATTAATTTCAATGACCATCTACAGAGATTTTGCATTTCCATTCATTCATTGTTGCACTTTTCTCCTGCCCCCCCCCCAGTTCACTCTTCTCCTTGAAAAGCAAAAGAAAAACACCATTGGTGTACAATCCCCCCGCACCCCCCAACCCCCAACCCTGAGTATACTCCACTCTGCAACCCTCATTCCAGGCTCTTATGATAATCATAATGCCCTAACATATATTACTTTTAAACTATTCTCTCCCTCATCAGCTTCAATGCAGTAACATAATTTATCCAATTTTTCTCAGTCTTATCCCCAGTTCTTTGCATATATTAATAATGAATTATACCTTCCACCCTTTTTAACTTTACTTTAAGTATTTTCCCAATATAACTCTCATGTAAAACACTTCCAACTGACTACATTTGGTAGATAAAATAGGGCATATTTACCATTTATATATGGTTTAGAAGGTTTTTTTCATATTTTTTACAAAAAATTAATTTTTAGTATGTAATATGCCAATCAGTACTTTAGTGTTGAAAATAGCAATTTACTTGCTCATATTCTGTATGTCAGCAATTTAGGCTTTGCTAAGCCTTGACAATTATTCTGTGAACACTGCCTGACTGCAGTTACCTGATATCTTCATGGGGATTCTAATGTGGTATTTTTCACAGGGCTTATTGAAGCAAACTGTTGGCTGAGCCATGCTGCTCTGCAGGTGTGGTGGTATGGGCACCTTTTAAATGGCCTTTCTTGCAGTGACTATCACCAAATGGTTGGGTGAGATTATGAAGTTAAAATGCTTGTGATCCATCAAGAAGATTGGATACCTTGCTAATAATGTATGTAAGGTTTATTGCCCTTTGTTATGGTATGACCATACAAATAAGAAATATGAGCCCTACCAAGGGGATTGGTTAGTTTTGGCCATGCTACTCTGCTTTAAATCCCTGAGACAGGAAAAGGGGAGCTCATGACTATGCTACTTTCTAAGAAAGAAGAGGTAGAAGTAGAATATATCATTTGTGCCTGGCGTCCTTGCACTAAGAACCCCTTAGGCCCAGAAGACAAAGGCTATAAACATGAAATTTTGGTGGCCACAGAACCAGGAGATTGGTGTGAAACAGTCCAGTGAGATTCCTGCCCGTGGAGTAAGGTTGCTACTATGAATGTGCTGACCTATGGAACAAGAGAACTGGGCTTCTTTCAGCAGAAGGCTTTCTAGTGGAGCAGGGTGCTTCTGAGTACTTGGCAATGGAACTAAGCTTGTTGACCCACTGAACAAGAGAACTGAGCACTTTGGGCCAAGACTTAATGGCAGAGTAGGGTTTCATTGAGTGCTTATTGGCAGGGATAAAGAGCTTTGTAACACTTGTTGGAGCAGGGCAGACGCTAGGTTGAAGGGCTAAGGGATCTGGAGCCAGATAGAATTCTGTTAGTGGATCCAACTGAGGCGAGGGTATCTGGATCAAAGAACTGTAACCTGAATCCATCTTGATCTTGTATTGCTACATGTTACTTCCTGAATAAACTCCCTAGCTGTGAGTATAGTTTGTGAACTCTGTGTGACCATTATAACAAACCCAGCACAGAGTCGGGTGTGCTCATGTCCAGATTGGTTTTAAATTTTAAAAATAGGCTAAAGAGAGAGTAACATTTGACCTCAACTTGATAGAAATCAGTTTGGGGCTAGTGACTTGAATTCTTCTGCCTTCTCATGAACTTACAAGATTTCCGATACCACCATGACACAATTTTTGTCGCCAACTAGTTCCTAAGTACTTTTTAGGCCCTGGTAGCATAAGTCCAAGACAGTTGTGTTACTAATCCAAAGGTTGTATATCTCTGTGGTTCGAATCTACTCACAGCTCCATGGGATAAAGATGAGTGGTATCCTCCCATTGTGATTTATAGCTTTGGAAACCCAAACCTTGGCTGCTAAGAGTAGGAACTGACTTAGCAGCAGTGAGCATGTATTTAACATTTGTTAATGTCCCACTAACCCAAGGAAGTACCAGTCTATCTATGTGATAGATAGCGATTCAAAAAGGCAAGATCCATTAGACACCATTATTAAAACAACCTAGCATAGACATGGTCTTTGCAATCACTTTTTATGCATCAGAGAGTTGGACAATGACTAGGGAAGATAGAAGGAGAATTGATGCCTTTGAGGTGTGGTGCTGGAGAAAAGTATTGAATGTACCCTGGGCTGGCAAGAAAACAAACAGATTCATCCTGGAGAGGGTTAAA
>NW_006399816.1:12016867-12022422 GCF_000299155.1 Elephantulus edwardii
CTTGGGAGGGTGGAGGGACAGCACAAGAGGGGAAGACCCTCTATGAGGTGGATTGATTCAGTGACTGGGGTAATTGGAATGGGTGTGTCAGAGGCCATGCGATTGGCACAGGATAGAGGTGGGTTTAGGGCTGTTGTACATAGGGTCACTATGAGTCGCAAACGACTAGATGGCACATAACAATAGCATAGACAAGGGGGTATTTCATCTATCAGAAACTGAATGCCTGGTATGAGCCAAGCACCTCGAAAACACTGACTTTAAAATGAAGATGGAATTGGCTTTGACTTTTTTGGAAAAGGGGAGGAATGACCAAACAAGTAAATTGAAACTACTGCTTGAATTGTTAAGGATGAAATGGCAATACCATATCTTATTTATATCAAGCACACACTCATGTAAATTTTGTACACATATACAACACATACTGTGCACATGTGAAACTAACATGCGAGGAGGGGTATGATTTGAAAAAACATACAACGTATGCTTATGCATGCAAAAAAACATGGTAAGCAGGTTTCTATTTCAGTGTGTTTGTACATGCACTAGGGGGAAGGTGGTGATGAATTATGTAGATCATTTCTTCCATTCTCCATTTCACGTGGATTTATGCAGCCAAGTTGAATGAGTAACTCTATTGCTCTCCATTGTGATAAGTGTCCCTAAAAAGCTTTTCTGCAGGCTGTAAAACATTCAAAACAATCGCATAAGTGTATTCTTCATGACCACAAAGAACTACTTGAGATTTTTTTTCCCCTCTAGAAACCTGGCCAACTCTGCGACTGAGGCCCATGGTGCTAACTGTTGATGTTCCCTCCCTCCCTGCATTCCTGCCGCCCACAGCTGCTGAGGCCAGCGGGAAGGGTCAGAGGCCAAATGCTTATGTTCCAAACAGCCTCTCCAGAGATAATGGCAAAGAGACAACTCCACTTACTAAAACAATCATCTCCTCCGTTTACACAGCTCTTGATCCTTCTTTTCAAAGCATATTTACATCCTTTCTCTAATCTAATTGTTCATTGAACTTTGAAGCAGGCAGTATATAAAAAAAAGGAGAAAGCAAGGCTCAGAGGAGGGAAGTGACTTCTTCAATAATTTGCTAGGCTAAAAGTAGAACTCTGGCTTCCTGACTCCAGGTCCTGGACTTGCCCGTAGATTTCATGGCCACATGCCCTTCTTGGTTGGAGAAAGCCTGCTTTTAAAACCCTTCTGGGATTTTTCTGCCTACCTCCGCTCCCTGACACTTCCACTAATAGCCACTTAACCACTTTAAGCATACTTTACTTTGTGTTCTTATGAAAATGATAAGGAAGAAACATCAAGTATTACTCTGGTGCTGGCTTCTAAATGTTTTCATTTCAGAAATCCCCACATCCAGCCCATGAGGGCTCTCCAGTTGGAAAAGAGAGTTTAAACACTGATTTCAGTGTGAGTGTCCACCCACCTCCTCAAAACAGAATGAGATACTGGAGAAAAGCCAAAACGCTTATCTCGAGATGCCTCAGGGAGGCAAAGCTGGCACCTGAGAGCATAAGACAGTCTGAAGAAGTCCAGGGCACAAGGAATGGGGACTCCTTGCCTCCATGCTATTGGGGGGTTATGGGGCACAGTACCCATCACTTTCTTCTCCTCAATCCCATCTTTCCAGAGAAGATTGCTTTCCTGCGTTGCTACCCTGGAGCATAAGAAACTCATTAGAAAGGTGAAACTGGGGCTGATACTTAGATTCTCAAAAACTAGGGCAGAGGGAGAAGTGGTAGGCAGACATCATCTACCTCTCCTCATTCCTTGCTGGTTGAGAATAGAATAGGTGGTCTCAGAATTCTTTTCAGTGGAGCAGCTGCTTGATAGGCTGGCATGTTGGATGAACACTCTCTACCAACTTTATAGTCTTTGGTGGCCTTAAAACCTTGTAGAAAAGGAGTAGAAATAGGCAATTCCCTAGGTGTTCATGATGTACATATTCCTGTGTTGACATGAAGAGGCTGCCATGTTTTAGACTCATAGTCAACTGTAAACAAGAGCAGGTCCCTTTAAGCAAAAGTTCCTGAAGTCCTTTGACAATGTCATCAGAGGGTCAACTCTTGTCTTGGATGGCACAATTGAAGGGCCTGGCTACCCATTTACAAGAACCAGAAGACTCTGAAGTCACAACAGAATTCTAACCATGTTACTAAGCAAACTTACCACGTAAATTGGTCAGGGGAGGTGGGGCAGAAAAACAGAGCAGCTAGAGCAGAAGGTGACTGCAGAGCCCAGTGGTTCAGGCATTCCTGTTTCACTGAAGAGGAAATAGGATCAGAATAGGAAAGTAACTTCCCCAAAGCCACAGAGCACATCAGCAGCTGAACGAGAACCTGGTCTCCCTACTTTCATGCCAAAACTCTTTCTAGTTTACTATACACTTCCTTTCTTCCACACATCAGCTTCTATTTCTCCTTAAATCTGCTGGCTGTTCTGAGTACCTCTTTCTCACATAACAACCCACTTTTCTTTAAAAAAAAAACCACACAAAACAAACCCACTGCAGTCCAGTAGATTCTGGCCCATTGGCAATCCACTGGGTGTCCAAGGCTGTAAATCTTTAAAAAAAAAAAAAATAAGAACTTACCTGCAACCAGGAGAAGATAAAATAGATGAATGGGATCTTCTAAGAATCAAATCCTAAGCACATCCCAAAACTTCTCCAACAGGGTAAAAAGGGAAGCCACATACTGGGGAAAAGTATTTGGTAATGACATATCAGATAAGGGACTTATATTCAGAATTTATAAAATACTTGAGCACCACAACAAGATAAAGTAAATAATCCAATTGAAAAATGGGCACAGGATATGAACAGACACTTCACCAAAGAAGACACTCAAATGGATAACAAGCACATGAAGAAATGTTCAAAATCCCTAGCTCTAAGAGAGATGCAAATTAAAACAACTATGAGATATCATCTCATCCCAGTCAGAATAGCAAAATTCAACAGAAAAGCAAGCAACAAATGCTGGTGAGGTTGTGGAGAAAATGGAACCCTGATTCACTATTGGTGGGAGTGTAAAATGGTGCAACCACTGTGGAAAGCGGTATGGTGCTTTCTCAAAAAGTTGCAAATAGAGATACCATTTGACCCAGCAATTCCACTACTGGGAATATACCCCAAAGAGACCATAACTGACATCCAAGGAGATGTATGCACACCCATGTTTATTGCGGCTTTGTTCACAATAGCAAGGAGTTGGAAACAATCTAAGTGCCCATCAACAAATGAATGGGCACAGAAGCTATGGTATATTCACACAATGGAAAACTACACTGCATTGAAAAACAAGGAACTCATGCGACATTATTGAAAATGGGCAACCCTGGAGGACATTATGCTGAGTGAAGTATCTCAGTCACAAAAGGACAAATACTGCATGGTGACACTGTTTTAAAACAGGGCTGACATCAGGGTTGGGGAGAGACTGAGAAAGATGGGTTCAATATACGGCATTGAAACAGATGAAGGAGAAAACTGTTTAAAAGGGCTATGTGATTAAGTATTTTTGTCATAACAGGTGTCTAGAGAGAAGGCTACATGGTTGAGTGGACCTGGGGGAGGGTTTGTAAAACAATGAAATAATTTTTGTTTTACCTTTACAAGAGGGTAGTATACTAGGCGGGAGTGTTGGGGAGGGGAGAAAAGTGCAACAATGAATGTATGGAAATCCAAAGTCTCTGTAAATTTTTACTGAAATTTATAATAAATTAAAAAAATAAATAAAAATTTTTTATTTTAATTGTCATTTTAACAAAAATTTACAGAAAAATTAGATTTTCATTATTCATTGTTGCACATTTTACCCCCTCTTCTTCGCTTCCTTCTCCCCAAGTTAACTTTATTTTTCTTTTCATTAGTTTATTTATAAAATTCTAATACAAATTTGAACAAATTCTTTCAATTTCCCTCAAACCCCTCCCCCTATCAAACTGTACAACCCAATGATTAATCCCCTCTTCCCCCTGTACATTCACATCCCTTTGCTTCCAGCCTCTCCCACCCCTCCTGGGGTGGGAGACCATTCTACCATAATGGTTTTATACAACATTTATCCTTGTGGAACTGAGTTAGTTCTCTCCAAGGCTGTAAATCTTAATGGGAGTTGTTGTTGTATGTCAGAACCAACTCATAGTGTATCCTCCAGCATGTTTTCAGAGGCAGCATATCACACAGGAAGAGATTGCTCATCCTGCCTTCTGCACAGCCTCTGGTGCATTTGAACTACATGCCTTTGGGATTGCAGCACAGCTTCTTACCACTAGGCTGTCAGAGCTACCTTAATGGGGTTGAACGCCCTATCTTTCTCTCAAGGAGCATCTTATTGTTGTTGTTGTGTGCCATCAAGTCAGAACTGATTCACAGCTGACCCTGCAGTGGGTTTTCAGAGGTCGTTAATTGCACAGGAGGAGAATGCTCATCTTTTCCCAAGAAGCAGCTTGTGAATTTGAACTGTGTGTCTTTGAGTTCAAACTGACAAATTTTTGGTTAGTAGCTCCTCCTCCTCCAGACTGCCTTCCCGGGAGATGAATTAGTTTACAGATATTACCACTAGATGGCTTAATTTAAAATTCAGTTGCTAAGAGGATTGGGTGGAAATCTAGATTTACTTTCAAATAAATATGACTATTTTGTTTCTGTTCTGAGGAATCTGGATTGTTCTGTAATATGCTTAGGTTTGAGGTGTCAAATAAGAAGTAAGCACTGTATTCTAAAGAGGTAGGAAATTCTTAGAGAACAACAGAAAACAACCTGTGGTCAGTAGAAAGAGAGATCTAGACACAAGAAAAAGCAAAACAAAACAAATTCAGGTGCTTTCAAGTCAACTTTGACTCATGGCAGTTGCCATGTGAACAGAACGTGTGTTCTGTGTGAATAGAACTGCCTCCATAGGATTTCAATGACTGGCTTTTGGAAGTGGATTGCCAGGCCTCTCTCCTGAGGTATCTCTGGGTGGACTCTAACATTCAACATTTAGATTTGTCACTGAACACATTACCTATTTGCACCACCTAGGACTTACTTTGTGTGTGGTGTGGTGGTAGTGGTGTTAGTTGGCCTTAAAGAGATTCTGATTCATAGTGATATACGCAGAGTAAAACTGTCCCAAAGGGTTTTCAAGGTGGGGTGACCTTTTGGCAGTAGATATCTAGGCCTGTCTTCTGAGGCACCTCAGCGTGAATTGGAACTGGCAATCTTTTGACAAGTAGCAGAGACATTAATTGTGCCACCCAGAAACTGGGCCATCGAGTCAGCACTGACTCATAGCTGACTCTCCGGTGAGTTTTTGAGAGGCTATAAATCACAAAGAAGGAGACTGCCCATTTTTCTCTTGTGGAATGACTGGTGGATTCAAACTGCCAAAGTTGCTAATCTCTTAGCATCTCCCAGCAGATGCCACCAGAGCACTCTCTCACATTCTCTCTGAGTGTTTGTGTTTGATGACACACAACAGCTGTATATATTGTAAGGTGCTGAGCTACCAACCAGCAGGCATGTGGTTCAAATCCATCAGCTGCTC
>NW_006399816.1:12022929-12060219 GCF_000299155.1 Elephantulus edwardii
TACAAATTTATATTTTTATATTTACTTATTTTTTTATATTTACTTACATATTAGGGAGCTCTGTTGGTTTAATGGCAAAGAGTTACACTTCCAACCTAAAGACATGTGGTTAAAATCCACAGGCCTCTTCTTGGGATAAAGATGAATAATCTCCTCCTGTGTGATTTACAGCTTCTGCAAACATGCTTGAGGGCCAGCCCTGAGTTCATTCTGACTCTAAGACACAGAACAACAACAACATATATTTGAGGAAAGGGGTCTTCTAATTACCCAACAGTGTTAATAGTGGTCATTTAAAGTAGATTAAATTATGAATTTTCAACACTTTTTACTTGTGCATCTTTTTGATTTTTCAACAATGTGCAATGTGACTTTTTCAATAAGAAAAAGCCATTTTTAAAAACTATATTTGGGGAAGGTAGGGGTTAACTCGGCTCAGTAGTATTCTGTTATACTCAAGGATTTCAGAGCGGAAAGCTCTTCCCACTGGAACAGCGGTGGGGCGGGAAGCAAGCAGAAGGGCCATGCTGTGGGCTGTAGTGAAGAAGGGGCTGCAGGCCCGTCCGCTCTGGCCAACAGCTCCTAAATATCCCCGCCCCTCAGTGTGTGCTCTATCCTGGAGTTACTCAGCATTAGCTCTCTGATCTGTTTTGACTCACTCCTTAGACATCATTTGAAAGGAATTTCTGTTTCACCACAAGGCTTACATGAAGAACCCTACTAAAACTCCATTTTTAACTAAGCTGACTCAAATTAGACAGATGACTGAAATTAGCTATCTGGCCTGAGAAGAAACCCCCATTCTCTGTATACTGACACAGTTGTTCCTGACGGGCATGATCATACAATGGTTGTCTTCCACCCTCTCCAGTGCTCTCTTTCCACAAACCCCAGGCATCCACCGTGTGTCCCCACCTCTGTCTGCGTTCCATGTGTGGACTGGCCACTCCTAGGGTTAGCTCCCGATGTACTCCTGGCCTGGTCACTGAAGTAATGGAAAGGAAATTGTTATAGGGATAGAACAATTCGGAGGTTCAGAGACCACAGAAAGAGTTGTCATGACAGAGCTGTGGAGGGATTTTTGGTCTTTTTTCTTTTTCCTATAAAGAACTCTCACCTTCTCCCTGCCCAGGCTGGGTGACTGGGGATGGCCTCCAGGCTCGCCCCCTCTCCCTTCAATGCTGCACTCCCTTTTTGTTTATCTTTGCTGTCTTCGTGGAGCTCTCCCACTCTTTCTCAATCCAACTCTTCCGTCTTTGTGGACCTACTTCAAGGTTAGACTGGAGCTCCCTATCTCCCACAATGCCTTGATGTAGTATTATTTTTCCTTTCATGTTTAAAGTCTCCTGGGACTCCGTTGACCCTCAGTGCACTGGTTACATTTGGCTCAAGCCCCAGCTCTACTGTATGTGACTAGAGGCAGTGTAGCAGGATAAGGGATGGTGGGAATTCAGAGAGGGCAGTTTTCCACTCTTCCCCACCCCCCTCCCGCCACTCTTAAGAAAAAAAACCCCAACCCATAACAAAAAGCAGTATTATTAGTTAAAATTATGATGAAAATATAGTAAGAGAAAAAGATTGTGAGAGAGATTGAGTGAGGGAAAGATCTCACTTTTTGACACGTTGGTTCCTTCCACCTCACAACCAGTGGTGGGAGATCTGACCTATCTGGGGCTCTACCTCCTTCTTAGCACCTGATGACCCCTCCACTCACAACACTGAGGTTCAAATGTCTTTCTTTGAACAATTAATTGTGACTTCGGTGAAAAGTTAGCTAGCTCATTCACTTCCCACTCGATGAGTTATTTGCTGGTGATGTTAGTTGCAATCCCCTCCATGTTCAGCATTCTTCCCACATGCTTCCAAGTTCCCTGTTTCCGTTTAGCCTTCTTTCCTCTTCTTCCCTCTCTCTGCCTCCCTCCCTCCCTTCCTTCTTTTTGGGAAAAATCTGCCCTTTTGTCCTATGTGACAGTTCTTCTGAAGTGTGTGCTGCTCACTAAAATTACTGTCCACTTTGTATGCCTATTTGTCTGAAAGAGGACTCACCCACACGTGAGTTCTATTACAGGTTTGGAGGGTGTCATCTCAAGGATTTAACTAACTTGCCTCAGACTAATAAGTCTGATCTTTTTTTATTCGTTTATTCCACAGTTTTCTCCCACTCTTCAACCACCAGTTGGCTGTGGCAGCTGGCCACTATCTAGTTGTCTGGTCTCAGGGTAACAGTGGCCATTATTGTTAGGTGCCATTGAGTTGACTACACCTCATAGCAACTCTGAACAACAGAGCTGAATCCTGTCCTATCCTGTGCCGTCCTCACTATCTCTGATACACTTGAGCCCACTGCTGTAGACACCCAGTCACTGTCAATCCATTTCATTGGGGTCTTCTGCTCTTTGACTGACTCTCCACCTTTCTAAGCATGTTATCTTTTTCCAAGAAATAGCCTCTCCTAGCAACATGTCTAAAGCAGGAGAAGTGAAGCTCTATAGTTCATGTATTTCATTAGTCCTTTGAACTAATTGGATTTCTTCTCCTTGCAACTTCTTAAGAGCACCTGAACTTACTTCTTTAAGATTCCCCTTTGCTCTCAACGTGTAGAGTCATTCTTGCATTCTCTGTTTAACCCATGGTGATGCAGAGGCTAACCTCAGCCCCTTCACTGGCTTACAGACATCTCTGCATCATGAGTTGTAATGGACTTGGTAACTCTTAAGTCTGGTCTTCTGGTAGAGAGCTTGAGCGCCAAACACCACCAAACCCTATTTCTGATTCTCCCTTTCTTCTCTAGTGATTCTACTCTCTCTGCCTCCACATTTCTTTCCCCATCTCGAGATGAGGTGAACTCCCCCTTTCTCCTGCACAGTAGAATTGTGCACCCCACTCCCCCCTTCCCTGTAGCCTGAGTGCTTATTCCTCTCAATATCAGTTCAAGGTAAAGCCCATCTCACCTTCCACATCAACTATTTCCCACAGATCCCAATCCAGCTCCTGAAGAGAGCGTGACTTTTACACTGGATTTTACCTCTGTTTTACACGTATCACTTTGAATCATGATTTTTCTCTCCTTTGGCTCAATAGTGAACTTGGTATGGTCAAGGGCAGTGTCTTTTATGGCTATGTTTCATACTCAGCTTACTGCATAGACCATCAACATGCATTTCAATAGTTGCACTGGGGAACAGTGAGAAGACAGTAGATATGACAGTAGACTGTGACTGTCACAGGAATCAAGAGTTCATTATGCCAGCCTGTGGACTGGACGGTGACTTCAGTTACCTCTTTTTCTGTGATAAGCTTTCATCTACACACCAAAGGGAAAGCCAAAATAATGCCCCATGGACAGAAGGTGTTTTTGAATGTAGTGGACCTTCTATGTATCTTTTCCTAAACAAACAAAAGCCTTTGTGAGCCAAGTCCTCCCCAGAAGCTTGCTTGTTAAGGATTATTTTATACTCATCCTTGTCCGTTCATCACCATTTGTCAAGTACCTGCTAGGTGCCAGGCTCTGTGCTGGAGAATGGAGACAGATATACAGCAGTCTGTCCAAGGCCCCTTAGCTAGTTAGAGAAAGAGCCTGCTCTTAACCTTGATGCCAGGTGTTTGGAATAAAATGAAGAACTCTGAAGTGTTCTCCGCACTTTGCTCAGTTTCCCAATGACTTAAACCATGGAGATCGGACACCCTACCTGGCTGGGGTCTGCCAGCCTTTGGAGCAGCAGAGGAAAGTGACAGAGGACACTGAAGGCTTTTGAGACCACCTGCTGAACTGACTTTCCATCTTGATTGATGTTGGTAGTTTGTGGAGTAGGCATTTATGGTGACAAGGGAGTCTTCTCTCTCCAGGTCTTAGGACAAATCATACAGCAGTGGCTGGTGAGATGTTTGGAAGTGATGTTTACACTCAGCTGCTCAATCTAGGTTGAGGTTCCTGAGACGTCCCAAGCAGCTGCCCCTTGGGTTCTTAGCCTTCCTCCTGTGTCCTTCCTGCCACCTGTAGTCTAAATTTAGTGACAAGCGCAGTAACCTTCCGCTTGGACACTTTGACAGGTCTCCCAGCCGCTAAGGAGCATGTTCCATCTCGTCAGGTCACCTTGGAGTAAGGAGCTGACGCGCTCTTATTCCCGCTGCTGCGGTCTCCTCGCTCAGTTTTCTCCTTCTTTTTTGTTTTTTTCTTCCCTTTGATGATATAAATAATAATGCTCACTGCAGGAAGGTTGGGAAATGCAGACAGAAAAATGCAGAAAATAAACAACATATCATCGTTAATGTTTTCACTCAGCTTGTTTCTTTATATTTCATTGTTATGCTTGATAATAATAATAATAATGAAAGCCTACTGATGAGAAATTAGAACCACATGAGTGAGGAAGGATCCTAACTGCTAGAAATACCACTGTTAACATCTGGAGGTTTTCTTGTCAGTAGTTCTGACAAAGCCTATCATCAAGAACTATCACTGTTCACATTTGTGGAATTTTTCTACTTTTTTTTTTTTTGCTTACATAGTTAAATTCCACTTTTCAATCAACTTTGTGTCACATTTTCTCCTCTTTTCATCTTATAAAATAAGGACTTTTAAAGTTTTTAATTTGAAACTCTTTATTGAGACCAGCTATGAACACAACACATCATTCAAATATCCTGTGATTTATTTGATTCAAAATGTTCCATACCAGTTATTTGGGGAGCTCTGGTGGCCTAGTGGTAAGGAGCTGTGCTGCAATCCCGAAGGCACGCAGTTCAAATCCACAAGCTTCTTCACAGATGAAGGATGGGCAGTCTCCTCTGAAAACTCACTGGAGGAGGATCAGCTATGAGTTGATCCCCAATCCATAGTACTCAACAACAACAACCAGCACGACTGTGTAGGAGCCCTGGTGATATAATGGGATAAGTATTGAGCTACTAATCTAACAGTTAATGGTTCGAACACACTAGGCATTAAGTGTGACAAAGATGAAGTCATCTACTCTCAACAATTTACAGCCTTGGAAATACAATAGGGATAGTTCTGTTGTATGTTACAGGATTACTGTAGGGTTTTCTGAGTCAGAACCAAAATATTCGTGGTTTTATGATTAATTTAGCCATTCTTCTAGATTCTGGGCATCTAGATTGTTTCCAATATGTCCAATTATAAGCAATTCAATTATTTCCTAATCTGTATGCTTAATTCTTAAACTGCATTTTGAATTATTTTCTTAAAACATATCTCTGGAAGTAGAAATTACAAGATTAAAGGTTTGAATTTTTTAAATGCTGCGCCCCTTCTGTCAAAATATCTTCCAAAAGAACTTGGTCCATTTAAACAGCGTCCTCCTAGCTGTGTAGAAATGGGAATAGGCAGTGTATAGAAGTGAATGGAGCTGGTTTAAAAAAAAAAAAGCTCAGGTTTACTGGTTAATCTTTATCCAAAAGGAACGATCAGAAAGGTTGAGTGAAGTTTTACCGTTTTGGTTTTTTTCCCCCCAGAGAGAAAAACCTTCATGAAGAGTTACTGGGATGAGAAGCTCTGTTATCAGTGGATTAGGTGCTCAGCTGGTAAAGGAAAGGTGAGTGGTTTGAATCCATCAGCTGTTCTGTAGGAGAAAGAGGTGACAGTTTGCCTCCATAAAAAAAAGAATTATAGTTTGTCTCTATGGAACAATTGCTTGTGTCTTAAGAGGTCACTATGAGTTGGAATCAACTCAATAGAAATGGGTGGGTATAGGAATGAAAGTCTATTGGGTCTTTTTCTGATCAAATGAGTGATCCAGAACCTTTGTTTCCTCTGTCTCCATCCCTGAGAAACCCTCCTTTTTCTCTTTTAAGTTGCAAAGCTAGACAGTGGAAGCAATCCATTCCCTTATAGGACAGATGACTCTGTTCACTACAGTTACCATTTAAGGCAGAAGCATGCTGGCGGGAAGAGACCTTTAAAAAGCTTTGATCCAGCTGTTCATTTTATCAGATAAGATATAGAAAAATAACCTGACTTGCCCAAGAGGTGACTCACAGTTAGTGTTGCTAGGTGCCATAGAGTTGACAATGATTCATAGCAACCCTATGAACAACAAATCTAAACCATGCACCATCCTAAACGTCTCCGATATGCTTAAACTCGTTTTTACATTTACTGTGTCATCAATCTTGTTGAGAGTCTTCTTCTCTTTTTCAGACCCTCTACCTTCCCCAACACGATGCCTTTCTCCCGATTGGTCCCTCTTGACAACATGCCCAAAGTATGTGAGCATATTGGTCCTCCTTGCCCTTAAGGAGTACCCTGGTTGTACTTCCTGCAAGGCAGACTTGTTTGTTATTTTGGAAGTCCATAGAATATCCAGTACTCTTCTCTACTTCTGTAATTCAAAGACATTGATTTTTCTTCTGTCATCCTTAATCATAGTCCAACCTTCACACACATTGGAAGTAATTAAAAAGACCATGGCTTGGATCAGGCACTTCTTACCTTTGAAACTAACATCCAGGATCATTAGTACTTTGGTGAATTCTTTGACAGCAATAGCAAATTTTCCAATACAATGTGTCTTTGTATTTCTGGACTGCTGTTACTATGGGCATTGATTGTAGATCCACAAAAATTAAATTGTTGGTAGCTTCTATCTTTAGTGTGTGTGTGTGTGTGTGTGTGTGTGTGTGTGTGTACTGTCAAATCAGATCTGACTGGCACAGAAGGAGATTGTCCCTCCTTCTTCAGCAGAGCATCTGGTGGATTTGATCTACATACCTCTGGGATTGCAGTGCAGCTTCTTGCCACTAGGCCACCAGAGCTCCAGCTTCTATCTTTATCTATCCTGATGTTGCCTATTTGTAGAAAAATTGGGACTGGAATTTTTTTTCATTCACATTTGATAAAACAAGACAAAACACAATGCTTTGAACTTTATTTGAAAGCATTATCCTTGGTGACAATGCAAAATGGTACAGCAAGATGGAAAATGGTATGGCATTTTCTTAAAAAGCTAGAAAGAGAAATAGCACATCCCCAGCAATTTCACTCCTTGGTTTTTATCTTAGAGATGTAAGAATGGCTACATGAATAGACACATGTACACACCTGTTCACTGCAGCATTGTTCACAACAGCAAAAAGATGGAAGCAAGATAACGGATAAATACAGGCGAATGGATAAATAAGTCATTGTGTATTCATACAGTGAAGTATTATGCGATGTTAATGAATAGCAACAGTTCCATGAGCCATCATGAATGTGAAAGACAACATGCTGAATGAAATAAGTCAATCACAAAAGAGACATATATTGTGTATTGTTAGGTGCCATCAAGTTGAGTGTAATGCATAAAGACTGTAAGAACAACAAATCTAGACCCTGTGGTATGGAGTGCCATCCTCACAATCTCTGATATGGATACTTGAGTCCATTGCTGCAGTAACTGTGTCAATCTGTCTGGTGTTGGGTCTTCCTCTCTTTTGCAGACCTTTCACTTTCCCAAGCATGATGTCCCTCTCCGAGAAACTGTCTTTCCTAGCAACATGCCAAAGTATGTGAGAACAAGTTTTGTTTGTTTGTTTGTTTGCCTCCAAGGAGCACTTTAGCTGCACCTTCCCCAAGACATACCTGTTTGTTCTTTTGGTAAGCTGTGGGATATTCAGTATTCTTCTCCAGTACACATTTTAAAGGCATCAATTCTTCTTCTGTCATCCTTATTTATTGTCCAGCTCTCAGAAGAAGAGCAAATGATTGAAAAGACTGTGGCCTGAATCAGATGCACCTTAGTTCTCAAACTGACATCACTGTTCCTCAATAATTTAGAGAGGTCCTTTGCTGTAGACTTTTCTGGAACAATAAGTCTCCTGATGGTACCAAGGGTGTTGATTGTGTATCCAAATAAGATGAAGTCATTGACAGTCTCAGTCTTATCTCCATTTTGCATGATGTTGCCTATTATTGGTCCAGTAGTAAGAATTTTTGTTTTCTTAATGTTGAGATATTCACTTCCGTAATAGCTTGCCTCCGGAAACCCTATGAACCTGGAGAGAGGTTGAAAGACACACGAGCATTGGGGACCCTCCTTCATAGGGTCACTATGAGTCGCCGACTCGACGACACTTAACAACAACAACAACAATGTTGAGATGTAATCCATATAGAAGACTGTAGGCTTTGATCTTCTGCAACAAGCACTTCAAGTCCTCCTCACTTTCTGCAAGCAAGATTGTGTCATCTGCATAATATAGGCTACTGATGAGTCTTCCTCCAATCCTGATGCCATATTCTTCTTCATAAAATCCAGCTTCTTGAATGATTTGCTCAGCTTACAGATTGAATAAGTATGGAGAAAGGATACAACCCTGATTCACACCTTTTTCAAGGGAACCATGCAATGTTCCTTTGATCTATTTGCACAACATTGTGTGAGATCACTATTATTAAAAAATAAACAACAACAAAAAGCAAACACAAAGGCAGAAAAATGTCTACATAGAAAAAGAAAATTATTATATGTCACCAGTAAAGACAGAGAGGAAGGAAAGGAAAATTATTAACTAGGTAGAAGATGTGTGTTTATAGTAGTGAAGGGAAAGGAAATACATAATACTAGGGGAAGTGAGCACAGCATGGCCAACTGAGAAGAAAACACTGAAAGGAATACAAGAATAAAGGGCAGCTGTGGCCAGTACTATAACAGAAACAATCCTATCACAATAATACTGACAAATAGTCATTTACAAATAGATACATAGGCAGATAGGTATGCTAAAAACATGTGGGAGGTGCAGAGTAAGTGAGTTCAACCACCTACAGATAGAGGTTTGATTGTGGTTATTTTTACATACATAACTGTAGATGCTTCATGAATATTGAAATGAGTCATTTTGTATCCCCTCGATTTATTTCCTCTTTTAGAGGAAGACTCATTAATAACCTGAATAATGCAGATGACACAACCTTGTTTGCTGAAAGTGAGGAGGACTCTAAGTGCTAGTTGCAGAAGATCAGACTACAGTCTTCAATATGGATTACATACAGATGAGAGTACGTACACCTTTCAATATGGATTGCATCTCAACATAAAAAAAAACCCAGAAATTCATACTACTAGACTGATAGGCTCCATCATAATAGATGGAGAAAAGATTTAAACTGTCAACAACTTCATCTTATTTAGATCCACAATCAACACTTGGTACTGGCATCCAGGAAATCAGGAGATGTATTGCAGTGGGACAGTCTGCAGTTAGGAATCTCTCCAAATTATTGAAAAGTAATGATGTCAGTTTGAAGACTAAGGAGCATCTGATTCAGGCCATGGGCTTTTCAGTTACTTGCTATGCATCTGAGAGTTGGATAATGAAAAAAATGACAGTAAAAGAATTGATGCCTTTGAGCTGTAGTGTTAGAGAAGAGCGCTAAACATTCCATGAACTGCCAAAAGAACAAACAAATATGGAGAAAGTACAGCCAGAGTGCTCTTTGGAGGTAAAGATGATAAAGCTTAACTTTACATACTTCCAGCAGGTTGGTAGGAGGAGCTATTCCTTGGAGAAGGACATGATTCTCAGAAAGGCAGAGGGTCGGTGAATGAGAGGAAAACCCTTGACCAGGCGGAATGTCACAGTGACTGCTATAATGGGCTCTAGTGTCTCCGGAAGTGTGAGGTTGGCGCAGGATAAGACATGGTTCAGGTCTGTTTTTCATAGGGTTGTTACAGGTCGTACTCGACTTGACAATACCTAACAATAACAACAACAACATGCATATTAATTTAGACAGAGTACCTAAGGGGAAACTTTGTAGTCATAACCAAATAGCCCTTGAGATAGTTCCTAGGCTCAAAGGCAAAAGGTCATAGTTTTGGGAGGAAATTCATGCTAATTTCACATGTCTTGAATTCTACTTTGATGAGTAGAATTGAGAGTTAAAAGGTTGATAGTAGCGATCTAAAGTATAACTATTGGTCTCTTTTCATCTCCACCACCAACAAAAAGCTCTGCTCAATAAAGCAGGACACTCTCAACCTCTTTCTGTAGTCTAAGCTTTTAGTGTCTGAATAGCTCATTTTACAATGAATCCTGTAACTTCTCTTCCACTGAAGGTTTTGGCCGTATAGTTGTTACCTAAGAACATTTGCCACAAGTCTGTAACTAGCCTGTAATGTCCAAAGGGCAGGGATGGGGCTGTTTCATCTCCCCCAAGGTCTAGCCCTGTGTCCTGAACATGGCCTGTGGCTAAATAATGGTCTTCAGAGGACTGCTCTATTAGCATTGTGAATGCACAAAAGCATGTACGTGGAAGTTTCTGTCTTTAAGATAGATTCTGTCAAATTGAGGGGCATGTTTCTCTCTGAAAGGGTAGGTGACAATGTAAGCTATATTCCTGTCTGTGATTCATTACAGATAAATATGGTAAGACAGCATTTCTCAAGCTTTCAGCCCTGAATTTCTTGCAATTTATAGCTTATATTCAGCACCATTAGTCTACAACTGCAAGAGGACTCAACTATCCCAGAAGTTACATGTACTTATTTTTTAATGTACAGTGATCAGCAAATGCATAAACCACTGAAAAGCCCAGGATTTAATCTAATCTTTTGCACTCAAAGAACAACTGTTTACATGTGGGTTCTGTGAACAATTTTTGAAGTAAAAAATGGCACTGGTATAAAGGGTTGCTCAAACCACTGGTGTAGATGGGAATGTCAGGGGATTATTTTCCTGTGAGAGTTCAAATTTAAAGTCAGCTTTGAAGGATTAGATTTTTAACAGCCAGTCTTCCCAGAACTTCCCAGTCATTCCAAAAGCAAAATTGGTGGTTTGAATTTGCAAGCTGCTACAGGGGAAAAAGATTGGCAGTTTCCTCCCCTTAAAATTTGCAGACTCAGAAATGCAATAAAGGGTCATTGTGAGTCAAAATGGACTCATTAAGAGTGGCTTCGGGGTTTTTAATAGGATTTTTTCAGGTTGACCTCTATAAAATACTGAAGAGTAGTGATGTAAATTTGAAGATTAAGGTGTGCCTGATTCAGGCCATGGTCTTTTCAATCACTTTGTATGTACAGAGTTGGACAATGAAAAAGAATGACAGAAGAATGAATACCTTTGAACTTTGGTGTTGAAATAGAATACAAAATATACTATAGATTGTAAAAAAACCCCAAATAGATATGTCTTGGTAAAATTGCAGCCAGAGGCAAAGATAGTGGAGCTTTGGCCATGTATTCTTGGCTATTGCTAGGAGAGGCTATTCCTTAAAGGGATATTATGCTTGGAAATGGAAGCAAGAGTGGCATCCACTTCCTAAACAACACGCCTCTGGAAACTATGAACTTTGATAAGTATCGACAGTTATAGAAAGGCTTCAGGACTTTTGTTCATAGAGTCACTATGAGTCGTGCTTGACTCAACAGCAATCAACAACATGCTTGGAAAGGTGAAGTGTCAGTGAAGGAAAGGAAGACACCCAGTGAGGTGGATTGACATAGTGACTGCAGCAATGGGCTCAAGTGTATCAGAGGTGATGAGGATGGCACCAGACAGGACAGGGTTCAGATCTATTGTTCATAGGGTCATTATGAGTGGTACTTGATTCAATTGCACCTCACAATAATGACTGTTTTTATGGAGGGAGTTCTGGTGGCCTAGTGGGTAAGGAGTCGCGCTGCTAACTCAAAGGCAAAGTAATTCTTATCCATTAGCTACTGCACAGGAGAAGGATGGGTAATCTCTTCCTATGTGATTTAGAGCCTCTGAAACTGCACTGGAGGATCACTTATGAATCAGTCCTAACAAAAATGATGCATAACAACACTCTTTATGGAGAAAGATGATGCAGTCAGCTCCCAGTAAGACCTTCAGCCTAAGCAATCTGATTAATGGAAGGTCGACATGGGTCAAAATTCATCAGCAGTGGATTAGGCTCCATTTAATCATTATGAAAGTAGGTCATCAAGTCTTTTCTCCTTCAAAGTGACTGATGGCTCAAACCACCAACCTTTTGGTTAGCAGCCAAGTGCTTAATCACTGTGCCACTAGGACTCCTGTTTGCTCATTGGAAAATCAAACCCACTGTTGTAAATGTTTACTTAGAGTGACCATATGGGCCAGAATAGAACTATCTTGTAGGGTTCCCAGTGCTGTACACCTTTATGGAGACCTATTGCATTCTCCCAAATAATGACTGGTGGAATCTAAGGATTAAAAGCCCTGCCACTGCGTTATACTGACTCATAGCAACCCTCTCTCAATTTCCAGGGCTGCAATGTTAATGACAGGAGTTTACCTATCTTCCTCCAGAGGACCCATTGAGGGTGCGAACTGGTGGAGATAGGCACATGGCCCTTGGTTAGCAGTGCACCATAGTGTTGAGACAACCATGATAGGGAGGTACAAGGTAAAACATTCTCTATCAAAGGATGACACATGAAAAATATAGGAGTCAATTTCTTGAAGGAAACTGTGGGTAAAGAGGAGAGGTCCTTTCCTGCTTCCAGGAGCTCCTGTGAGGGGGAGGTTGGGGTACAGACACTCCTAATGAATAGGATGAACTTCCTATTTCACAGATGCAGATATTGAGGCTCAAACAGTGAAGCAATTTGTCCAGCATAGTGCAGCTAGTTACTACGAGAGCTGGGAGCTGGAATGAAGGTTATATTCTGTCTACAGAGAATACTGGTGGCCTAGAGGTAGGGAACTGTGGTCCCTAGTGTATCTCCCTCTTTTTTCTTAATTTAGCAAAACGATTTCCTTTAAAAAGTTACCTGGAGTGAACTTATCATACAACCACCTTCTTGTTCTAGTCAAAATGATAAACTGGCCTTTCTTATGTCGTTATCTAAACATTGGGGTCCCTGGGTGGTGCAGAAGGTTAAAGTGCTCTACCCCCATCTGAAAGATTGAAAGTTTGAGTCTACTTAGATGTTCCTGGAAAAAAGATGTGAGTCTGGTTGTTGTTTTTTTTTTTAAAAAAAAACAACACACCAGCCATTGAAAGCACTGTGGAGTACAACTCTACTCTGATACACACAAAGTCTTCATGAATCAATTTCAATTCAATGGCAACTAATGTGTTGTATCAACCTACCTAAACTGGCAATGAAGAGCCACTCCCAGAGAATCCAGGGGTTCAAACCCACCAGCTGCTCCATAGGAGGAAGTTCTGCTTCTGTGAAGAACTCTGTCCTATATAAATAAGGTTGCTATGACCCACTCCTTCAAACAAACAGGCACATAAAATCAAAAGGGCAAATCTGCACAGAAACAAAGTTAAGACGTTGTTTTTAGGTGCCATGGAGTCCACTTTGACTCTCGCTGACTTGTAACAGAAAAAAACCCTTCCCAAACCCATACCATTTTCACAATCTCGGTTATACTCAAGTCCATTGTGAAGAAAAAGAACATGAGAAAAGATGAATGGAAACAGTAAACAAAGGAAAGAAGTGGGAAGTGTTGCTATATTTTGGAGATTGAAATCAGTGTCATGAAACAAAATGTGTACAAATTGTTGAATGGGAATGGATTTGCTGTGCAGAGCAAATTTAAACCACAATTTTAAAAAATTTTAAAAGCAAAACCAAAAGCCAAATGTCACTTGCATTTCAAAGATAGGAATTTGAAACAAGAAGAGCTGGTTTTCCATGGAGCTGGTGTGACAGGACTGTTTCTAGAAAGTAAGCAGTTTCTGCCCTAATGTGCTAACACAGTACAGAGTCAAGTTCAACCTAGATCTTAATAGATTCAACCTAATAAATATCTCTGGAACGCTCATTAGTAATTGCTATAACAAGAATTCCCAGGCCTGGTAATTAAAATCTGGTAGCTATTTTGTCTTCAATTTTTGCTAAGTAGAACAAAATTTTTGTAGGGTACTATCAACGTCTGCTTTTATGATGTTCTGACATCAACATGAAAAAGATCATGTTCAGAAGAATACAGGAAAAACTAAAATATGTGTGGATAATAGACAGGAGGTAAGTCATGGTTGCTGTGATGCTAAACACTGTGGCACTGATGTATCAAATGCGATAATGGTTACCCCATGGTGGACAGTGTTTGGTGGAGCTTCCTGATTAAAACAAGCTTATTAAAACAAATAGCTTGCCTTCAGAAACTCTATGAACTTGGAAAACAATGAAAGTTATACAAGTGTTCAGGTCTTTCATTCATAGGGTGGCTATAAGTCATCTATGAATCAACAGCACTTAAAAACAACAACAATATAAATGTGCTCTATTGTACATAGGGTTTTCTGAGGCCTGATATTTCAGGAATGGATGGCCAAGCCTTCTTCCTAGTCTGTCTTAGTCTAGTTGCTCAGCTCTAAAGCAATATTTGACAGGCAAGAATTTTGCCCAAAAGAGCAAGTGAGACCTTTCTCATTATTCAGTTAACAGATTAGGATTTGGTCTCACCTGCCACCCCGTTAGACATATGTGTCTAGTTCTCACCCCCACTCTTGCTCTGCTAGCATGCAGCTCAGTTCCTTCTCTTTGCCTCTCCAACACCTCGCACCCCCTGCCCCTAGCCAGTCCTGGTTTGATGACTCAGGTCTTCAGCCAACTCTATCCGCTCACTACCTCTCCCTTCCCCTGTAATGCTGGTGTTCCTGCGCAGCATGGGTGGACATCGTCCTGAAATCTGTAATCCTCCTTTGTCTCAGAAGTGGAGCAAGACAAGAGAGGCACCAATGCAAGTAATGTTTCTTTTGTCTACTGTCATGGATCTGAGGAGTGGCATAGCCAGGATCCTAAAATTCTACATTCTCGCAATGGTTCAGTGGCATGTCCGTGACTTCACTCTTCTACTGGGTAAATATTATGTCTTGACAAGATCTTGCATTTGCATTGATGATTCCTCCTTTTAATTTGGCCTAAGGGCCAAATGAACATGAAGAGGCAATATGGCACTTTGAAGATGGAGGATGGGGCTAAGTGATTCCCAGTCTTAGGGAGGTGGGCCTGTTGCACTGGGTCATTTAGCAGCTTCATGACAGACAAAGACGAGATTGAGATTGTTGATAAATTTATGTTGCTTGGTTCTACAATCTGCACCAGCAGTCAGGAAATCAGAAGACAAATTGCATTGGGAAAATCTTCTGTCAAGGACCTCACTAAAGTACTGAAGAGTAATGATGTCAGTCTGGAGACTAAAGTGTGCCTGATACAGAGCATGGTCTTCACAATTACTTGCTAAGTATCCAAGAGCTGAAAGGATGATAGGAGAAAGATTAATGGCTTTGAGATGTGGTGCTGGAAAGAGTGTTGAACATAATATGCACTGCCAGGAGAACAAGCAGGTCTGTCCTGGAGAAAGTGAAACCAAGTTGCTCTTTGGCTCCATCTCACATACTTTGGGCATGTGGCCAAGAGGGACCTGTCCTTGGAGAAGGACATCATGCTTGGAAGGGTGAAGGGACAACACAGGAGAAGAAGTTTCAGAATGAGATGGATTGACTTAGTAACTGGAGAAATGGGATTAGGTATATTGGATACATGATAAGATTTTCTCAGGATAGGGCAGGGTTCAGAACTAATGTAAATAGGGTCATTATGAGTCACAGATGACTCAATGGCACATAACAACAAAAACAAGGGGCTCTGTGGTAAGGACTTGTGCTGCCAACACAAACTCGTGGGGTATGAATCCATTAGCTGCTCCTCTGGGAATGATGGATAATTTCAATCTCCTCCCATGTGATTTACGGCCACCTGCTTTCCAGTAGAAAACCTAGTGGAGGGTTAGTTACGGGTCACTTTCCAACTTGATGGCACACAACAATAACAGACAATGCAAATGATATAGTGCAAGCCCCAATCCATGTGAAACCAGGGCTAAACAGCCTTAGGGGGAAATCCACCCCCCCCCCCAACAATAACATCAACATAGAGAGAGAGATCAGTTGGCCCAGTGGACAGAAAGCGATCTACCAAGCTGAAGGTGGTTGACTTTTAATCCACGGCCATCGGGCCTGTCTTTCATGGTTTTTGTTCAGACATTCCTCTAGGTCATATAGCCCTGGTGTACAAGTTGCCATATTGCAGTCACTTTTGGTTGCTGTGAGGCTGAACACTGTGACATTGATGTGTCAAATGCGTTAATGGTTGATTACTCAATGCAGACAGAGCGAGGTGGAGCTCCCTGATTAAAACAAGCTTGGAAGGAGGAGTTGCATCCACTTCCATAACTGTTTGCCTCCGGAAACCCTGGAGAGAGGATGAACGACAACCAAGGTTGAGGACTCTTCTTCATAGGGTTGCTATGAGTTGCCTGCGACTCAACAGCACTTGACAACAACAACAATGAAAGTTTAGGCTGGCTCTAGCGTACTCCTTTGTGTGTCTCTTCAGCCAGCTCTGCTTTATGATGGCATCACAGTTCTGGCTCTCTGCCCGATATGGTCCCAGAAAATCAATCCTATCCCTAGGCTCTTAGCTGTGCCTCCTGCTGCATCAGCTCTCACTTTGATTTCTCATTTTGGTTTTGGCCACTAGGAATTGCCTTGACTTTCTCAATAACCTCATTTTGCATTGAAATGAATTATTCTTTTCAACATTTCTAAATGTTTTCTTGTTGTCATTTTTCATTGTTGTTTCAGGTGTGGCATTGAGTATACTTACAGTGATCCTATGAACAACAGATCTGAACTCTATCCTATTCTGTGCCATCCTCACAATCTCTGACACCTTTGAGACCATTGCTGTATCAGATCCACCTGTTTGAGGGTCTTCCACTCCTTTGCCATCTTCCTACCTTTCTAAGTGCAATGTCCTTCTTCAAGGCCTAGCTTTTCCTAGCAACATGCCCAAAACATATGAGATGAAGCTTCACGGTCTTTACCTCCAAGAAGCACTCTGGCTGTACCTTCTGCAAAACATATGTTTGTTCTTTTTGGCAGTCCATGGAATAATCAGTACTCTTCTCTAAAACCACATTTCAAAGGCAGCAGTTCTTGTTCTGTCATCATTTATTGTCCCACTCTCAGATGAATAGCAAGTGATTGAAAGGACTTTGTTCTAAATCAGGTGCACCTTATTCCTCAAACTACATCAAACAACATCATTCCTCCTCAGTAATCTGGAAAGGTCCCTGACTGCAGACTTTCAATACATCTCCTGATCTCTTGACTGCTGGTACCAATGGTGTTGATTGTGGATCCAAGTAAGAAGAAGTCATTGACACTTTTAATCTTTTCTCCAACTATCATGATGTTGTCTATTGGTACAGTGGTAAGAATTTTTGTTTTCTTGATGTTAAAATGCAATTCATATTGAAGACTGCATGGTTTGATCTTCTGCAGCAAGTGCTTCACATCCTCTTCACTTACAGCAAGCAATCTGTGTCATCTGCATAATGAAGATTCTTGACGGGTCTTCCTCCAATTCTGATGTCACATACTTCATTTCTTTTTTTTTTTTAAACTTTTTAATTTTTAAAAACTTTATACTGATTTATTTATTAAGTTTGAATACATTGTTTTTCACAAAAGATCCCCTACCCAACAAATTGTGCAACCCTCTAATTAACACCACCACTACCTCTTGGCCATCTTCACCTCTCTGCTTCCACCCTTTCTCCCTTGGATCCTCATAATCATTCTACATTAATGGTTTTATACAATATTTGTCCTTGTGGGACTGAATTAGTTCACTCAGCATAATGCTCTTCAGTAATTTACAAAGTCATTGCTCCGCATGCTGTGTAGTACTCCATTGTGTGAATGTACGACAATTTCTCAATCCATTAGTTTGTGGTTGGACATCTGAGCTGTTTCGATGTTCTTGCGATGCTGAATAATGCTGCTATGAACATTGGTGTACACGTTTCTGGTTGGGCCTTAGTTCTCATTTTCTTGGTTTATATTCCAAGCAATGGACTACCTGGGTCACATGGAATTTCTATGTTCAGCTTTTTTAAGAAGCCCCAAACTGCCTTCCAGAATGGTTGAACCATTTTACAATCCTACCAACAATGTATAAGAGTTCCTATCTCTGCACATCCTCTCCAATATTTATTACTTGCTGTCATGTTAAACTTTGCTATTGCTACTGGAGTGAGATGGTATCTCATTGTGGTTTTGATTTGCATCTCTCTTATTGCCAGTGATTTTGAGCATTTCTTCATGTGTCTCTTGACCATTTGACTATCTTCCTTTTTGAAAATTCTTTCCATGTCTTTTGATAATTTTATAATTGGATTATCAATATTTTTCTTATGAGTTCAGCTTCTTAAATAATCATGGTAATCCCATTAACAGCAAAATGAAATGATGTGGTACTGGGCCATCGCAACGATTGGTTGTGAATCAGACAATTATGATCTATAAGAATTTATAGGCTTGTTTTTGGAACCAAGTCACCAGGACTGTCTTCTTAATTTTACTTAGTCTGGAAGCTTCCTTAACCTGTTCAACATGATAGAAACATACAAGCCTGAGGAGTAGTTACTGTGCTTAGTTCTATTGGCCAGGAACTGAACCCAAGTTTTCTGCATGGACAGTAATAATTATTCCACTGAATAAGTGGAATAGATATTTTGCCTACTAGATATTTTCTTAAAAGACTTTCTTATTAGATATGGAAAACCATGAGAGTTTTCAGAATGTTGTTGTTGTTATTGTTTATTGCCATCATGTCGAGATTTCAACTGGCAATGGAAATATCCCCAAAAAATTGTTTTCAAATTGTTCCTTTCATTTGATGAATATCTTTTTATTTTTTGGAGGGGGAGCCCCACTAAACTAAAACAAAACAACAATCTATTCTTTGATAAACTATCACAATTATCTTAGAAGGATATATCCAATAGTGTTTTGGTTTTTGTTGTAAAATATCACGATCAATACTGTCACAGAATTAGAAAACTGTTAACAGAATTAGAAAACTTAATTTTGTAAAATAAAGAAAACCTCAGAGTTTGAGTTTTGAAGCACTTTCATGGACATGTGTCACCTAATACAAAGTGTTAAACAACACTCTTAGCACCAACAGTCAGGAAATCAAAAGATGAGTTACGTTAGGAAAATCTGCTGTCAGGGACTTCTGTAGAGTGTTGAAAAGCAATGATGTCAGTATAGAGACTAAATTTCAACTGATCCAGGCCATGGTCTTCACAATTTCTTGCTCTGGATCAGAGAGCTTGACAATGACTAAAGATACAAGAAGATTCTGTTTCTTTCCATTGTGGTACTGGAAAAGAGTATTGAACATACCATAGACCACAAAGAAGAAAAACAGATTTGTCTTAGAGAGGGTAAAACGAAGTTGTTCCTTGGGTGTAAGGATTTCGAAGCTTTGCCTGACATACTTTGCCAGGAGGGGCTAGTCTTTGGAGAAGGACATCATGCTTGGAAGGGTGGAGGGACGAGGATGTTAGGTCTTCACACTGGATGTAAGGCCAAGGACTCAAGGAAGGGACCAGAGAAAGAAAGGAAGCTAAAGAAGCTTTATTAAGGGGTCTCGGGGTAGGATTCCTTGGTCAGCAGAGAGAGAAACAGGTAGAGGGACAGACCAGGGAAATACCACACCCTAAAGTGGATTAGGGCAGGTTGGTTTTTTTAAATTTTTTAAAAATTTTTTTTTTAAATGTCAATGAACATCTACAGAGATTTTGAAATTCCATTCATTCATTGTTGCACTTTTCTCCCTGCCCACCCCTCACCCCCACCCCGTTTGCTCCTCTGCTTGAAAAGCAAAACTCCTTCATAGTCACAATCCTGCATCCCCCCAGCACAGCCCCCCAACCCCCCCCCAAATATAATCCACTGAGGGTCTTTAGGGAGGGAAGGGACCACCAGGTGGGTGGTCTTCTAGGAAGGGAAGGGAGGGGCACTTCCGGGTAGTTGAGGCTGTTCACTTCCTTTGTTGACATGTTGATATTCCTTGAATCTTTTGTTCTCCCTTTGACCTTGGTTCTGGCCTGACACAGTACAGGAGAGGAATACCCTGGTTGAGATTAATTAACACAGTAACTAGAACAATGGGGGTAGTTGTGTCAGAGACAGTGAAATTGACTCAGGATAGGGCAGAGTGCAGAACTCTTGTGCATAGATTCAATATGAGTTATAGGTGACTTGACAGCACACAACGACAGTCTTATAAAATGTCCAATTCCTTGCTCCTTTTAAATAAAGTCTATATTAAGTGAAAAAAAATACAAAGTGTTGCCAACATTCTACACTTAAACATGCTTCTTTCATAAAATTACCAACCCTGATGATGTTTTGGAGCGCCGAAAAAGCAATATATGGCAGACTTTAAAATAAAATAATTAGCTAAGATAGCCTGCCACCCTCTGCAATGTGAAGATACATTCCTGTGCCTTTGCTCACATCCCTGTTTCCTGACATGCATTTTAAATCCTTGACCACACCCAACTTCCAGAGTGCTCAGCTGCAGGAGTTTCTAGGTCAACTTGCCCTACTGGTGCTCCTCCTTCTCTGAACTTCCTTCAATAGTTCTCTGGATCCTTTTCCTATAAAACAATGGCCTACAAAGTGGAATGAGAGTCTCTCAAAGGAATAGAAAAACTATAAAAATTTTTTTCTCTGCTTTTATTTGCTTGAGTTCCATGAGGAAGGGGAGGGGGCAGAGGGTGGGAGGTGGAAATACTGAGAGGAGAAACACATCTGCCTTAAGGCAGTAAAGAAAGATGAGTCTAAATGGGATGAGCTGGGTGGAGATGAGCTTTAAAGACTTTTTTCTTCTGCTTTCTTGGTCCTCTTTCTTTTGATACCTAAATTTCTTCTGCCTACTTTTGATTGCTGCAACCTCTTCTACTTTTATTTCCTTCTGATACAGACTTGGACTTCCCAAACTCCACCTACACTACCTGTCTCTCCATCTCCTTTTGCAACACACAGAACTAGTCATGCTCTCTTCTGCCTTGGACGCCTGGCATTCTCCCAACCTAGTGTCACTGCTTTAGGGTTCTATTTATAAAGTTTTATTAAGTTGTTACATCTCTACTAATGGGATACTAAACAACTGCTAACAATATTAATATAGAAAAATAAGATGAAAAAGCATAATGTGTCTAAAATGCTTCATTTTAGAGAAATATGTATACATATATAGTATATATAACATATGATATAATATATAACCATATAATATCTCATAGTATCCTTGTAGGTTAGTTATGCCCCTCCCCCCCAATCATCTAGTTAAAGAGATTTCCTCAGGGTGTGTGAATATTAAATTTTATCAATGGCTACCAGCGATGGCCTGAATTCTGGGAATCAACTGGTTTAAACAGGAGGCCCAAGCCAGTGAACAACTTGTTGATCAAAATAAAGAGAAGAATGCTAAATATCTCATTGACTACCAAAAGAACAATCTGTCTTGGAGAAAGTATAGCCAGAGTGCTCCTTGGAGGCATGGATGATAAAGTTTCATCTTACATACTGTGGACATGTTGCTAGGAGAGGCTATTCCTTGGAGAAGAACATCATGCTTGGGAAGGTGGAAAGGTAGAGCGCCAGTGAAAGAGAGATCTTTAGCCACAGATAGACTAACACAGTGACTTGCAAGGGACTCTAGTGTGTCAGAAATTGTAAGAATGTCACAGGAAGGAACAGAGTTCAAATCTGTTGTTCATGGTGTCATTATGGGTTGTACTCAACTCCACAGCAGGTAACAACACCAGGGTGAATGGGATGGAAGAGGGAAAGAAGTCACAGTGCTTAGGGGACACTGAATTTCTATTAAGAGTGATGTTGTTAGGTACTGTCAAGTTTAGTACAACTTGTAGTGGCCTTATCAGATCTGAACCTCATCCTATCCTGTACCATCTTCACATTTCCTGACACAGTAGAGCCCTTTGTGGAAATCACCATGTCAGTCCACCTGGTTAAAGGTCTTCCTTTCCTTCACTAACCTTCCACTCTTCCAAGCATCATGTCCCTCTTCAAGGAACAGCACTTTCTAGCAACATGTCCAAAGTATGTGAGGCGAAGCCTCGTTATCTTTGTCTCCAAAGACCACTCTGGCTGCACCCTCTCCAAAACGTATTTGTTTCTTCTTTTGGCAGTCTGTGGAATTTTATTGCTCTTCTCCAATAACATAACCCAAGGGCATCAAGTCTTCTGACATCCCTATTCATTGTCCAGATATCAAATGCATAGCAATTGAGAGTAATAGGAGTAGTTAAGGGTGAAGGTCAAGTGCTATATGTGTTGTTTCTTCAGCTATGTCCTCAGAACAGAGCAAGGAAACACCGCATGGTTCAAAATTGGGAAGGGTGTATGCCAGGGATGTGTCCTGTCTCCATACCTTTTCAAACTGTATGCAGAATAGATTATCCAGGAGGCTGGGCTCTATGAGGAGAAATATGGCATCAAGATTGGTGGAAGATCTATCAACAATCTGCGTTATGCAGATGAACAACCCTGCTTGCTGAAACTGAGGAGGACCTGAAGAGCTTGCTGCAGAAGGTCAAGAACTGCAGCCTCCAATATGGATTGAGGCTCAATGTCAAGAAGACAAAGATTCTCACTACTGGACCAATTGGCAACATCAGGAATGGATGGTGAAGAGACTGAGATTGTTCACAGCTTCAGTTTGCTTGGCTCCACAGTCAACACTCTTGGTACCAGTAGCCAGGAAATTAAAAGACATATTACAATGGGAAATTCTGCTGTTAGGGACCTCTCCAAAGTACTGAAGAGCAAGGGTGTCTCTCTGGAGACTAAGTTGCATCTGATACAGGCGATGGTCTTTGCAATCACTTGTTATGCATCAGAGAGTTGGACAATGACTAAGGAGGATGGAAGGAGAATTGATGCCTTTGAGCTGTGGTGCTGGAGAGGAGTATTGAGAGTACCATGGATTGCTAGGAAAACAAACGGATTAATCCTGGAGAGGGTTAAACCGGGCAGCTCCTTGGAGGCAAGGATTCTGAGGCTTCATCTAATATACCTTGGAAATGTTGTAAGGAGGGACTGGTCTTTGGGAGAGATATCATGCTTGGTAGAATGGAGGGACAGCACAGGAGGGGAAGGCCCTCTATGAGGTGGATTGATCCAGTGACTGGGGTAATCGGGATGGGCATATCAGAGACAGTGCTATTGGCACAAGACAGAGCAGAGTTTAGGGCTGTTGTATATAGGGTCACTGTGGGTCGCAAACGACTCAACAGTACATAACAATAACAACAACCATATATGTCAGATAAAGGGTGTGGTAGGCTAAATAATGATGTAAAAAATCCCCAAATTCTGATCTCTAGTACCTATGAATATGCTAAATTAGATGGAAAAAGGCACGTTGTAGATGCAATTAAATTAAGGAGATGGTGAGGTTATGCTGGATTTTCTGGTGAGCTGAATCTAATGACATGAATTCTTAAAACTAGAGAAAGCTTCCTAGTTGAATTCAGAGTTAAAAGGAGGTGAAGTTTGAAGAATGGTCAGAGAGATGCAATGATGAGGAATTGGAATATAATGGAAGGGGCATGAGTCAAGGAATGTGGACAACTTCTAGACTTTAGCACAGTGTGACCTGTGCCAGACTTCTAACTTAAAGTTCTATTAGATAACAGATTTATGTTGTTTTAAACCAGTAAATTTATGATAATTTTTTTCAGCAACAGTAGAAATTTAACAAACTAAGCTAGCCTTTGAATGTATAAAGTGGAATAAAACAAAGTCCCAATCTCCAAGAAGCTTATAATGGATTGGTGGAGAGATATGTTTATAATATTTAATAAAAAAGTGTTATGTACGTGAAGCTATGTATATAAATTTATTTAGAGACCTGCCATTAATTGCCCTCAGAAAGATTATTGACCTTATTTTCTTCACCAGCCACTACCTCATCTCTTCACTTCTCATTGCAGCAAAATTACTCAAAGAAGTTGTATTTTCCTGCAACCTCCAATTCCTCCCCTTTCTATTTTCTTCTCAAGCTATTGTAAGCAGACTTTGTAGCTACTACCCTATCAACAGTATTTGTCTGTGATTCAGACCATCAGAGAATCCCAGATGCTAAATCCAATGGTAATTTTCTTTAGTTTTTTTGAGTGAAAGTTTACAAATCATATTGTGTTTTTGTTCAATCCTAAGGGTATTTTCCCATTCTAACCTGCACAACTCTTTAGCAGAATTGGTACAGCTGACCAAGGCTTACACTTTGATAGACTCTTTTTTTCCTTTCCAGTAACCCATACTCTTTTCATCCTCCTCATTCACTCTGTGTTACTTCTCCATGTCCTTTGTATTTTCCATATGTTCTCTTTCTTTATAAGCATTTAGCTGCTAACTGAAAGGTTGGTGGTTTGAACCTATCAGTAATTCTGAAAAGAAAAAAAAGATGTGGCAGTCTGTTCTCATAAAGATTCTAGGCTTAGAAAATTTTTGGGACAATTCTACTCTGGTATAGAGAGTCACCCTGAATCAGAACTGACTAGATGATAATGGATTAGGCTGGATTTTTTATATCTTCTTGTAATTTGTTAATGTTACAGTGGCCTGGAGCTCAATTATTTCTTCTTTTGATGACTTCATACATTCTCATGCCAGCATATGTTGGTAATACCATACTTAACTCTTCATGTCAGAACTCTCCTAGACTCCAGATTTATATATCCAACTTCCTACTTGTCATCTGCACTTAGATATGTGGCAGATTTCTTAAGTATGTCCAACACTGAACACCTTATCTTTCCAGCCCACATATTCACCTCTCTCAAAATCTACTCCACTCTCAACTTTTTGCATCTTGTTGATGACAGCTCTGTCCTTCTAAATGGTTGGATTCATCAATCCATCTGTATTAGTTAAATCTTTAGGATACATCCAGAATCTGATCACTTCTCAGTCTTTCCACTGCTACTGTACTGGTCTAGTCACCATTACTTCCCATGTGTATTCAAAATCTTGTCAAGTCTTCCATGTTTTTTCTCAAAGAAAAAAACTGAACCATATAGTCATATATTGAGCTCTGTATGATCTAGAAATCATCCACTTAGCTCTTATACCCCTCAGATCATCTCCATCTCTTGCCCTTTCTCATTTTCTTTCAGTCAGAGCTCCTTCAAGACAGTATATCAGAAGGTGATAAGTCTATGGAAGAAAAAAACCCCAAACATTGAGGTGAAGGGTTCCTGGAAATGCTAATGTTAGCAGAATATGTAAGGTTAGGCTTCAGTGAAAATTTTAAAGGGTATGAGAGAATAGGTCACATTTGGGTGGAGAGCAGAGATCTTTGTCCTTTGAGAACAATGGTGAATTCAAGGACTTAGAAAAGTGCTTTCTCTTTATAGGTTGTTCTTGGTGGCCATTGAATCAGATTTGACCCAGAGCCGCCCTATGTACAACAAAAGCAATCATTGCCCAGTTTTGAGCCGCCTTTACAATAGTTGTCATGTTTAAGCCCATGTTGTTGCAACTATTGGGTCAATTAATCTCATTAAGGGCCTTCCTCTATTTTTGTTGATCCTTTACGTTTAACAAGCATGATATACTTCTCTGGGGGTAGGGTTTCTCCTAACAAATCTTATAAGTAGGTGAGTTGAAACATGCCAGCTTTGATTCCAAGGAGCATTCTGGATGTATAAGTAGTCAGTAAACAATTATTAAATGAATGTTCTCCATCACTAGTTCTCATGTTACAAGAGTTATTCTTGTTTTTAATACTATTTTTCCAACTCTGATTACTTGGTGGTTTGTTTTTGAGATATTTATCTAGAACATTGATTCCAGACAGCACTCATAATAGAGTTATGATGTAGGTTCGTACAATCCTAGAAATATTGACAAAAAGAGATGAAAATATAGAAAATAGTTCTGAAAGAAAACTTGATTTCACCCAAAAACCTTGTATCAAACCTAAAGTTGAGGCCACACCTGTTCTGACATGAGTCAGAGACAAAACTGGAAAGGTGCAGTTCTTAAAGTTCACATAACAATCACTCACAGCTTTTCAAATGCACACCTTTGAGAAGCATTCTTATTCTTAAACCTGAAATTAGAAGGTCAATGAATCCTTTGTCTAAGATGACACTAAGCTAAATGTCTGTGCAAGGATTTTTTTCCATGCAGAAAATCCAGTCACTTACATTACCCAGTGAATTAGTGATGATTCTCAGGCACCTTCTTGGGGAAGCAGAATAACTGCTGCTTAACAGCATAGATCTGGAATCACATAGACACGTTGAAATGCAGGAAAAGACCTCTTGATGAATCTTTAGGTCAAAAGTTTATGTTTGTGATTACATTTTACTCACTTAATCTTTTCATACCATCAGGTGAAATCCATTTGTATATCCTGCATTTATGTGTCTTACAAAAAGTATTTGCAATGAAAAAAATCATTGATTGTACAAAATTCTATCATTCTATCACCAGCTTCAGTTCTGTCCCCAAGTCCATGTTTTTCAACAACTGATCCGTCTTCTCTGTTCTCAACTTTTGCATTCCAGTCACCCATTATTATTTATGCATCTTGATTATGTGTTCAATCGATCTCTGACTGTAAAAGTTGGTAAAAATCTTATACTTCGTCCTCTTTGTCTATAGTTGTTGGTGCATATATTTGAATGATACTGGTATTCACTGGGCTTCCGTGTGTGCATATGGATATTATCCTGTCACTCACAACATTGTATTTCAAGACAGATCGAGAAATGACTTTTTAAGAAACACAAATGCAGGCTGTACAAATGAATTTCTTCTGATGGTATGCACAGACATCCAATTGATTACATCTGTTGAAAGAAATCACTGGAGAAGCTTAATATCAGCTGTGAAAACTAGGTGCTGATTGTAGAACAGACCACCAACTACTCATATCTAAGTTCAAGATGAAGCTAAAGAAAATGAAATCAAATCCCTGGGAACCAAAATTTGATCTTGAGTCTACTCTACCTGAATTTCAAAACCATCTCATGAACGGTTTCAAGGCCTTGAACACTAATGAGTGAAGACCAGATGAACTGTGGGAGGATATCAATAATATCATCCAGGAAGAATGCCAGGGGATCATTACAAAGACAGAGGAGGAAGAAAGGACCAAGGTGAATGTCAGAAGAGACTCTGAATATTGCACTAGAGTGCCAAGAAGCCAAAGCACAAGGAAGAAATTAAAGAGCTGAACAGAAGATTTCAAAGGACATCTTGGGAAGACAAAGCAAAGTAGTATAATGAAACATGCAAAGAGCTGGAGTCAGAAAATCAAAGGGGCTGAACTTGCTCAGTTGTTCTTAAGCTGAAGGAACTGAAGAACAAACTCAAGTCTTGAGTTGCATTACTTATGGATGCTTTGGGCAGAATATTAAATGATCCAGGAAGCATTAAAAGAAGATGGAAAGGGTATACAGAGTCACTGTACCAAAAGGAATTGACGGACACAGAAGAATTTCATGAAACATGTATGAGCACAAGCCTGTGGTGAGAAAGAAGTTCAAGCTGCTCTGAAAGAACTGGAAAAAACAAGACCCCAAGAATTGATGGCATACCAATTGACATATTTCAACAGATTCTGCCCTTGATGCTCTCACTAAGTTGTGCCAAGAAATCTGGAGGACACCACCTGGCCAACTGACTGGAAGAGATCTATACTCCCATTCTACAGAAAGGTGACCTGATAGAGTGTGGAAATTATTGAATATCATTAATAGCACATGTAAGCAAGATTCTGCTTAAAATTAGGCGAAAATGACTGGAACAGCACATCAACAGAGAAATGCCTGAAGTACAGGCTGGGTTGAGAAGAGGCTGTGGTACTAAGGATATTATCACTAATGTTAGATGGATCTTGGCTGAAAGCAGAGAATACTGAGGAATGTCTATCTGTGTTTCATTGACTATATAAAGGCATTTGACTATGTGGATCACAAAAAACTGTGGCTAACTCTAAGAATGGGAATTCCAGAAAACTTGATTGTGCTTATACTTGGACTAGGAGGCAGTATCAGAATACGGCAAGGAAACACTGCATGGTTCAAAATTGGGAAGGGTGTACACCAGAGATGTGTCCTATCTCCATACTTTTTCAATCTAAATGCAGAACAGATTACCAGGGAGGCTGGGCTCTATGAGGATGAGTGTGGCATCAGGACTGGAGGAAGACTCATCAACAACCTGTGTTATGCAGATGACACAACCTCGCTTGTTGAAACAGAGGAGGACCTGAAGAACTTGCTGCAGAAGGTCAAGGACTGAAGCCTTTAACATGGATTGAAGCTCAACCTCAAGAAAACATTTTCACCACTGGGCTGATTTGCAGCATCATGACAAATGGTGAAGAGATTGAGATTGTTAAGATCTTTAGTTTGCTTGACTCCACAATCAACATTCTTGGTAGCAGCAGCCAGGAAATGAAAAGATGAATTGCAATGGAAAAGCCTCTTCAAAGTTCCGAAGAGCAATGATATCAGACTGGAGACTAAGGTACACCTGATTCAGACCATGGTCTTTGCAATTACTTGGTATGCATCAGGAAGCTGGACAATGACTAGGGATAAGAGAAGGAGAATTGATGCCTTTGAGCCATGATGCTGGAGAAGAGTATTGAATATACCATGGACAGCTAGGAGAACAATCGGAATCATCTTAGATAGGGTGAAACCAGAAATCCTTGGAGGCAAGGATTCTGAAGCTTCATCTGACATACTTTGGACATGTTGCAAGAAGGGACCAGTCCTTGTAGAGGTACATCATGCTTGGGAGGACGGAGGGACAGCACAAGAGAGGAAGGCCCTCGATGAGATAGATTGATTCCGTGACTAGGGTGATGGAGGTAGGAATGTCAGAGACAATAAGATCGGTACACGATAGAGCAGGGTTTAGGGCTATTGTAGAGTTGCTATGAGTCGCAAGCAACTTGATGGCACATAACAACAAAAATCTTTTCATATTCTGGAAAATGAAAAGAAAATGCAAATACAATACAAGGATTAAAACAAACTAATTCTTGATCCTTATCTGTAAAATACATTACCATCAATGATGCAGACCTTGATTTCATTTATTTTAGTTACATGATCCAAGTTGCTTGTTAAGAGCTGTCCAGTTGACTACATCTCGTAGTGATCCTATGAACAATAAATTGGAACCTTGACTTATGTATCATCCTGCACCATAGTCATAAAATCTGCCATGCTCAAGTCCATTGTTGCTGTCATTATGTCAGTCCATCTCATTGAGGGGCTCCCCCTCTTTCAAGGACCCCATACCTTTCCCTGATGATATCTTTTTTCTAAGGACAGGTTCCTCTTGACAATATTCCCTAAGTATGTGAGATGAAGTCACTATCTTTGCCTCTAAGACATATTTGTTTTTTCTTTTGGCAGACTATGGGCTACTCAATACGCTTCCTCAATACCACAATTCTTTGGTCTTCCACTGAAGTATTGACATTCCAAAGTTTTTGCTAGATATACCCAGAGGAGCATAGCATCTGGTGGTATCAGAAGAATCCATGTTAATGTATTCCAATATATGCTGGAACTTTCCCCCAAGAATCGATTGTTATATTTTCAAGAATTTTTAAGATCTAGTTGATGTCACATAGGAAGCTGTAATTATCCATGGTGGGAATATTTACATCACAGAAATTGGCAATAGTAATAAATTAGGTGTTCCCCACAGAAATACTAACTATTAAAACAATTACCAGTGTACCAATAGTTTAATATCTCTTCTTCAACAAACTTTTTCGTATCATGTCAAGAGAGCTTTCTAAATTCTCATTTTTCAACTGATACTTTCTGTCTAAAGCATTTAAAATTGGTATCATGAATTTTTCACAGGTAAAAGTCCTTTTATTTAAGTGTTAGATCTACTATTTTCTTTTCTCTATGGACAAACTATTTACAAGTATGAGTCTCTGATTAGGTCTAGTTTTACTCAAGTTTAATGACTCCATTCATAGCTTGGCCTGATTAATAATTGCTAACTCTCTGTTTTTCCTATCTCATGGACCACTGTATGATGTTTAATATTGACATAATTTAACCTTGTAAACTTCAGCATCATTATCTATAAAACTGGCATATTAATAATACTGTTAATATACCAAGTAAGTTTATTTGCTGGCACAGACCAACTACCATGAAAACAACACAGGACTAGGGGGTGTTTTATTCTGTTGCATGTGGGGTCACCATAAATCAGAACTGACTTGACAGCACTTAATAATAATAACATCACTATTTGAAAAACTGTCCCTTCTTGGATGCTGTGTCATCACAGTCTGGTCTACTGCTTCATTTCTGTTTCATTTTGCTGATAACTTATAGTTTTTTTTGATTTCTACATACTGCAGTAGCCATTCTTGACTCTTGGCTCTCTTCCACAGTAAATTCATCTGGCCCGGTGCTTTGATTACCATGATCAACTTGATGGTAACTGGTCTATTTGTCCATCACTTCCAAATCTATGTCTCCTGCTTCATCTCTCCACTGAAATCCATTCTTGCTATTAGCTATCTACTTAATATTCTCCCACTTGTATGTTCAATGGGTACCTCAAACTAGAAAGGTAAGAGCAGTACTCTTGACTTTACCTTTAAACCACAGCCCCTTTAGTCTTCATCATTCAGTAAATAGCACTCTCATCAAAAGATATGTTAGTATCTCACTGCCTTTATCCAGTTCTCCAGCAAGTCAACTGTAGAATCTATTAAGATTCTATCTATGCCCTTTTATTTTCCCTCTTGGTTATTTCATTCCATAGCATCAGAAAAATCTTGTTGCATCTAAGTATGATCACATTATTTCTTGATTGATCACATTATTTCTTCATTAATGACCTTTCTTACATCCCTATTAGAAAACAATCCAAAATTCTTCCTTTCACCCATTCAGCTCTTCTTGTGCTAACCAAGTCTACTTCTCCATTCTTTTTTTATGTATTTTTTATTATTGTTAAATTTTATTAGTTTCAATGAACATTCACAGGGATTCTGGGCTTTCACTCCTTCATTGCCGCACCATTCTCTCCACCCTCCTCCCCAGTTTGTTCTTCTTCCCCGCCATCCGAATGTCTGTTTTAATTGTCCAGTTGCCACAGTGCTTGTCAAAGCCAGTTCTGATTAATCTCCTTTGTCGGTGTGTCCTTTGCCATTCCCTATCACTCCTCCCTGAGAGAGACTTCACCCTGATTCATAAGGAAAAGGGGATGGCGTATTCTCTTAACTACTTCCTGCTGAAAAGGGACACTGTGGGTTTCAGGGTGAAGATCTTCTCTCACTACTCTAAAGGGCCCCTTTGGCAGTAGGAAACACATAGACTATTATGGAGATTGATTTTGGAATTTAGATGCACTCTTATTGATTGTGCTTGGCCGTACATGTTCATATCCTTGAAGATGTATCATGGGGGTGTTGCAACCTAGAAGACACAAATTTAACTAACAAGTTATAAATACATGAGTCAAAAATTATGGAAAAGTAAAAGAAAAGATTCTTTCATTGTTTTACAAACCCTCCCCCAGGTCCACTCCACCATGTAGCCATCGCTCTAGACTCCTGTGATGACAAAAATACCTAGTCACATATCTCTTTTAAACAGTTTTCTCCCTCCTCTGTTTCAGTGCAGTATACATTATTGAACCCATCTTACTCAGTCTCTCCCCAACCCCAAGGACAGTCCCATTCTACAACAGTGGCATCATGTAATATTTGTCCTTTTGTGACTGGGATATTTCACTCAGCATAATGTTCTCCAGAGTCAACCATTTTGAATAATATTGCATGAGTTCCTTGTTTTTCAATGCAGAATAGTATTCCATTGTGCGAATATACCACAGCTTCTCTAGCCATTCATTTGTTGATGGGCACTTAGGTTGTTTCCAACTCCTTGCTATTGTGAACAAAGCTGCAATAAACATGGGTGTGCATATATCTGCTTGGATGTCAGCTATGGTCTCTTCAGGGTATATTCCCAGTAGTGGAATTGCTGGGTCAAATGGTATCTCTATTTGCAACTTTTTGAGAAAGCGCCATACTGCTTTCCACAGGGGTTGCACCATTTTACACTCCCACCAACAGTGAATCAGGGTTCCAGTTTCTCCACAACCTCGCCAGCATTTGTTGCTTGCTGTTCTGTTAAATTTTGCTATTTTGACTGGGGTGAGATGATATCTCATAGTTGTTTACTTCTCCATTCTTACTTTCTTCATAGTCTTCTTCCAGTCAAGCTGGCTTTCTATATATCCACATGACATCCCTAGCTTGGTATCTTCCTCTGCATTTTCTGTCTCTTCTTTCTAGAGTCTTTGATTTTCACATTTATGTTTTGTTGCCTTCTTCCTGTCATTCAGGTCTGGAGTCAAATGTTACTTCTCTAGAAAGACTTGAACTTACAATCTGTTGTAGCCACCTCTCCTTTCATTCCCTAATATTTCATCCTTCTCATTTGTTGACCACTATCTGAAATTATCTTGATCATGTGTTTTTCTATTTATTTACTTTGTCCCCTTTTCCTCTGACTCTTGCTAAAATTAAGCTCCATGAGATCAGCTTCCCTAGTGTAGTCTCACATATCATCTGCAAGTAGCCAGCAATTGTATGAATGAAAAACATTCTGGACACTCACTAAAGATATTTCTAAGTAGCAAACCTCCTTGAGAATTTTTACTGTGTTGTTCACTTCCCTATATGTAAAGCCAGACCCATGTGAGATGAGTTTACAAAGCAGCAACAGAAAAAGTTTACTTCCATCGACAACTTACATGCTTGCCTTTTCCAGTATTAAAACTGTCTTTAAATCTTGTTTTCCCTTGGATGGTAGGAAGCTGAACGCCAAACTAAAGGACAGCAATTACAGTTGATCTAATTGTAGTTGTTGTTCTTGTTAGGTATCATTGAGTCAAGTATGACTCATAGCAACCCTCTATACAACAGATTCGAAGCATGTTCTATTCTGTTCCATCTTCAGCATCTCAGACATATCAGAGCCCATTGTCACAGTCACTGCACCCATCCATCTCACTGAAGGCTCCTTCACTGACCCTTCACTTTCCTGAGCATGATGTCTTCCTCCAAGCACGAGTCTCTCCTAATAACATGCCCAAAATTTGTGAGATGAAATTTTACTGTCCTTCTCACTAAGTAGTACCATGGCTGCACTCTCTCCAAGACAGAGTTGCTTGTTCTCTTGGCAGTCCATGAGATATTTGGTGCCCTTCTCCAGCACCACAACTCATAGGCATCAATTGTTCTTTTGTCATCTTTATTCACTGTCCAACTCTCAGAAAACAAGTAATTACATAGCAAGTAATGGGAAAGACCATAGCTTCGATCAAGCACAACTTGGTCTTCAAACTAACATCCTGCTTTTCAACACTTTGGAGAGGTCCTTGACTGCAAACTTTCCCAATGCAATATGTCTTCTGATCTCCTGACTATTGGTACCAAGGTTATTGATTTTGTATGCAGGTAAGATGAAGTCATTGACAATATCAATCTTTCTCCATCTAGCATGATGGAGAGGTCTTGTGGTAAGAATTTTTGTCTTCTTGATGTTGAGATGCAATTCCTACTGAAAACTGTAGTCTTTGATCTTCTTCAGCAAGTATTTCAAGTCCTTCTCACTTTTAACAAGCAAGGTTGTCATCTACCTAACGCAGATTGTTGATGAGTCTTCTTTGGATACTGATGCCACATTCTTTTTCTTAGAATCCTATTTCTCGAATGATTTGTTCAGCACACAGATTGAATAGGTATAAAGAAAGGATACAACCCTGATACACACCTTTACTCATTTTAAACCATGTGATGTTCCCTTGCTTTGTTTGGTCAATAGCTTCTTGTCAAGACCAAGAAGTTCTTAATACAGGGGTTTTATGAGCATAATTATTCTGGGATTCCCATTCTTCTCAATATTCACCATAGTTTATTATGTTCTGCATAGTCAAATGCCTTTGCAGAGTCAATAAAACACAAACTTATATTCTTCTGGTATTCTCTACTTTCAGTCAGGATCCATCTGACATCAGCATCATATATATTATTTTAAATAAAATAGTAAAAGAAAAATATTCATCATTATTATAATTATAAATATAAAATAGTCTGCCTTTTTTAAGGTTCATTTGCTACTTCTTGTGTTAGAAATGTCATGGTGATATTTGATACAAGTCACTCTATTTTTTAATAGAAAAGTGGAATTTAAATAAAACTACTGCTCTGTCCTATGCTAGATAGCTGTTTGTCAGTAATATTGTTATGGAGCTTGGGGGAGCTTTCTTTTCATAGTTAGGATTTGCTAGATTCATGCTTGGAAATTCCTCAAGTTACTTTAATTAGAGTTTGACTTTCCTAATAAGAACCCAACCATCTAAGTGTTCAAGTGTTTAGGCTTAATTTGCTTTTGTTGATTGGATGAGTGGCATGTGGCAATGGGCCAAAAAGTTAATGAATCTTAAGAGTTTATCATGTCTCCATGGTAGAGGAAGTATATCTTTTAGTTTAGTCTTAAACTGCTTTCCCTTGATCCTAGGCAAATTTATGGGCCACACCCTTCTAAGGTTCAAAGAAACTGTTCTTAACTACTGTTTAAGGTACTGTGGTTGTTTGGGTCTAGGAAAGGTTTTGAAGTTTATGGAGCGTTATACATAAGTGCTTCTCCCTAACCAATATGAGGGGAGGAGGGAAAGCCAAAAATGTTGTTATCCAAATAATTATTAATTATAGCTAGAGTAAATGAAAATTTAACTTGTTTGAAGTCCAGAATGTATTGATATTTTAATTAATTGTTTATTTTGGAATTTTTTGTGGCAAAAACATTTAAAAAGCAATAAAGAAAGCATATACTAGTTCATCATTATTGACTTTTTTTATGTTTATACTAAAGAGCTATAAATTACATAAAAATATAAGGAGGGCATAGACATGGGAAAAATTCTTTGAATATTTAAAATATGCTTTTAAAATGGCTCTAATAACCTACATGCAATGTGAAACAGTATTATTCTACATAAAAACTATACCTTATTTTAAATTTCTCTCTCAGTGTATTTGAGACAAAAGAGCAATTGGACAGAAATACATTTTTATATTGGTGTAAACAGTTTCAAAGAATCAAAGAAAAATTATGCAGAAACATTTCTCACAAAATATTTTCTGCAAAAAAGCAAAAGTTTGATGAGATCTTTTTGGCAACAAATCTGATAAAAAAGCAAAGAAATATTTTATGATACTTGCTAGTAATTTTTTAAGTTAAGATTTACATCATTAACTTTTAAAAACGTGCATTTTTTTACTAATCATATAACCAGAATTGTAAAAGGCACCTTGTTATCATTTGAATTATGTCACTTGAGTGCATCTTGGAGGGAAGGATGGCAAAGCTTCATCTCTCATCCTTTGGACATGTTGGTAGAAAAGGCTATTCTTGAAAAAGGGATGTTATGCTTGGAAAGGTGGAGAGTCAGCAAAAGAGAGGAAGACCTCCAATGAGTTGGATTGACCTCGTGACTGCAGCAATGGGTGTATCAGAGGTGATGAGAATGGCACAGGATAGGACAGGGTTCAGGTCTGTAGTTCATAGGGTCACTATAAGTCATACTCAAAAACAATAAAATCCAAGTTCTAAATGGTGAGCCCCAATGGTACTCAATTTCTTGAGCCCAACTGCTCTGTGACAAAGAAGACTTGTCAGTTTGCTCCTGTAAAGATTACCGCCTAGGAAATTCAAAAGAATAGTTTTGATTTGTATTACTCAAAAATCAATTTAGAGGCACACAATAACAATATATTTGCAATTATAATCCCATTTGGAATGAAGTTTCTTTGTTATGTTGATGAGCCAGTATTTGCATAGAGTGCATCTTAAATCAATCTCTTTTGAAATAAAAGAGATTACGCAAGCAACTGAGAGACATAGATGGAGGATGCTAAATGCCACACCACATGAGAAGAACCTAGGAATGAGTACCTTCCCCAGAGCCTGTAAGTATTCCCTAGAGCTAGTGCCCTGAATTTGGACATCTAACTGGTAGCCTAGTGGTGAAGGCATTGCACTGTCAACCAAAATGCAGGCAGTTCAAATCTATAAGTTCCTCCACTGGACAGTATGGGCAATCTCTTTCTTTGTGATTGATTGTCTCTGAAAAGTTGTTGAAGGGTCAGCTATGTGTCGGTTCTGATGAGTTGGGTTGAATTTTTAACCTTCTTACCTGTGATATATTAAATTTACCTCTGTTAAACTACTCACTTGCATTTCTGTTATAGCAGCACTAGATAACCAACTGTTTGAAGGATCAACTATGAGTTGATTCCAATTGAAGGGGACATAACAATAAGAGAAGGCTTTCTGTGCATTGTTGGTACATTTCTTAGTATCTCAGCTAAGATTTAAAAAGCAAAAGTAAACAAAATGTACCCTCAAAACCAAACTGCCTCCCCAAGTTCCATAACTTGATCTCTGAACCAATGTCTGTCTTTAATCTGGGTTCCAGGCTGAATATCCTGTTTTAAAAAAGGCCATAAAGAACTTCCGCCTTTGAACTGTGTGCATAGGGCCATTAATCTTCTCATAAAAGAAGTCAATGCTATTTCCGTAGCTTGTGTGCAATCAAGACATGATAACAAAGGTTACTTTTAACAAATGAATCAGGTGGGTATTCTCGACTTTAAACCTGCGTTGAGAAATAATGATGATTATCTTGGTGGCTTTTAGGCTTTAGGTCAATTATACTGGGGAAGTCTAGTCTTGCTTCTGGGCAGGAATTTGCCAGGTTTTTTCTTCTCTCTCTTAGCGTGGAAATTAATGGCACATTGGTTGTGTCATAGGTAAACAATAGTCTTCAAGGTCAGAGAGAGAGAGAGAAAGTGCAAACAAAACAGTGTTGTAGTATTGGACTTCAATGCATGGCAACTCTGAATAGACATGCTTAGAGGAGATTATTGTCTCTAATCTTCACTGCAGGAGCTCTTGTGGTGAAGGGTTTGGTGCTTGGCTGCCAACTGTAACAACAACAACAACAACAAAATCCCCAGTGTTGTCCAGTTGATTCTGACTTGTCTTGATCCTTCATCAAGTTTCTGAAGCTGTTAATCTTTGCAGAAGGAGATTGCTTATTTTTCTCCAGTGGAGAGGCTGATAGAACTGAAGTGCTGATTTTTCTATTAGCATTATATAATGCATAACACACCACACTATCAGAGCTCCTTAACCATTTCACTACTGAAAACAAAAAAATACTACCAACAGATTGATTTTGACTCATGTTGTTGTGGTTGAGTGCCATCAAGTGCATTATGATTCATAGAGATCCCATGAAAAATAGACTTGAACCTTGCCCTTTCTGGCACCATATTCACAGCATGCACCATTTTCAAGCCCATTGTTGTAGTCATCATGTCAGTCCATCTGGTTGAAAGTCTTCTT
>NW_006399816.1:12060999-12061889 GCF_000299155.1 Elephantulus edwardii
TCTTTCCCATTTCCTTCACTCCACCCACCCATCAAATTGTACAACCCTGATCCAAGATGGCGGCGGAGGCGGAGACAACATGGTGAGCTGCGGGAGCAGCGGACCACTTGGAACAGGGCCACTATGGCCTTCTACAGACTTCTGTTTATTGATAATTGAACAGTTAAACAGTTGATGAGTGGTCTTCAGTGAAGGTTGAGGCTCAACAACAGGAATTCAAGGATTCCCAAGGAGGAATGGGTGAGTCCTGAAGCTTCCAACCGCCTCCCACAGAGCCCACACCGCGGCACACCACCGCAGCAGCTCCATGAGGCTCCCACAGCCAGAATCTATGGACTCCCTCACCCAAGATGGATGGTAGGCATCGGGCCTCTCCAAGACTGGTACAGTGGAGCCGCCACACTGCCGCAAAGTGGACTTGTTCTGGGGAGAATTCTTGGAACCAAGATGGTGGTGGCAGGGGAAGCGGTGGTCACTGGCCTCCCACTCACAAAATGAAGTGTGCCTGCTAGCCGCCCCTGTGTGAGATTATGCAGGGGAAATGGTCCGCACCTGCTAGCTGCATGCGCATGCGAGATGACAGCACGCCCCCCAGCCACCCACGCGGGAGATGATGTGCAGGAGAAGGTGCACGCCCCCCGGCCGCCCGCACAGGGGATGTGCGCCCCACTGCCTGCAGGTTTGGGTTTCCTTGGACAGTTAGAGAAGATGATCACCTATACAATGGATTGTTGAAGTTCACTGTGAGTTGTCTACTTGATGACACTTAACAGTGGCAGCATGTCCAAGAGGACGACATCCTAAATGCACCACATATTTTGATCTGTTGAATGCTTCTGCCAAAAGCTGTTTAGACCTGGGGGGAGCCTGTTCACAATTCTCAGGTTCCC
>NW_006399816.1:12069654-12080764 GCF_000299155.1 Elephantulus edwardii
AACAACAACAACATATCCTGAAGAATTTTTTGACACTGAGCTATTCCAGGAAATAAAATGTGATCAAGAACTAATGATCTGGAGAAAGAAGTCCAAGGTGCTCTGTAGGTATTGGCCAGAACAAGGCTCCAGGAATTAGTAGATCTAATTGAAATGTTGAGCAAATAAAACCAGCCCTGGATGTGCTCACTAGCTCATACAAAGAAATTTGGAGGGGAGCTGTGGTGGCCTAGTGGCAAGAAGCTTCACTGCAATCCCAGAGATAAGAGGTTCGAATCCACCAGATGCTCTGCTGGAGAAGGAGGGGCCATCTCCTCCTGAACCAGTCAGATCCAATTTGACGGTATACACACACACACACACACACACACAATAATAAAGTAAAATAAAAAAGGAAGAAAGAAATTTGGAAAACAGTTACCTGGCCAACTGACTGGAGAATATCCACATTTGTTCTCATTCCAAAAGGTGATCCAACAGTGTGGAAATTATTGAACAATGTTACTAAGAACATTCATTTTGCTGAAGATTATTAAAAATAGCTAGAATAGTACATTGACAAGGAACTGCCAGAAATTCAAGTTGGAGTTAGATGAGGCCAAGGAATCATAGCCAACGTCAGATGGATCTTGGCAAAAGCAGAGAACAACAGAAATATGCCTACTTGTATTCTATTGACTTTGCACAGGCATTTAACGGTGCAACTCGTAACAAATTATAGATAGCACTGAGAAGAATGAGAATTTCAGAACACTTAATTGTACTATGAACCTATAAATAGCCTAAGAAGCTGTTGTCCAAATAGAACAAGGGAGAATTTGAATTTCAAATCCTGGGGATTTGAAGGCTGTAAATATTTTTATGGAAAAACATTGCTCAGTTTTCTCTTTTGAAGACATTGTTGGATGTGAATTTAGGAGACTCAAAACCTTCAAATGAGCAATGCAACCTGCTGTGGAATGAGACCCCAGAGCTCCCCATCTACTACATTATGTTGTTGTTGTTATGCACCACTGAGTCAGAAATAACCTATAGCTGACCCTTCAGCATGTTTTCAGAAACAGTAAATCACACAGGAGGAGATCACTTATCGTTCTGTCATGGAGCAGTTGGTGGATTTGAACTGCATGCCTTTGGGTTGGCAACACAACTTCTTACCAGTAAGCAAACAGCGTTCCCTGTGGCAAAACATAAAACTAAAACAGCTCTCGGCAGGGGAGATTGAATAAGTGGTTTCCATTAAAAAAAGAGAGAGAGAGAGAATAAAAATTGACATTTCTAGACTTTTCAGTGCTAAATGACAAAACTCTCTCACAAATGTCCATGGCTATTTGAAGCCAATACTTTCTCTCCTGGTCCAACTTTTTCTTCCCACTTTAGTTCTCCAGGATGGAGTCATTGGAGAGCTTGCTTACTGCAAATGCAGACGGTTTTAAAATTAGTACCAAGGATGACCTATTTATTTTCTTAAAGCCTTATTTTGCAATATGTTTTCATTTTTAATGTGGCAGGAGGAGAGGGTGTGAAAACTGCCTCAGTTCTTTCCTTCCTTGGACTGCTGTGTGACCTCTGGGTGGGGTGCCCGTCCTTGTGACCCGTGACCCACAGGTAGCTCTGTCAGCTCTCTCCTCTGGTGTCTGTCATGGAAAAAACAAATAGCTGATCTCCTCCCTTTTTTATGAAATTGGTGCCCAGGTTTATGGGCTGGAGTTTCCCTGAGTGGCATGAAGCACAGAAAGATAAAGTCATTGGGAATTTCTAACTGAAGATTGCTTGGAGGAAGAGCTTTCTCTTTGAAAAATAATTACCTGCACATTTAAAATTTTGTGTAGAATTTCTACTCTCCACTTTTCTGACAAGTTCTATGTCATCATTTCTGTTATTATCATTAAACTGTTAGTTGTCAGACCATCCACACTCCACTTTGTATATCACTTTCCTCCACTATACTCCTCTGCTATGAACATTCACAAACACTCTGCCCTTCCTTGGATACCTTGCCTCCTGGCACCCAGCCTCATCTTCTGATCTTTTCTTTCCCTTTATATCACCCATAGCAACAACCCTACTATGGAATTTATTATATATTTACATCCCATTTGAGTTATTTATGTACTAGATCTCGAGTTCCTTGAGCACAAGGGTCAGGAGCCAGTGGTTAATAAGGAGATTGACTTTTCTCTTGTACTGTTTGTTCTTTACCACATGCATCTATAACCTAGTAATATAACAAGAAAGTACATAACCCTTCTTGATATCACAGAGCATGAAAAAGAAGAAACACACACACACACACACACACACACACACACACACACACACACACTTCATAGATTCAGAGTGATAACAAACAAAAGACCATCTAGGTTTGATTAGTGCTTTTTGCTCCTGAAGGAAGCATAAAAATAAACAGTGATGGTAGTTACCTAAACAAGACCTGTCTGGCTGACCACTAATAATAGTGACTTGACTTGATGTAAGAGTTTCCAGATCAACATAAAAAAAGCCTGCTGCACATTCAAAGCAGTGCTGTGTATTTAGCTGCTCTCCAATGGGAATAGACAGACATCAGCTATCAAGTTTCTAGCCTGGAAAAAATTCCTTCAGGCCACTGGACACCAACACCATGGGGATATCATGCAGACAGTTCATAAAAATAACTTGCCCAACATTTTTGAAGTCTGATGCAAGCTGTACTATGATGGTCTGTTTCTTTTACTCTTTCCAGTAACAAATGAAATGAGGCCTGTCCCCACAACTTTGGTAACTTGGATGCTACAGACACCCAATACAACCCACACACTGCCTTTGAGTCAGTACTGATTCATGGTGATCTTATCTTGGGTTTCACAGTTTGTAGATATTTAAGGGAGGAGAATGTCCAAATTTCTCTAGCAGAGCAGCTGGTGGATTAGAACTGCTTACCTTTCAGTCAGAACATTGATTCGTTATACATTTTGGTTCCAAAGCTCCCTGTATAATACAACAAGCACACACCTCATAACACAATAAGTAATCACCCCAGGGAGAAGCACTACTGAAATGTAGCTAATGTTTAGGTCTCAGACTGGGACAGGATGGTAAATAAATGTGTACTTGAAGTCCAAATGAACAATTTATTGATGTACAAGTATTTGATATCACATCAGCCCTAGATAATTTCAAGTTGATTCAAAACAGAGGGGAGAGAGGAGTCCCAAATTTTGTGTCACATGAATCCATGAACCCAAACCCTATAATTTATTATGTACCAAAAAGGAATTCATCAGTTCAGTGGGAAATATTTATTGAGCCCTGGTGCCTATAGCAAATCAGGCTGCTAATCACAAGGTCAGCAGTTTGAATCCACTAGCTGCTCTGAAGAACAATGGAGCAGTCTCCTGTCATAAAGATTTACAGTCTTGGAAAACTGATAAAAGGTTGCTGAGTCAGAACTGACTCAACAGCAGTGGGTTATTACATGACTAGTATGTTAGGGATTTCAAATAAAGCTTGTTCACTGTGCTAGTACCATGTGAGGTGTACATTTTACTCTAGCTACTTAGAAGGTGAAAAGATCACTGCTAGCTGAGTGATCAGTCAAAGTTATTGCTGCCAAGTCACAAATCACTTATAACTGACCTTCCAGCAGGTTTTCAGAGGCTGTACATTTCATGAAAGGACATTGCCCATCTTTCCCCTATGGAGTAGCTGGTGGATTTGAATTGCTAGAGATGTGTGGCCTTTTGTCTGCCAGCACAGCTCTCTATGAACTATGCCATCAGACCACTGAGAGAAGGCTCTCTTAGAGAAAAGGACACTTAGATGTAATTAAACACTCCTTTATTAAAGTATAACACATGTGTAAAAAGAGTATACATATGACTATGCGTTGAGCAGATTTTCACAATCTAAATAGACTAGTTATGTAAACAAATTTGGGATTGAAGTGTACAAACACTCCAGAACTCCTTCACACTCTCTGTCAATCGATTTTAGCTGTGGTTGCAGGGTAGAGTAGAATTTACTAGCTGAGCGGAGATGACAGAAATGATTGGTGAAGTGTAATGTGCATGAAAGGGTGTAAATTGAAAGTGGCACTGTAATTTTGAAGAATGTGCTAAATTGTGATTTGCCGGAGGTATCAGCTTGAGGATCTGTTTTGTTTCTTCTTGTGAAGCCGTAGGTGCCAAATTAAGGGGCTAGCTGCTGAAGGTTTTTAAACTAGGAAGAACTAATTTTTAAGACTTTTTTCATGATACTTGGTGATTTCTTGACGATTAAAAAGAGAAGAAACTAGGGTTTGTGACAATGCCTGCAAAGGTTATATAACATTCCAGCTAGGGGATGATTTTAGCTCTGTAGCAGCTGAGGACAAAGATCAACTGACCATCGTAGACACTATTATGTAAAGACTCAGGAAAACTGGCCACGGATCTTGAGGAATGGGGAGAAGGCAAAGAAAACTTCCTTTTCTAGAACTAATCAAGAAAAAAATGTAATAGATCTCTCAGTCCATTAGTTATTTACAGATTTTAAATGCTGTCACTCCACGAAAGTTCTGACAACTGTGAGTTACACTACAGAAACACTAATGAAAGCAACTGACCTTTCTGACAAAAAGAACCCTTTGTTAGTAACATGAACTGTTTGTTTTATCATATGGACACATGCTAGAACAAACATTTTGCTGAGAAAAATGGATTCTAAGGAAGTCCTGCCCCCTTTAAAAATAATATTTTATTATATTTTGGTGAAACTTTGCATAGCAAGTTAGGTTCCCATTTGGGACTTTCTACACAAATTGTTCAGCCACCTTAGTTGCATTTATTGCAATGTGCTAACATTCTTGTGTTCAATTTCCCCCCTCTTTCTAGTACTCTAGTTTCCCTGCTCTTTTATGGTCTCATCTTTATTTTTGAATAATTGTTCACTTTTTGGTTTCCTATTGATAGTTTTAAAGTAAGGCACCTATCTTAGCAAGTAATTGAGTGCCACTCGACTTTTTTCACTAAAAGGTAAATTCAGGGATAAGCTCTGTTCTAGGTTTAAAGAGTGTCTCAGGGCAATAGTCTCAAGGGATCACCTTGTTCTCTGCTGTTCAATTTTGTCTGGATTTTTTTTTTTAAATAAGAATTTGAATTCTTCTCTTTTTCTTCCATTGTATCCAGGACCAACTATTGTGATCCCTGTCAAAACAGTGTGGAGGTAGCTGGGCAGTCACCTAGTTCTGCTGGTCTCAGGGTCGACTTTTTTCGCCTTCCAAACTTTCCGGTTACTTTCTTACTATTTTCCTCCTGACAGTAGAGACCTACAGTTGTGTTTAAAGTGATTGCTTAAAAACTTTAAAGACCACAGCTCTGTCTCATTTTACTAGGAGATAGATCATGATTTTTGTGAACTGTGTTATGCCAATTGGCTGAGACTATGATCCTAAGGATTTGAAGAAGACTTTTGACAATGTCACATTAACAGCAAGCTATTGAGCATTGCTCACTGGTCTAAACGTTAAGAACCTTTGTAATACAGATTTCTGGGTTCTTCTTGTTGTATGATGTCCAGTTTTCAGAGGCAGTAAGTAAATTGCTCAGGAAGGGATTGTGTAGCCATCTCCCGCTAAGGGCCTGGTAGATTCGAACTGTCAGACTTTGGTATTGGTTTCTTACCACTAGGCCACTAGAGTTCCCTAGATTTCTAGCTAGGATAATTAATTTCAGATTATACTGGCAATGTTTCTACAAGAATCTTTATTTAAAAAGAAAATGCTGTAACTTCTTTTTTCCTTTTACAATTTTATTTCACTTTGGCTCTATGGGTCATTTTTCCTTGATGGTACCACTTTTCTGCCCTTCCCGTTTATCTCCAAGGCAATGGATTCTTCAGGCAACAAGTAACTACTGAGAATCTAACACATGCTTTGATTTATTAAAAATGACTTTCAAAATCTGATCATAACTTCATGTTCATCTATAAAAAAATTTGATTGTTTCCTGTTCCTAAGACGCTGATTGATTGATTCAGGGGCATTTGATACGTGGGGTCGCTTCCATGTGTGGAGATTTGTATACTACTACCACAGTGAAAGATGAAAGGCAAATTGCTGCCTTTCGCAGATTCCTTTGCTGGTTTAGAGTAATCAAGAGTCATGATTGCAAACAGACTAAGGAACGAGAAATTTACTTAAGAAAAGAGCATGCGAGTAGAAAGAGCATTAGGAGCCTGGGAAGATGAGAATTGAATTGGTGTAGGCTAGACGCCAGTGCTCTCTCTATATTGTAAAGGTCAAACACCAAGTAGGTGGTCGTCCACAGCTGGGAGCTCACAGCCCGAAGCTATTCCCCAGCCCTCACCGCCCACCTCAGCTGCACCCTTAGCTCCAGTTTCCAGACTTATCCTTTACCGAGAGGAAGGGGGTTAGTAAATTTAAAAGGGAAGTCCCTCCCCCTTCCCGGATTCCGATTGGCCAAAGCCGACCCCACCTCCGTCAAGGCCGATGGCTGATTGGTTGCAGGAGGGGAGTCCTGCCGCAGGCCAGGAGCCTCGGGCGGCCGGGGCCCCTAGGTGGCAGGTGGGGCCCGCACGGCCCACGCCGCTGCCCCGCCTCCCGAGGTGTCGGGCCGCGGACTTTAAGTCTCGGGAGTGGGGCAGGCGCGAGGTGTCTTCCGGAAGCGGGACTGCCAAGAGTTGACCATGAAGAGTCTCAAATCCCGCCTGAAGGGACGGCAGGACACTCCCGGACCCGTGCCCCCCGGTGCCACCACCGCCACCTCCACCAGCGCGGTGAGTCCCGCAGCCCCAGGACGTCCGGCATTCCCGGCCCTCCCCTCCCGCGAACCGCGGTTCTCTCGCATCCAAACTTCGCGTCCGCCCTCCTTAGCCCCCTTGGTTCGTGCTGCACGGTCTGCCTGGGCGTCCCCTACACTCCCGGTTCCTCTCTCTCGGGCCGGGTGCTTGGCGTCAGCCGTCGATCTTGGGGATCCTCCCGCCGCTGCCCCATCGCCGCACCCGTGCCTCTGTGGGCCCCTTCCCCGTCCGTCATTCTCAAGTTTCCAAACTCCTGGAGGAAACCTGGGTGTTTCGGGATTAACTCTCCCCACCTTAAATCTGGAGTTTCTTGATTGTCCCCCTAAATCCAGTCCTTCCTGGTTGTAGCCCAGCCCCTCCCCTTTCCTGAAGTTTCTCCTAGTTCCCCACTTGTGTCCTGGTCCGGCATGAGGGAGCCGAGGTGGTCGCCCCTCTGTCCCGGGGTCACAGGGGCAGGCTGGCTAGCGGAGGAGCCTCCCCTTCGGATCCCAGCCCCCCGGCCGCAGTGCGGCGTCCTTTGCTTCTGAGACCTCAAGGGTTGAGCACAGGCTAGAGGGAGGCTGGTCGCCCACGGTGGGTCATCAAGTTAGGATCTTGATTTGTGAATGAAGTAGGTGGACTGGAAAGTGCTTGTGAAAGACGAATTTGTAAATATGAACGTGGAGATGGGGAATTTGGGGAGGTGGTTGTCCTGTTGTATCACCTGTAGGGCACACCCGTGCAGGTCACCCCTTGATCTGCCGCCGACCTCAGGGTGCAAGTAAACAGAGCCTTTCCTAAATTGGCAAGAGAACAGAAATCTTAACAACCAGCCTGCTTCCTTCCAGATGTTGGGATTGAGATAATGTGGAAAACTGAAAGAATGACACTGCCATCTAAATTTGTTATTATGAACGCAAATGTTGTTTAGAGAGTCAGAATCGACTGGATGAGTTGGTTTTGGGTTTATGGAGTCATGCGAAGTAAGACACGTAAAGGAGATGTAATATGCGCACTGCCGGGTGCTCAGCTGGGTTAATTAAAATGAGCCTTTGTGATTTTACACAGTCTTTCCACAAATGAGCATAGCGGTTTAATTTTTTTTTTTCTAATTTGTCTGCTTTTGTGTTTGAATTCAGAATTCTTTCTTTCTCTCCACCTGACTACTTCTGGGGTGATTTTACTTCTACATAAAAGACGTTGTTGGGAAACTAGGCTTTTTAACTCCCTATTCAAAATCGAGATTAGACCAGGAACGTGTAATATTTTTTGATAAGTAAAATATGAGATATTATTTTGCATCATTTTTTAATATGTTGAATAAAATAATAGTTGGCATAAATGCCAGTCTTTTCAGTTACTTAATTCAGTTTCTTTGTAGTACAAAGTATGCTTTCAGCTTTGTAGTATATGCTTTTGTTTATGTTTATGAGCTGTATCTGTTCATTTTGTGTGGGTTGTGTCAAACCCATGGCCACTTGGAGGTTTATAGACCTTATCCGTGCTACCCTGGTTTTCCTTCCAGAACTACTGGACTACTTAGTGGTTATTGGTATTATCAATGTGTTGGTATAATAATACTTATAATATTATAAATAACATTATCAGTAGGTTATTGGTATTATCAATATATTAATAAAATAATATAATATTATCAGTAGGCCAGTTTTCATTTTGTACCCCTGAAACATGAGATGCACTTCACTGAACTCAAGTCTTTAGCACTCATTAAACTGAGTCTACTCTTATTTTTCTTAAAACTGAAGTCATAAAAACAGAATGAATGATATTAAAAGTGCCTGTCTGCTTAGGAAAAAATGAGCCTCTGAGTTAAACTAAATATTGGGATAAAAAGACAAGATTTGTAAGTGAAAGTAAATGATTATGTAGCTAATAAAACCAAAGTAAGTATTGATATAATGAATATACAGAGAAATAGGTTCTATCTACTTTTTAGTCTATAACCCCAAATACCTCAAGTCAGATTTGGATGCATGTGTAAATATTGATGATTGAGTTTCTTAAAGGTTTGGTTTTTTTTCTCTTGAAGTTATTTAAGCAATTACTTATTTCTGAGTAGATAATAATAGCAAGTGGCTTAGCATTTGAAAGGGAAGCTTCCCTTTCAAAGGCAAGAGGTCCTCACCCATTCTTTCCCTTCAACCACCTTGTACCTCTTAATTAGTTGTTTTTGTGTCCTTCCAGAGACAGAGCTTAGCTTGTACAGGTGACTATGAATATAAATATTCATACTACCTTTAGAAATGGTAGCATACCATGCTTGCTTTTCTGTATTTTTTACCATGCCCTTTAGTAAACATCTAGGTATATCCAAATGTTTATATGCTATCATATACAATGCTGTGATGAATAAACTTAACATATATTGTGTGTGCGCGTGTGTACTTACAGGATCAAGTCCTAAGTGTGGTGTGAGCTAAAGGATACACTCAGTTGGAACTTAGAATGATAGCAAGTTTCATTCCATATATTCAATGTGTGAGAAATTACTTTTCCTATGACAATTAATCTCTTCTAGGTTTTGATCATTACTAGCCTGGTAGATAAAATATGGCATCTTTGGATAGTTTAACATTTTTCTTTTTATTGAGAAAGGTTGAGCGTCTTTTCATATTTTTGAGAGCCTTTGCATGTTTGATTCCTTCTTTTGAGTTCTTCATTTTGTTCCATTACTTTCTGTACACTTTTCATAAGGGAAATTATTTTTCCTAATGTTCGTAACTTTTTCTCAGTTGATTTTTTTTTTGTCTTATGACTGCCATATGACATAGTAGTTATTCATATGTAGTTAAGTTTATCAGCCTTCTATTTTATGACTCTTAGGTTTATGTTATACCTTGACCTTTTCTACTCTGCAATGTTAAGTGACTAAAAATACCCCTCATTTTTATCTTTTATCTAATTCATTGTTATATTTGGAATTTCTTCTAAGGTAATTGTATTGATCTTGCTGTCTTACTCCCACCCCCCTGCCTCATGTCTGTCTAAACTGAATCTTAAAACATTGATTGAATTAGCATGGAAATGACCACAATTTGATTTGAGAAAAAAAAATTGTTTTTCATAATGTTTTCTCCTTTGTATTTTTATTTAGACTTACTTAACTGAAGCGGTACATTAGTAATATATTAAAGTATGGAAATATAGTATTACATTGCTGTTGTTGTTAAATGCAGTCAGATAGTACTACTTACAGCAATCTTATGAACAGCAGATCTGAGCCCTGCACTATACTATGCCATCTTCATCTTCTTGGACACACTTTGAGCCCATTGCTGCAGTCACTGTGTCAGTACATTTCGTTAGGGTTCTTTTTCTCTTCATTGATCCTCCACCAAATATACAGGTTTAGTGAAGTTCAGATTATGTAGTTTTTAGTTTTATACTCTTTAAGTAAGTGTAGTTTACAATTAGGTGGCTGGGTGGAGCAATTAAGCTCTTTACAATTTGCCAAAATGTTGGTGATTTGAAGTTACCACAGAAGTTCCTTGGAAAGTAGTCCTGGTGATCTGCACAAAACTCACTGTCTGGAAGACTCTAAGGTTCAACTTTGTGCACATGATACACTGAGAGTCAGAATGACCCTGACAGCAACTAACATTAACAAGTTTCAATGAGAAGTTTTGTATGAAATGCATTTGAGTTAGTTGTTTACTTGCCCGATCCAGCATTCTAGTAAAATAACGAATTCAGATTTCTTTTTGATGTTGTGTTTTTTTACTTTTTTAAATTTTAAAATTATATTATGATAAAAGATATATATATATATTTATAATGAAACATTTGACGTTTTAACATTTTCAAGTGTACAATTAAGTGAAATAAATGACGTTAAACATGCTGTATTACTATCAATGCTTTTATTTTTATTTTTAGCAATTTACCAAATTGCAAGTACAGATTTCTGCTGAAAGGGATAATTAAATGACTACAAATTTCAGATATAGTCAATAATATTTACAGTTATGTATATAATGAGGATAGTTTTGTTCCATTTTACCAAGTTCAGAGTAGGAGGTTTGAAGGTATCAAGAATATCATCCATGAAGGAGTCAAAAGGTCTTTACAAAGATGGAGAAAAAAGAAAAGATGATGGATATCAGAAGAGAGGCTGAATACTGCACTGGAGTGCCGAGAAGCCAAATCAAAGGGAAGAAATCGAGAAGGAACTGACCAGAAGATTTCAAAGGGCAGCATGAGAAGACATAGCAAAGTTTTATAATGAAATGTGCAAAGAGTTGGAGTTGCAAAATCAAAAGGGACGAACATGCTCAGCATTTCTTTTTTATTAATTATTATTAATTTTTTTAATTATTAAATTTTATTA